>NC_060070.1:125687246-125991178 GCF_922984935.1 Meles meles | reverse complement strand
CTAATTCTTTCCTTAACTGGGAACACACTGCCACCTATGAGACTTCACCCTAAGTGCAATTATATGTTTTGGAAGCATTTGGGGATGGACGTGCACTGAACTCAGTGTTCCAACTGGCTTATACTCTGCCCGTGTTCTAAGTTCTTTCCTGAACGGGCAACCCAGGGCCGCTTCGGCCTCTTCGCCTTAGGAGCCTTCATACGTTTTGGAAGCGTCAGGGCCATAGCCTGCCTTTGACTCAGAGCTTCCAACTGGCTTATGTTCGCCTTTGTTCTAAGTTCTTTCCTGAACTGTGAACACAATGCCACTTAGGAGACTTCACCTTAAGAGCGATGATAGGATTGGGAAGTCTGTGGGACTCGGTGTGCACTTCCTTCAGATGATCCAACTTGCGTACAGTCCGTCCTTGTTCTAACTTCTTTCCTCACCTGGGAAAACACTGCGAGAATGGGTTTTCGTATACCGCTGGATTTTACGTTTTGGAAGTAGAAGCGCACTGGCAAGCTCTTAACTCAGAGTCTCCAACCTGTCTAGAGTCCGCCCGTGTACTAACACCTTCCCTCAACGGGGAACTCACTGCCACATAGGAGACTTAACGCTAAGGGCGATTAGACGTTTTGGGAGCATAAGGGACTTGGCATGCACTTACATTAGAGTATGCAACATGGCTATAGTGCGCCTTGTTCTCACGTCTTCCCACAACTGGGAACACACAGCCACATAGGAATCTTCACCAAAGATCGAGTGTACGTCCTGGCAGCATCAGGAAGCGGGCTTGCACTTAGAGTAGGCAACTTGCCTAGAGTGCACGCAGGTTCTAACTTCGTTCCACAACTGGGAACACAGTGCCATTTTTGAATCGTCACTTTAAGATCGCGTTTCCCTTTTGGAAGCCTAAGCGTCTTTGTGTCCCTTCAACACAGAGGATCCAACAAGCTTCTAGTCTGGCCTTGTTCTAAATTCTTTCCTTAACTGGGAACACACTGCCACCTATGAGACTTCACCCTAAGTGCAATTATATGTTTTGGAAGCATTTGGGGATGGACGTGCACTGAACTCAGTGTTCCAACTGGCTTATACTCTGCCCGTGTTCTAAGTTCTTTCCTGAACGGGCAACCCAGGGCCGCTTCGGCCTCTTCGCCTTAGGAGCCTTCATACGTTTTGGAAGCGTCAGGGCCATAGCCTGCCTTTGACTCCGAGCTTCCAACTGGCTTATGTTCGCCTTTGTTCTAAGTTCTTTCCTGAACTGTGAACACAATGCCACTTAGGAGACTTCACCTTAAGAGCGATGATAGGATTGGGAAGTCTGTGGGACTCGGTGTGCACTTCCTTCAGATGATCCAACTTGCCTACAGTCCGTCCTTGTTCTAACTTCTTTCCTCACCTGGGAAAACACTGCGAGAATGGGTTTTCGTATACCGCTGGATTTTACGTTTTGGAAGTAGAAGCGCACTGGCAAGCTCTTAACTCAGAGTCTCCAACCTGTCTAGAGTCCGCCCGTGTACTAACACCTTCCCTCAACTGGGAACTCACTGCCACTTAGGAGACTTAACGCTAAGGGCGATTAGACGTTTTGGGAGCATAAGGGACTTGGCATGCACTTACATTAGAGTATGCAACATGGCTATAGTGCGCCTTGTTCTCACGTCTTCCCACAACTGGAACACAGAGCCACATAGGAATCTTCACCAAAGATCGAGTGTACGTCCTGGCAGCATCAGGAAGCGGGCTTGCACTTAGAGTAGGCAACTTGCCTAGAGTGCACGCAGGTTCTAACTTCGTTCCACAACTGGGAACACAGTGCCATTTTTGAATCGTCACTTTAAGATCGCGTTTCCCTTTTGGAAGCCTAAGCGTCTTTGTGTCCCTTCAACACAGAGGATCCAACAAGCTTCTAGTCTGGCCTTGTTCTAAATTCTTTCCTTAACTGGGAACACACTGCCACCTATGAGACTTCACCCTAAGTGCAATTATATGTTTTGGAAGCATTTGGGGATGGACGTGCACTGAACTCAGTGTTCCAACTGGCTTATACTCTGGCCCGTGTTCTAAGTTCTTTCCTGAACGGGCAACCCAGGGCCGCTTCGGCCTCTTCGCCTTAGGAACCTTCATACGTTTTGGAAGCGTCAGGGCCATAGCCTGCATTTGACTCAGAGCTTCAACTGGCTTATGTTCGCCTTTGTTCTAAGTTCTTTCCTGAACTGTGAACACAATGCCACTTAGGAGACTTCACCTTAAGAGCGATGATAGGATTGGGAAGTCTATGGGACTTGGTGTGCACTTCCTTCAGATGATCCAACTTGCCTACAGTCCGTCCTTGTTCTAACTTCTTTCCTCAACTGGGGAAACACTGCCAGAATGGGTTTCGGTATGCAGCGGGATTTGACGTTTTGGAAGCAGAAGCGCATTGGTGAGCACTTAGCTGAGAGTGTCCAACCTGCCCAGAGACCGCCCTTGTTCTAACACTTGTCCTCCACTGGAAACATTGCCATTTAGGAGTGTTCATCTTCAGGGCGTTTGTAGGTTTTGGAAGCATAAGGGCTTCACTTCAATTTAACTTAAAGAGTATTGAAAATCCTTACAATCGGCCCTTGTTGTAAGATCTCTCCTTACCTGGGACCTCACTGCCACCTATGAGACTTAACCTTCAGAGCGATTATACGTTTTGGAAGCATTCGGGACTTGGCCTGCCCTTCCCTTAGAGTATACAACTTGCCTAGAGTGCGGCCTTGTTCTCCCATCTTTAAACAACTGGGAACACACAGCCACATATGAATATCCTCTAAAGATAGAGTTTGCGTTTTGCAAGCATAAGGGTCTTGGCGTGCAGTTCACTTAGAGTATGCAACTTGCCTAGAGGACGCCCAAGTTCTAACTTCTTTCCACAACTGGGAACACAGTGTCATTCTTGAATCTTCACTTTAAGATCGCGTTTACGTTTTGGAAGCCTCAGCGTCTTTGTGTGCCCGTCACTCAGAGGATCCAACCAGCTTCTCCTCTGCCCTTGTTCTAAATGCTTTCCTTAAGTGGGAACACAGAGCCACTGATGAGACTTCACCTGAAGTGCGATTGTACGTTTTGAAAACAGAACGGACTGGACGTGCACTGAACTCAGAGTATCCAACTGGCTTGTAGTCTGCCCTTGTTCTAAGTTCTTTCCTGAACTGGGAACCCAGGGCCGCTGAGGCCTCTTCGCCTTAAGAGCCTTTTTACGTTTTGGAAGCCTCAGGGCCTTAGCCTGCATTTTTCCTTAGAGCTTCCAACTTGCTTATGTCCTCCTGAGTTCTAAGTTCTTTCCTGAACTGTGAACACACTGCCCCTTAGGAGACTTCACCTGAAGAGCGATGGTAGGTTTTGGAAGTCTAAGGGACTTGGTGTGCATGTCCTTCTGAGAATCCAACTTGCCTACAGTCCGTCCTTGTTCTAACTTCTTTCCTCACCTGGGAAAACACTGCGAGAATGGGTTTTCGTATGCAGCAGGATTTTACGTTTTGGAAGTAGAAGCGCACTGGCAAGCTCTTAACTCAGAGTCTCCAACCTGTCTAGAGTCCGCCCTTGTACTAACACCTTTCCTCAACTGGGAACTCACTGCCACATAGGAGACTTAACGCTAAGGGCGATTAGACGTTTTGGGAGCATAAGGGACTTGGCATGCACTTACATTAGAGTATGCAACATGGCTATAGTGCGCCTTGTTCTCACGTCTTCCCACAACTGGGAACACAGCCACATAGGAATCTTCACCAAAGATCGAGTGTACGTCCTGGCAGCATCAGGAAGCGGGCTTGCACTTAGAGTATGCAACTTGCCTATAGTGCACGCAGGTTCTAACTTCGTTCCACAACTGGGAACACAGTGCCATTTTTGAATCGTCACTTTAAGATCGCGTTTCCCTTTTGGAAGCCTAAGAGTCTTTGTGTCCCTTCAACACAGACTATCCAACAAGCTTCTAGTCTGGCCTTGTTCTAAATTCTTTCCTTAACTGGGAACACACTGCCACCTATGAGACTTCACCCTAAGTGCAATTATATGTTTTGGAAGCATTTGGGGATGGACGTGCACTGAACTCAGTGTTCCAACTGGCTTATACTCTGCCCGTGTTCTAAGTTCTTTCCTGAACGGGCAACCCAGGGCCGCGTCGGCCTCTTCGCCTTAGGAGCCTTCATACGTTTTGGAAGCGTCAGGGCCATAGCCTGCCATTGACTCAGAGCTTCCAACTGGCTTATGTTCGCCTTTGTTCTAAGTTCTTTCCTGAACTGTGAACACACTGCCCCTTAGGAGACTTCACCTTAAGAGCGATGATCGGATTGGGAAGTCTGTGGGACTCGGTGTGCACTTCCTTCAGATGATCCAACTTGCCTACAGTCCGTCCTTGTTCTAACTTCTTTCCTCACCTGGGAAAACACTGCGAGAATGGGTTTTCGTATACCGCTGGATTTTACGTTTTGGAAGTAGAAGCGCACTGGCAAGCTCTTAACTCAGAGTCTCCAACCTGTCTAGAGTCCGCCCTTGTACTAACACCTTTCCTCAACTGGGAACTCACTGCCACATAGGAGACTTAACGCTAAGGGCGATTAGACGTTTTGGGAGCATAAGGGACTTGGCATGCACTTACATTAGAGTATGAAACATGGCTATAATGCGCCTTGTTCTCACGTCTTCCCACAACTGGGAACACACAGCCACATAGGAATCTTCACCAAAGATCGAGTGTACGTCCTGGCAGCATCAGGAAGCGGGCTTGCACTTAGAGTATGCAACTTGCCTATAGTGCATGCAGGTTCTAACTTCGTTCCACAACTGGGAACACAGTGCCATTTTTGAATCGTCACTTTTAGATCGCGTTTCGCTTTTGGAAGCCTAAGCGTCTTTGTGTCCCTTCAACACAGAGGATCCAACAAGCTTCTAGTCTGGCCTTGTTCTAAATTCTTTCCTTAACTGGGAACACACTGCCACCTATGAGACTTCACCCTAAGTGCAATTATATGTTTTGGAAGCATTTGGGGATGGACGTGCACTGAACTCAGTGTTCCAACTGGCTTATACTCTGCCCGTGTTCTAAGTTCTTTCCTGAACGGGCAACCCAGGGCCGCGTCGGCCTCTTCGCCTTAGGAGCCTTCATACGTTTTGGAAGCGTCAGGGCCATAGCCTGCCTTTGACTCCGAGCTTCCAACTGGCTTATGTTCGCCATTGTTCTAAGTTCTTTCCTGAACTGTGAACACAATGCCACTTAGGAGACTTCACCTTAAGAGCGATGATAGGATTGGGAAGTCTGTGGGACTCGGTGTGCACTTCCTTCAGATGATCCAACTTGCCTACAGTCCGTCCTTGTTCTAACTTCTTTCCTCACCTGGGAAAACACTGCGAGAATGGGTTTTCGTATACCGCTGGATTTTACGTTTTGGAAGTAGAAGCGCACTGGCAAGCTCTTAACTCAGAGTCTCCAACCTGTCTAGAGTCCGCCCTTGTACTAACACCTTTCCTCAACTGGGAACTCACTGCCACATAGGAGACTTAACGCTAAGGGCGATTAGACGTTTTGGGAGCATAAGGGACTTGGCATGCACTTACATTAGAGTATGAAACATGGCTATAATGCGCCTTGTTCTCACGTCTTCCCACAACTGGGAACACACAGCCACATAGGAATCTTCACCAAAGATCGAGTGTACGTCCTGGCAGCATCAGGAAGCGGGCTTGCACTTAGAGTATGCAACTTGCCTATAGTGCATGCAGGTTCTAACTTCGTTCCACAACTGGGAACACAGTGCCATTTTTGAATCGTCACTTTTAGATCGCGTTTCGCTTTTGGAAGCCTAAGCGTCTTTGTGTCCCTTCAACACAGAGGATCCAACAAGCTTCTAGTCTGGCCTTGTTCTAAATTCTTTCCTTAACTGGGAACACACTGCCACCTATGAGACTTCACCCTAAGTGCAATTATATGTTTTGGAAGCATTTGGGGATGGACGTGCACTGAACTCAGTGTTCCAACTGGCTTATACTCTGCCCGTGTTCTAAGTTCTTTCCTGAACGGGCAACCCAGGGCCGCTTCGGCCTCTTCGCCTTAGGAGCCTTCATACGTTTTGGAAGCGTCAGGGCCATAGCCTGCCTTTGACTCCGAGCTTCCAACTGGCTTATGTTCGCCTTTGTTCTAAGTTCTTTCCTGAACTGTGAACACAATGCCACTTAGGAGACTTCACCTTAAGAGCGATGATAGGATTGGGAAGTCTGTGGGACTCGGTGTGCACTTCCTTCAGATGATCCAACTTGCCTACAGTCCGTCCTTGTTCTAACTTCTTTCCTCAACTGGGGAAACACTGCCAGAATGGGTTTTCGTATGCAGCGGGATTTGACGTTTTGGAAGCAGAAGCGCATTGGTGAGCACTTAGCTGAGAGTGTCCAACCTGCCCAGAGACCGCCCTTGTTCTAACACTTGTCCTCCACTGGAAACATTGCGATTTAGGAGTGTTCATCTTCAGGGCGTTTGTAGGTTTTGGAAGCATAAGGGGCTTCACTTCAATTTAACTTAAAGAGTATTGAAAATCCTTACAACCGGCCCTTGTTGTAAGATCTCTCCTTACCTGGGACCTCACTGCCACCTATGAGACTTAACCTTCAGAGCGATTATACGTTTTGGAAGCATTCGGGACTTGGCCTGCCCTTCCCTTAGAGTATACAACTTGCCTAGAGTGCGGCCTTGTTCTCCCATCTTTAAACAACTGGGAACACACAGCCACATATGAATATCCTCTAAAGATAGAGTTTGCGTTTTGCAAGCATAAGGGTCTTGGCGTGCAGTTCACTTAGAGTATGCAACTTGCCTAGAGGACGCCCAAGTTCTAACTTCTTTCCACAACTGGGAACACAGTGTCATTCTTGAATCTTCACTTTAAGATCGCGTTTACGTTTTGGAAGCCTCAGCGTCTTTGTCTGCCCGTCACTCAGAGGATCCAACCAGCTTCTCCTCTGCCCTTGTTCTAAATGCTTTCCTTAAGTGGGAACACAGAGCCACTGATGAGACTTCACCTGAAGTGCGATTGTACGTTTTGAAAACAGAACGGACTGGACGTGCACTGAACTCAGAGTATCCAACTGGCTTGTAGTCTGCCCTTGTTCTAAGTTCTTTCCTGAACTGGGAACCCAGGGCCGCTGAGGCCTCTTCGCCTTAAGAGCCTTTTTACGTTTTGGAAGCCTCAGGGCCTTAGCCTGCATTTTTCCTTAGAGCTTCCAACTTGCTTATGTCCTCCTGAGTTCTAAGTTCTTTCCTGAACTGTGAACACACTGCCCCTTAGGAGACTTCACCTGAAGAGCGATGGTAGGTTTTGGAAGTCTAAGGGACTTGGTGTGCATGTCCTTCTGAGAATCCAACTTGCCTACAGTCCGTCCTTGTTCTAACTCCTTTCCTCACGTGGGAAAACACTGCGAGAATGGGTTTTCGTATGCAGCAGGATTTTACGTTTTGGAAGTAGAAGCGCACTGGCAAGCTCTTAACTCAGAGTCTCCAACCTGTCTAGAGTCCGCCCTTGTACTAACACCTTTCCTCAACTGGGAACTCACTGCCACATAGGAGACTTAACGCTAAGGGCGATTAGACGTTTTGGGAGCATAAGGGACTTGGCATGCACTTACATTAGAGTATGCAACATGGCTATAGTGCGCCTTGTTCTCACGTCTTCCCACAACTGGGAACACACAGCCACATAGGAATCTTCACCAAAGATCGAGTGTACGTCCTGGCAGCATCAGGAAGCGGGCTTGCACTTAGAGTATGCAACTTGCCTATAGTGCACGCAGGTTCTAACTTCGTTCCACAACTGGGAACACAGTGCCATTTTTGAATCGTCACTTTAAGATCGCGTTTCCCTTTTGGAAGCCTAAGCGTCTTTGTGTCCCTTCAACACAGAGGATCCAACAAGCTTCTAGTCTGGCCTTGTTCTAAATTCTTTCCTTAACTGGGAACACACTGCCACCTATGAGACTTCACCCTAAGTGCAATTATATGTTTTGGAAGCATTTGGGGATGGACGTGCACTGAACTCAGTGTTCCAACTGGCTTATACTCTGCCCGTGCTCTTAGTTCTTTCCTGAACGGGCAACCCAGGGCCGCTTCGGCCTCTTCGCCTTAGGAGCCTTCATACGTTTTGGAAGCGTCAGGGCCATAGCCTGCCTTTGACTCAGAGCTTCCAACTGGCTTATGTTCGCCTTTGTTCTAAGTTCTTTCCTGAACTGTGAACACAATGCCACTTAGGAGACTTCACCTTAAGAGCGATGATAGGATTGGGAAGTCTGTGGGACTCGGTGTGCACTTCCTTCAGATGATCCAACTTGCCTACAGTCCGTCCTTGTTCTAACTTCTTTCCTCACCTGGGAAAACACTGCGAGAATGGGTTTCCGTATACCGCTGGATTTTACGTTTTGGAAGTAGAAGCGCACTGGCAAGCTCTTAACTCAGAGTCTCCAACCTGTCTAGAGTCCGCCCTTGTACTAACACCTTCCCTCAACGGGGAACTCACTGCCACATAGGAGACTTAACGCTAAGGGCGATTAGACGTTTTGGGAGCATAAGGGACTTGGCATGCACTTACATTAGAGTATGCAACATGGCTATAGTGCGCCTTGTTCTCACGTCTTCCCACAACTGGGAACACACAGCCACATAGGAATCTTCACCAAAGATCGAGTGTACGTCCTGGCAGCATCAGGAAGCGGGCTTGCACTTAGAGTAGGCAACTTGCCTAGAGTGCACGCAGGTTCTAACTTCGTTCCACAACTGGGAACACAGTGCCATTTTTGAATCGTCACTTTAAGATCGCGTTTCCCTTTTGGAAGCCTAAGCGTCTTTGTGTCCCTTCAACACAGAGGATCCAACAAGCTTCTAGTCTGGCCTTGTTCTAAATTCTTTCCTTAACTGGGAACACACTGCCACCTATGAGACTTCACCCTAAGTGCAATTATATGTTTTGGAAGCATTTGGGGATGGACGTGCACTGAACTCAGTGTTCCAACTGGCTTATACTCTGCCCGTGTTCTAAGTTCTTTCCTAAACGGGCAACCCAGGGCCGCTTCGGCCTCTTCGCCTTAGGAACCTTCATACGTTTTGGAAGCGTCAGGGCCATAGCCTGCATTTGACTCAGAGCTTCCAACTGGCTTATGTTCGCCTTTGTTCTAAGTTCTTTCCTGAACTGTGAACACAATGCCACTTAGGAGACTTCACCTTAAGAGCGATGATAGGATTGGGAAGTCTATGGGACTTGGTGTGCACTTCCCTCAGATGATCCAACTTCCCTACAGTCCGTCCTTGTTCTAACTTCTTTCCTCAACTGGGGAAACACTGCCAGAATGGGTTTTGGTATGCAGCGGGATTTGACGTTTTGGAAGCAGAAGCGCATTGGTGAGCACTTAGCTGAGAGTGTCCAACCTGCCCAGAGACCGCCCTTGTTCTAACACTTGTCCTCCCCTGGAAACATTGCGATTTAGGAGTGTTCATCTTCAGGGCGTTTGTAGGTTTTGGAAGCATAAGGGGCTTCACTTCAATTTAACTTAAAGAGTATTGAAAATCCTTACAATCGGCCCTTGTTGTAAGATCTCTCCTTACCTGGGACCTCACTGCCACCTATGAGACTTAACCTTCAGAGCGATTATACGTTTTGGAAGCATTCGGGACTTGGCCTGCCCTTCCCTTAGAGTATACAACTTGCCTAGAGTGCGGCCTTGTTCTCCCATCTTTAAACAACTGGGAACACACAGCCACATATGAATATCCTCTAAAGATAGAGTTTGCGTTTTGCAAGCATAAGGGTCTTGGCGTGCAGTTCACTTAGAGTATGCGACTTGCCTAGAGGACGCCCAAGTTCTAACTTCTTTCCACAACTGGGAACACAGTGTCATTCTTGAATCTTCACTTTAAGATCGCGTTTACGTTTTGGAAGCCTCAGCGTCTTTGTGTGCCCGTCACTCAGAGGATCCAACCAGCTTCTCCTCTGCCCTTGTTCTAAATGCTTTCCTTAAGTGGGAACACAGAGCCACTGATGAGACTTCACCTGAAGTGCGATTGTACGTTTTGAAAACAGAACGGACTGGACGTGCACTGAACTCAGAGTATCCAACTGGCTTGTAGTCTGCCCTTGTTCTAAGTTCTTTCCTGAACTGGGAACCCAGGGCCGCTGAGGCCTCTTCGCCTTAAGAGCCTTTTTACGTTTTGGAAGCCTCAGGGCCTTAGCCTGCATTTTTCCTTAGAGCTTCCAACTTGCTTATGTCCTCCTGAGTTCTAAGTTCTTTCCTGAACTGTGAACACACTGCCCCTTAGGAGACTTCACCTGAAGAGCGATGGTAGGTTTTGGAAGTCTAAGGGACTTGGTGTGCATGTCCTTCTGAGAATCCAACTTGCCTACAGTCCGTCCTTGTTCTAACTTCTTTCCTCACCTGGGAAAACACTGCGAGAATGGGTTTTCGTATGCAGCAGGATTTTACGTTTTGGAAGTAGAAGCGCACTGGCAAGCTCTTAACTCAGAGTCTCCAACCTGTCTAGAGTCCGCCCGTGTACTAACACCTTCCCTCAACGGGGAACTCACTGCCACATAGGAGACTTAACGCTAAGGGCGATTAGACGTTTTGGGAGCATAAGGGACTTGGCATGCACTTACATTAGAGTATGCAACATGGCTATAGTGCGCCTTGTTCTCACGTCTTCACACAACTGGGAACACACAGCCACATAGGAATCTTCACCAAAGATTGAGTGTACGTCCTGGCAGCATCAGGAAGCGGGCTTGCACTTAGAGTAGGCAACTTGCCTATAGTGCACGCAGGTTCTAACTTCGTTCCACAACTGGGAACACAGTGCCATTTTTGAATCGTCACTTTAAGATCGCGTTTCCCTTTTGGAAGCCTAAGCGTCTTTGTGTCCCTTCAACACAGAGGATCCAACAAGCTTCTAGTCTGGCCTTGTTCTAAATTCTTTCCTTAACTGGGAACACACTGCCACCTATGAGACTTCACCCTAAGTGCAATTATATATTTTGGAAGCATTTGGGGATGGACGTGCACTGAACTCAGTGTTCCAACTGGCTTATACTCTGCCCGTGTTCTAAGTTCTTTCCTGAACGGGCAACCCAAGGCCGCTTCGGCCTCTTCGCCTTAGGAGCCTTCATACGTTTTGGAAGCGTCAGGGCCATAGCCTGCCTTTGACTCCGAGCTTCCAACTGTCTTATGTTCGCCTTTGTTCTAAGTTCTTTCCTGAACTGTGAACACAATGCCACTTAGGAGACTTCACCTTAAGAGCGATGATAGGATTGGGAAGTCTATGGGACTTGGTGTGCACTTCCTTCAGATGATCCAACTTGCCTACAGTCCGTCCTTGTTCTAACTTCTTTCCTCAACTGGGGAAACACTGCCAGAATGGGTTTTGGTATGCAGCGGGATTTGACGTTTTGGAAGCAGAAGCGCATTGGTGAGCACTTAGCTGAGAGTGTCCAACCTGCCCAGAGACCGCCCTTGTTCTAACACTTGTCCTCCACTGGAAACATTGCCATTTAGGAGTGTTCATCTTCAGGGCGTTTGTAGGTTTTGGAAGCATAAGGGGCTTCACTTCAATTTAACTTAAAGAGTATTGAAAATCCTTACAATCGGCCCTTGTTGTAAGATCTCTCCTTACCTGGGACCTCACTGCCACCTATGAGACTTAACCTTCAGAGCGATTATACGTTTTGGAAGCATTCGGGACTTGGCCTGCCCTTCCCTTAGAGTATACAACTTGCCTAGAGTGCGGCCTTGTTCTCCCATCTTTAAACAACTGGGAACACACAGCCACATATGAATATCCTCTAAAGATAGAGTTTGCGTTTTGCAAGCATAAGGGTCTTGGCGTGCAGTTCACTTAGAGTATGCAACTTGCCTAGAGGACGCCCAAGTTCTAACTTCTTTCCACAACTGGGAACACAGTGTCATTCTTGAATCTTCACTTTAAGATCGCGTTTACGTTTTGGAAGCCTCAGCGTCTTTGTGTGCCCGTCACTCAGAGGATCCAACCAGCTTCTCCTCTGCCCTTGTTCTAAATGCTTTCCTTAAGTGGGAACACAGAGCCACTGATGAGACTTCACCTGAAGTGCGATTGTACGTTTTGAAAACAGAACGGACTGGACGTGCACTGAACTCAGAGTATCCAACTGGCTTGTAGTCTGCCCTTGTTCTAAGTTCTTTCCTGAACTGGGAACCCAGGGCCGCTGAGGCCTCTTCGCCTTAAGAGCCTTTTTACGTTTTGGAAGCCTCAGGGCCTTAGCCTGCATTTTTCCTTAGAGCTTCCAACTTGCTTATGTCCTCCTGAGTTCTAAGTTCTTTCCTGAACTGTGAACACACTGCCCCTTAGGAGACTTCACCTGAAGAGCGATGGTAGGTTTTGGAAGTCTAAGGGACTTGGTGTGCATGTCCTTCTGAGAATCCAACTTGCCTACAGTCCGTCCTTGTTCTAACTTCTTTCCTCACCTGGGAAAACACTGCGAGAATGGGTTTTCGTATGCCGCAGGATTTTACGTTTTGGAAGTAGAAGCGCACTGGCAAGCTCTTAACTCAGAGTCTCCAACCTGTCTAGAGTCCGCCCTTGTACTAACACCTTTCCTCAACTGGGAACTCACTGCTACATAGGAGACTTAACGCTAAGGGAGATTAGACGTTTTGGGAGCATAAGGGACTTGGCATGCACTTACATTAGAGTATGCAACATGGCTATAGTGCGCCTTGTTCTCACGTCTTCCCACAACTGGGCACACAGAGCCACATAGGAATCTTCACCAAAGATCGAGTGTACGTCCTGGCAGCATCAGGAAGCGGGCTTGCACTTAGAGTATGCAACTTGCCTATAGTGCACGCAGGTTCTAACTTCGTTCCACAACTGGGAACACAGTGCCATTTTTGAATCGTCACTTTAAGATCGCGTTTCCCTTTTGGAAGCCTAAGCGTCTTTGTGTCCCTTCAACACAGAGGATCCAACAAGCTTCTAGTCTGGCCTTGTTCTAAATTCTTTCCTTAACTGGGAACACACTGCCACCTATGAGACTTCACCCTAAGTGCAATTATATGTTTTGGAAGCATTTGGGGATGGACGTGCACTGAACTCAGTGTTCCAACTGGCTTATACTCTGCCCGTGTTCTAAGTTCTTTCCTGAACGGGCAACCCAGGGCCGCTTCGGCCTCTTCGCCTTAGGAGCCTTCATACGTTTTGGAAGCGTCAGGGCCATAGCCTGCCTTTGACTCAGAGCTTCCAAATGGCTTATGTTCGCCTTTGTTCTAAGTTCTTTCCTGAACTGTGAACACAATGCCACTTAGGAGACTTCACCTTAAGAGCGATGATAGGATTGGGAAGTCTATGGGACTCGGTGTGCACTTCCTTCAGATGATCCAAATTGCCTACAGTCCGTCCTTGTTCTAACTTCTTTCCTCACCTGGGAAAACACTGCGAGAATGGGTTTCCGTATACCGCTGGATTTTACGTTTTGGAAGTAGAAGCGCACTGGCAAGCTCTTAACTCAGAGTCTCCAACCTGTCTAGAGTCCGCCCGTGTACTAACACCTTCCCTCAACTGGGAACTCACTGCCACTTAGGAGACTTAACGCTAAGGGCGATTAGACGTTTTGGGAGCATAAGGGACTTGGCATGCACTTACATTAGAGTATGCAACATGCCTATAGTGCGCCTTGTTCTCACGTCTTCCCACAACTGGGAACACACAGCCACATAGGAATCTTCACCAAAGATCGAGTGTACGTCCTGGCAGCATCAGGAAGCGGGCTTGCACTTAGAGTAGGCAACTTGCCTAGAGTGCACGCAGGTTCTAACTTCGTTCCACAACTGGGAACACAGTGCCATTTTTGAATCGTCACTTTAAGATCGCGTTTCCCTTTTGGAAGCCTAAGCGTCTTTGTGTCCCTTCAACACAGAGGATCCAACAAGCTTCTAGTCTGGCCTTGTTCTAAATTCTTTCCTTAACTGGGAACACACTGCCACCTATGAGACTTCACCCTAAGTGCAATTATATGTTTTGGAAGCATTTGGGGATGGACGTGCACTGAACTCAGTGTTCCAACTGGCTTATACTCTGCCCGTGTTCTAAGTTCTTTCCTAAACGGGCAACCCAGGGCCGCTTCGGCCTCTTCGCCTTAGGAACCTTCATACGTTTTGGAAGCGTCAGGGCCATAGCCTGCATTTGACACAGAGCTTCCAACTGGCTTATGTTCGCCTTTGTTCTAAGTTCTTTCCTGAACTGTGAACACAATGCCACTTAGGAGACTTCACCTTAAGAGCGATGATAGGATTGGGAAGTCTATGGGACTTGGTGTGCACTTCCCTCAGATGATCCAACTTGCCTACAGTCCGTCCTTGTTCTAACTTCTTTCCTCAACTGGGGAAACACTGCCAGAATGGGTTTTCGTATGCAGCGGGATTTGACGTTTTGGAAGCAGAAGCGCATTGGTGAGCACTTAGCTGAGAGTGTCCAACCTGCCCAGAGACCGCCCTTGTTCTAACACTTGTCCTCCCCTGGAAACATTGCGATTTAGGAGTGTTCATCTTCAGGGCGTTTGTAGGTTTTGGAAGCATAAGGGGCTTCACTTCAATTTAACTTAAAGAGTATTGAAAATCCTTACAATCGGCCCTTGTTGTAAGATCTCTCCTTACCTGGGACCTCACTGCCACCTATGAGACTTAACCTTCAGAGCGATTATACGTTTTGGAAGCATTCGGGACTTGGCCTGCCCTTCCCTTAGAGTATACAACTTGCCTAGAGTGCGGCCTTGTTCTCCCATCTTTAAACAACTGGGAACACACAGCCACATATGAATATCCTCTAAAGATAGAGTTTGCGTTTTGCAAGCATAAGGGTCTTGGCGTGCAGTTCACTTAGAGTATGCAACTTGCCTAGAGGACGCCCAAGTTCTAACTTCTTTCCACAACTGGGAACACAGTGTCATTCTTGAATCTTCACTTTAAGATCGCGTTTACGTTTTGGAAGCCTAAGCGTCTTTGTCTGCCCGTCACTCAGAGGATCCAACCAGCTTCTCCTCTGCCCTTGTTCTAAATGCTTTCCTTAAGTGGGAACACAGAGCCACTGATGAGACTTCACCTGAAGTGCGATTGTACGTTTTGAAAACAGAACGGACTGGACGTGCACTGAACTCAGAGTATCCAACTGGCTTGTAGTCTGCCCTTGTTCTAAGTTCTTTCCTGAACTGGGAACCCAGGGCCGCTGAGGCCTCTTCTCCTTAAGAGCCTTTTTACGTTTTGGAAGCCTCAGGGCCTTAGCCTGCATTTTTCCTTAGAGCTTCCAACTTGCTTATGTCCTCCTGAGTTCTAAGATCTTTCCTGAACTGTGAACACACTGCCCCTTAGGAGACTTCACCTGAAGAGCGATGGTAGGTTTTGGAAGTCTAAGGGACTTGGTGTGCATGTCCTTCTGAGAATCCAACTTGCCTACAGTCCGTCCTTGTTCTAACTCCTTTCCTCACCTGGGAAAACACTGCGAGAATGGGTTTTCGTATGCAGCAGGATTTTACGTTTTGGAAGTAGAAGCGCACTGGCAAGCTCTTAACTCAGAGTCTCCAACCTGTCTAGAGTCCGCCCTTGTACTAACACCTTTCCTCAACTGGGAACTCACTGCCACATAGGAGACTTAACGCTAAGGGCGATTAGACGTTTTGGGAGCATAAGGGACTTGGCATGCACTTACATTAGAGTATGCAACATGGCTATAGTGCGCCTTGTTCTCACGTCTTCCCACAACTGGGAACACACAGCCACATAGGAATCTTCACCAAAGATCGAGTGTACGTCCTGGCAGCATCAGGAAGCGGGCTTGCACTTAGAGTATGCAACTTGCCTATAGTGCACGCAGGTTCTAACTTCGTTCCACAACTGGGAACACAGTGCCATTTTTGAATCGTCACTTTAAGATCGCGTTTCCCTTTTGGAAGCCTAAGCGTCTTTGTGTCCCTTCAACACAGAGGATCCAACAAGCTTCTAGTCTGGCCTTGTTCTAAATTCTTTCCTTAACTGGGAACACACTGCCACCTATGAGACTTCACCCTAAGTGCAATTATATGTTTTGGAAGCATTTGGGGATGGACGTGCACTGAACTCAGTGTTCCAACTGGCTTATACTCTGCCCGTGCTCTAAGTTCTTTCCTGAACGGGCAACCCAGGGCCGCTTCGGCCTCTTCGCCTTAGGAGCCTTCATACGTTTTGGAAGCGTCAGGGCCATAGCCTGCCTTTGACTCAGAGCTTCCAACTGGCTTATGTTCGCCTTTGTTCTAAGTTCTTTCCTGAACTGTGAACACACTGCCCCTTAGGAGACTTCACCTGAAGAGCGATGATAGGTTTTGGAAGTCTGTGGGACTTGGTGTGCACTTCCTTCTGAGAATCCAACTTGCCTACAGTCCGTCCTTGTTCTAACTTCTTTCCTCACCTGGGAAAACACTGCGAGAATGGGTTTCCGTATACCGCTGGATTTTACGTTTTGGAAGTAGAAGCGCACTGGCAAGCTCTTAACTCAGAGTCTCCAACCTGTCTAGAGTCCGCCCGTGTACTAACACCTTCCCTCAACTGGGAACTCACTGCCACTTAGGAGACTTAACGCTAAGGGCGATTAGACGTTTTGGGAGCATAAGGGACTTGGCATGCACTTACATTAGAGTATGCAACATGGCGATAGTGCGCCTTGTTCTCACGTCTTCCCACAACTGGGAACACAGAGCCACATAGGAATCTTCACCAAAGATCGAGTGTACGTCCTGGCAGCATCAGGAAGCGGGCTTGCACTTAGAGTAGGCAACTTGCCTAGAGTGCACGCAGGTTCTAACTTCGTTCCACAACTGGGAACACAGTGCCATTTTTGAATCGTCACTTTAAGATCGCGTTTCCCTTTTGGAAGCCTAAGCGTCTTTGTGTCCCTTCAACACAGAGGATCCAACAAGCTTCTAGTCTGGCCTTGTTCTAAATTCTTTCCTTAACTGGGAACACACTGCCACCTATGAGACTTCACCCTAAGTGCAATTATATGTTTTGGAAGCATTTGGGGATGGACGTGCACTGAACTCAGTGTTCCAACTGGCTTATACTCTGCCCGTGTTCTAAGTTCTTTCCTGAACGGGCAACCCAGGGCCGCGTCGGCCTCTTCGCCTTAGGAGCCTTCATACGTTTTGGAAGCGTCAGGGCCATAGCCTGCCTTTGACTCAGAGCTTCCAACTGGCTTATGTTCGCCTTTGTTCTAAGTTCTTTCCTGAACTGTGAACACACTGCCCCTTAGGAGACTTCACCTTAAGAGCGATGATAGGATTGGGAAGTCTGTGGGACTCGGTGTGCACTTCCTTCAGATGATCCAACTTGCCTACAGTCCGTCCTTGTTCTAACTTCTTTCCTCACCTGGGAAAACACTGCGAGAATGGGTTTTCGTATACCGCTGGATTTTACGTTTTGGAAGTAGAAGCGCACTGGCAAGCTCTTAACTCAGAGTCTCCAACCTGTCTAGAGTCCGCCCTTGTACTAACACCTTTCCTCAACTGGGAACTCACTGCCACATAGGAGACTTAACGCTAAGGGCGATTAGACGTTTTGGGAGCATAAGGGACTTGGCATGCACTTACATTAGAGTATGCAACATGGCTATAGTGCGCCTTGTTCTCACGTCTTCCCACAACTGGGAACACACAGCCACATAGGAATCCTCACCAAAGATCGAGTGTACATCCTGGCAGCATCAGGAAGCGGGCTTGCACTTAGAGTATGCAACTTGCCTATAGTGCATGCAGGTTCTAACTTCGTTCCACAACTGGGAACACAGTGCCATTTTTGAATCGTCACTTTAAGATCGCGTTTCCCTTTTGGAAGCCTAAGCGTCTTTGTGTCCCTTCAACACAGAGGATCCAACAAGCTTCTAGTCTGGCCTTGTTCTAAATTCTTTCCTTAACTGGGAACACACTGCCACCTATGAGACTTCACCCTAAGTGCAATTATATGTTTTGGAAGCATTTGGGGATGGACGTGCACTGAACTCAGTGTTCCAACTGGCTTATACTCTGCCCGTGTTCTAAGTTCTTTCCTGAACGGGCAACCCAGGGCCGCTTCGGCCTCTTCGCCTTAGGAGCCTTCATACGTTTTGGAAGCGTCAGGGCCATAGCCTGCCTTTGACTCAGAGCTTCCAACTGGCTTATGTTCGCCTTTGTTCTAAGTTCTTTCCTGAACTGTGAACACAATGCCACTTAGGAGACTTCACCTTAAGAGCGATGATAGGATTGGGAAGTCTGTGGGACTCGGTGTGCACTTCCTTCAGATGATCCAACTTGCGTACAGTCCGTCCTTGTTCTAACTTCTTTCCTCACCTGGGAAAACACTGCGAGAATGGGTTTTCGTATACCGCTGGATTTTACGTTTTGGAAGTAGAAGCGCACTGGCAAGCTCTTAACTCAGAGTCTCCAACCTGTCTAGAGTCCGCCCGTGTACTAACACCTTCCCTCAACGGGGAACTCACTGCCACATAGGAGACTTAACGCTAAGGGCGATTAGACGTTTTGGGAGCATAAGGGACTTGGCATGCACTTACATTAGAGTATGCAACATGGCTATAGTGCGCCTTGTTCTCACGTCTTCCCACAACTGGGAACACACAGCCACATAGGAATCTTCACCAAAGATCGAGTGTACGTCCTGGCAGCATCAGGAAGCGGGCTTGCACTTAGAGTAGGCAACTTGCCTAGAGTGCACGCAGGTTCTAACTTCGTTCCACAACTGGGAACACAGTGCCATTTTTGAATCGTCACTTTAAGATCGCGTTTCCCTTTTGGAAGCCTAAGCGTCTTTGTGTCCCTTCAACACAGAGGATCCAACAAGCTTCTAGTCTGGCCTTGTTCTAAATTCTTTCCTTAACTGGGAACACACTGCCACCTATGAGACTTCACCCTAAGTGCAATTATATGTTTTGGAAGCATTTGGGGATGGACGTGCACTGAACTCAGTGTTCCAACTGGCTTATACTCTGCCCGTGTTCTAAGTTCTTTCCTGAACGGGCAACCCAGGGCCGCTTCGGCCTCTTCGCCTTAGGAGCCTTCATACGTTTTGGAAGCGTCAGGGCCATAGCCTGCCTTTGACTCCGAGCTTCCAACTGGCTTATGTTCGCCTTTGTTCTAAGTTCTTTCCTGAACTGTGAACACAATGCCACTTAGGAGACTTCACCTTAAGAGCGATGATAGGATTGGGAAGTCTGTGGGACTCGGTGTGCACTTCCTTCAGATGATCCAACTTGCCTACAGTCCGTCCTTGTTCTAACTTCTTTCCTCACCTGGGAAAACACTGCGAGAATGGGTTTTCGTATACCGCTGGATTTTACGTTTTGGAAGTAGAAGCGCACTGGCAAGCTCTTAACTCAGAGTCTCCAACCTGTCTAGAGTCCGCCCGTGTACTAACACCTTCCCTCAACTGGGAACTCACTGCCACTTAGGAGACTTAACGCTAAGGGCGATTAGACGTTTTGGGAGCATAAGGGACTTGGCATGCACTTACATTAGAGTATGCAACATGGCTATAGTGCGCCTTGTTCTCACGTCTTCCCACAACTGGGAACACAGAGCCACATAGGAATCTTCACCAAAGATCGAGTGTACGTCCTGGCAGCATCAGGAAGCGGGCTTGCACTTAGAGTAGGCAACTTGCCTAGAGTGCACGCAGGTTCTAACTTCGTTCCACAACTGGGAACACAGTGCCATTTTTGAATCGTCACTTTAAGATCGCGTTTCCCTTTTGGAAGCCTAAGCGTCTTTGTGTCCCTTCAACACAGAGGATCCAACAAGCTTCTAGTCTGGCCTTGTTCTAAATTCTTTCCTTAACTGGGAACACACTGCCACCTATGAGACTTCACCCTAAGTGCAATTATATGTTTTGGAAGCATTTGGGGATGGACGTGCACTGAACTCAGTGTTCCAACTGGCTTATACTCTGCCCGTGTTCTAAGTTCTTTCCTAAACGGGCAACCCAGGGCCGCTTCGGCCTCTTCGCCTTAGGAACCTTCATACGTTTTGGAAGCGTCAGGGCCATAGCCTGCCTTTGACTCAGAGCTTCCAACTGGCTTATGTTCGCCTTTGTTCTAAGTTCTTTCCTGAACTGTGAACACACTGCCCCTTAGGAGACTTCACCTTAAGAGCGATGATAGGATTGGGAAGTCTATGGGACTTGGTGTGCACTTCCTTCAGATGATCCAACTTGCCTACAGTCCGTCCTTGTTCTAACTTCTTTCCTCAACTGGGGAAACACTGCCAGAATGGGTTTTGGTATGCAGCGGGATTTGACGTTTTGGAAGCAGAAGCGCATTGGTGAGCACTTAGCTGAGAGTGTCCAACCTGCCCAGAGACCGCCCTTGTTCTAACACTTGTCCTCCACTGGAAACATTGCGATTTAGGAGTGTTCATCTTCAGGGCGTTTGTAGGTTTTGGAAGCATAAGGGGCTTCACTTCAATTTAACTTAAAGAGTATTGAAAATCCTTACAATCGGCCCTTGTTGTAAGATCTCTCCTTACCTGGGACCTCACTGCCACCTATGAGACTTAACCTTCAGAGCGATTATACGTTTTGGAAGCATTCGGGACTTGGCCTGCCCTTCCCTTAGAGTATACAACTTGCCTAGAGTGCGGCCTTGTTCTCCCATCTTTAAACAACTGGGAACACACAGCCACATATGAATATCCTCTAAAGATAGAGTTTGCGTTTTGCAAGCATAAGGGTCTTGGCGTGCAGTTCACTTAGAGTATGCAACTTGCCTAGAGGACGCCCAAGTTCTAACTTCTTTCCACAACTGGGAACACAGTGTCATTCTTGAATCTTCACTTTAAGATCGCGTTTACGTTTTGGAAGCCTCAGCGTCTTTGTGTGCCCGTCACTCAGAGGATCCAACCAGCTTCTCCTCTGCCCTTGTTCTAAATGCTTTCCTTAAGTGGGAACACAGAGCCACTGATGAGACTTCACCTGAAGTGCGATTGTACGTTTTGAAAACAGAACGGACTGGACGTGCACTGAACTCAGAGTATCCAACTGGCTTGTAGTCTGCCCTTGTTCTAAGTTCTTTCCTGAACTGGGAACCCAGGGCCGCTGAGGCCTCTTCGCCTTAAGAGCCTTTTTACGTTTTGGAAGCCTCAGGGCCTTAGCCTGCATTTTTCCTTAGAGCTTCCAACTTGCTTATGTCCTCCTGAGTTCTAAGTTCTTTCCTGAACTGTGAACACACTGCCCCTTAGGAGACTTCACCTGAAGAGCGATGGTAGGTTTTGGAAGTCTAAGGGACTTGGTGTGCATGTCCTTCTGAGAATCCAACTTGCCTACAGTCCGTCCTTGTTCTAACTTCTTTCCTCACCTGGGAAAACACTGCGAGAATGGGTTTTCGTATGCAGCAGGATTTTACGTTTTGGAAGTAGAAGCGCACTGGCAAGCTCTTAACTCAGAGTCTCCAACCTGTCTAGAGTCCGCCCTTGTACTAACACCTTTCCTCAACTGGGAACTCACTGCTACATAGGAGACTTAACGCTAAGGGCGATTAGACGTTTTGGGAGCATAAGGGACTTGGCATGCACTTACATTAGAGTATGCAACATGGCTATAGTGCGCCTTGTTCTCACGTCTTCCCACAACTGGGAACACACAGCCACATAGGAATCTTCACCAAAGATCGAGTGTACGTCCTGGCAGCATCAGGAAGCGGGCTTGCACTTAGAGTATGCAACTTGCCTATAGTGCACGCAGGTTCTAACTTCGTTCCACAACTGGGAACACAGTGCCATTTTTGAATCGTCACTTTAAGATCGCGTTTCCCTTTTGGAAGCCTAAGCGTCTTTGTGTCCCTTCAACACAGAGGATCCAACAAGCTTCTAGTCTGGCCTTGTTCTAAATTCTTTCCTTAACTGGGAACACACTGCCACCTATGAGACTTCACCCTAAGTGCAATTATATGTTTTGGAAGCATTTGGGGATGGACGTGCACTGAACTCAGTGTTCCAACTGGCTTATACTCTGCCCGTGTTCTAAGTTCTTTCCTGAACGGGCAACCCAAGGCCGCTTCGGCCTCTTCGCCTTAGGAGCCTTCATACGTTTTGGAAGCGTCAGGGCCATAGCCTGCCTTTGACTCAGAGCTTCCAACTGGCTTATGTTCGCCTTTGTTCTAAGTTCTTTCCTGAACTGTGAACACAATGCCACTTAGGAGACTTCACCTTAAGAGCGATGATAGGATTGGGAAGTCTGTGGGACTCGGTGTGCACTTCCTTCAGATGATCCAACTTGCCTACAGTCCGTCCTTGTTCTAACTTCTTTCCTCACCTGGGAAAACACTGCGAGAATAGGTTTTCGTATACCGCTGGATTTTACGTTTTGGAAGTAGAAGCGCACTGGCAAGCTCTTAACTCAGAGTCTCCAACCTGTCTAGAGTCCGCCCGTGTACTAACACCTTTCCTCAACTGGGAACTCACTGCCACATAGGAGACTTAACGCTAAGGGCGATTAGACGTTTTGGGAGCATAAGGGAATTGGCATGCACTTACATTAGAGTATGCAACATGGCTATAGTGCGCCTTGTTCTCACGTCTTCCCACAACTGGGAACACACAGCCACATAGGAATCTTCACCAAAGATCGAGTGTACGTCCTGGCAGCATCAGGAAGCGGGCTTGCACTTAGAGTAGGCAACTTGCCTATAGTGCACGCAGGTTCTAACTTCGTTCCACAACTGGGAACACAGTGCCATTTTTGAATCTTCACTTTAAGATCGCGTTTCCCTTTTGGAAGCCTAAGCGTCTTTGTGTCCCTTCAACACAGAGGATCCAACAAGCTTCTAGTCTGGCCTTGTTCTAAATTCTTTCCTTAACTGGGAACACACTGCCACCTATGAGACTTCACCCTAAGTGCAATTATATGTTTTGGAAGCATTTGGGGATGGACGTGCACTGAACTCAGTGTTCCAACTGGCTTATACTCTGCCCGTGTTCTAAGTTCTTTCTTAAACGGGCAACCCAGGGCCGCTTCGGCCTCTTCGCCTTAGGAACCTTCATACGTTTTGGAAGCGTCAGGGCCATAGCCTGCATTTGACTCAGAGCTTCCAACTGGCTTATGTTCGCCTTTGTTCTAAGTTCTTTCCTGAACTGTGAACACAATGCCACTTAGGAGACTTCACCTTAAGAGCGATGATAGGATTGGGAAGTCTATGGGACTTGGTGTGCACTTCCTTCAGATGATCCAACTTGCCTACAGTCCGTCCTTGTTCTAACTTCTTTCCTCAACTGGGGAAACACTGCCAGAATGGGTTTTCGTATGCAGCGGGATTTGACGTTTTGGAAGCAGAAGCGCATTGGTGAGCACTTAGCTGAGAGTGTCCAACCTGCCCAGAGACCGCCCTTGTTCTAACACTTGTCCTCCCCTGGAAACATTGCGATTTAGGAGTGTTCATCTTCAGGGCGTTTGTAGGTTTTGGAAGCATAAGGGGCTTCACTTCAATTTAACTTAAAGAGTATTGAAAATCCTTACAATCGGCCCTTGTTGTAAGATCTCTCCTTACCTGGGACCTCACTGCCACCTATGAGACTTAACCTTCAGAGCGATTATACGTTTTGGAAGCATTTGGGACTTGGCCTGCCCTTCCCTTAGAGTATACAACTTGCCTAGAGTGCGGCCTTGTTCTCCCATCTTGAAACAACTGGGAACACACAGCCACATATGAATATCCTCTAAAGATAGAGTTTGCGTTTTGCAAGCATAAGGGTCTTGGCGTGCAGTTCACTTAGAGTATGCAACTTGCCTAGAGGACGCCCAAGTTCTAACTTCTTTCCACAACTGGGAACACAGTGTCATTCTTGAATCTTCACTTTAAGATCGCGTTTACGTTTTGGAAGCCTCAGCGTCTTTGTCTGCCCGTCACTCAGAGGATCCAACCAGCTTCTCCTCTGCCCTTGTTCTAAATGCTTTCCTTAAGTGGGAACACAGAGCCACTGATGAGACTTCACCTGAAGTGCGATTGTACGTTTTGAAAACAGAACGGACTGGACGTGCACTGAACTCAGAGTATCCAACTGGCTTGTAGTCTGCCCTTGTTCTAAGTTCTTTCCTGAACTGGGAACCCAGGGCCGCTGAGGCCTCTTCGCCTTAAGAGCCTTTTTACGTTTTGGAAGCCTCAGGGCCTTAGCCTGCATTTTTCCTTAGAGCTTCCAACTTGCTTATGTCCTCCTGAGTTCTAAGTTCTTTCCTGAACTGTGAACACACTGCCCCTTAGGAGACTTCACCTGAAGAGCGATGGTAGGTTTTGGAAGTCTAAGGGACTTGGTGTGCATGTCCTTCTGAGAATCCAACTTGCCTACAGTCCGTCCTTGTTCTAACTTCTTTCCTCACCTGGGAAAACACTGCGAGAATGGGTTTTCGTATGCCGCAGGATTTTACGTTTTGGAAGTAGAAGCGCACTGGCAAGCTCTTAACTCAGAGTCTCCAACCTGTCTAGAGTCCGCCCTTGTACTAACACCTTTCCTCAACTGGGAACTCACTGCTACATAGGAGACTTAACGCTAAGGGCGATTAGACGTTTTGGGAGCATAAGGGACTTGGCATGCACTTACATTAGAGTATGCAACATGGCTATAGTGCGCCTTGTTCTCACGTCTTCCCACAACTGGGAACACAGAGCCACATAGGAATCTTCACCAAAGATCGAGTGTACGTCCTGGCAGCATCAGGAAGCGGGCTTGCACTTAGAGTATGCAACTTGCCTAGAGTGCACGCAGGTTCTAACTTCGTTCCACAACTGGGAACACAGTGCCATTTTTGAATCGTCACTTTAAGATCGCGTTTCCCTTTTGGAAGCCTAAGCGTCTTTGTGTCCCTTCAACACAGAGGATCCAACAAGCTTCTAGTCTGGCCTTGTTCTAAATTCTTTCCTTAACTGGGAACACACTGCCACCTATGAGACTTCACCCTAAGTGCAATTATATGTTTTGGAAGCATTTGGGGATGGACGTGCACTGAACTCAGTGTTCCAACTGGCTGATACTCTGCCCGTGTTCTAAGTTCTTTCCTGAACGGGCAACCCAGGGCCGCTTCGGCCTCTTCGCCTTAGGAGCCTTCATACGTTTTGGAAGCGTCAGGGCCATAGCCTGCCTTTGACTCAGAGCTTCCAACTGGCTTATGTTCGCCTTTGTTCTAAGTTCTTTCCTGAACTGTGAACACAATGCCACTTAGGAGACTTCACCTTAAGAGCGATGATAGGATTGGGAAGTCTGTGGGACTCGGTGTGCACTTCCTTCAGATGATCCAACTTGCCTACAGTCCGTCCTTGTTCTAACTTCTTTCCTCACCTGGGAAAACACTGCGAGAATGGGTTTTCGTATGCAGCAGGATTTTACGTTTTGGAAGTAGAAGCGCACTGGCAAGCTCTTAACTCAGAGTCTCCAACCTGTCTCGAGTCCGCCCTTGTACTAACACCTTTCCTCAACTGGGAACTCACTGCCACATAGGAGACTTAACGCTAAGGGCGATTAGACGTTTTGGGAGCATAAGGGACTTGGCATGCACTTACATTAGAGTATGCAACATGGCTATAGTGCGCCTTGTTCTCACGTCTTCCCACAACTGGGAACACAGAGCCACATAGGAATCTTCACCAAAGATCGAGTGTACGTCCTGGCAGCATCAGGAAGCGGGCTTGCACTTAGAGTAGGCAACTTGCCTAGAGTGCACGCAGGTTCTAACTTCGTTCCACAACTGGGAACACAGTGCCATTTTTGAATCGTCACTTTAAGATCGCGTTTCCCTTTTGGAAGCCTAAGCGTCTTTGTGTCCCTTCAACACAGAGGATCCAACAAGCTTCTAGTCTGGCCTTGTTCTAAATTCTTTCCTTAACTGGGAACACACTGCCACCTATGAGACTTCACCCTAAGTGCAATTATATGTTTTGGAAGCATTTGGGGATGGACGTGCACTGAACTCAGTGTTCCAACTGGCTTATACTCTGCCCGTGTTCTAAGTTCTTTCCTGAACGGGCAACCCAGGGCCGCTTCGGCCTCTTCGCCTTAGGAACCTTCATACGTTTTGGAAGCGTCAGGGCCATAGCCTGCATTTGACTCAGAGCTTCCAACTGGCTTATGTTCGCCTTTGTTCTAAGTTCTTTCCTGAACTGTGAACACAATGCCACTTAGGAGACTTCACCTTAAGAGCGATGATAGGATTGGGAAGTCTATGGGACTTGGTGTGCACTTCCTTCAGATGATCCAACTTGCCTACAGTCCGTCCTTGTTCTAACTTCTTTCCTCAACTGGGGAAACACTGCCAGAATGGGTTTCGGTATGCAGCGGGATTTGACGTTTTGGAAGCAGAAGCGCATTGGTGAGCACTTAGCTGAGAGTGTCCAACCTGCCCAGAGACCGCCCTTGTTCTAACACTTGTCCTCCACTGGAAACATTGCCATTTAGGAGTGTTCATCTTCAGGGCGTTTGTAGGTTTTGGAAGCATAAGGGGCTTCACTTCAATTTAACTTAAAGAGTATTGAAAATCCTTACAATCGGCCCTTGTTGTAAGATCTCTCCTTACCTGGGACCTCACTGCCACCTATGAGACTTAACCTTCAGAGCGATTATACGTTTTGGAAGCATTCGGGACTTGGCCTGCCCTTCCCTTAGAGTATACAACTTGCCTAGAGTGCGGCCTTGTTCTCCCATCTTTAAACAACTGGGAACACACAGCCACATATGAATATCCTCTAAAGATAGAGTTTGCGTTTTGCAAGCATAAGGGTCTTGGCGTGCAGTTCACTTAGAGTATGCAACTTGCCTAGAGGACGCCCAAGTTCTAACTTCTTTCCACAACTGGGAACACAGTGTCATTCTTGAATCTTCACTTTAAGATCGCGTTTACGTTTTGGAAGCCTCAGCGTCTTTGTGTGCCCGTCACTCAGAGGATCCAACCAGCTTCTCCTCTGCCCTTGTTCTAAATGCTTTCCTTAAGTGGGAACACAGAGCCACTGATGAGACTTCACCTGAAGTGCGATTGTACGTTTTGAAAACAGAACGGACTGGACGTGCACTGAACTCAGAGTATCCAACTGGCTTGTAGTCTGCCCTTGTTCTAAGTTCTTTCCTGAACTGGGAACCCAGGGCCGCTGAGGCCTCTTCGCCTTAAGAGCCTTTTTACGTTTTGGAAGCCTCAGGGCCTTAGCCTGCATTTTTCCTTAGAGCTTCCAACTTGCTTATGTCCTCCTGAGTTCTAAGTTCTTTCCTGAACTGTGAACACACTGCCCCTTAGGAGACTTCACCTGAAGAGCGATGGTAGGTTTTGGAAGTCTAAGGGACTTGGTGTGCATGTCCTTCTGAGAATCCAACTTGCCTACAGTCCGTCCTTGTTCTAACTTCTTTCCTCACCTGGGAAAACACTGCGAGAATGGGTTTTCGTATGCAGCAGGATTTTACGTTTTGGAAGTAGAAGCGCACTGGCAAGCTCTTAACTCAGAGTCTCCAACCTGTCTAGAGTCCGCCCTTGTACTAACACCTTTCCTCAACTGGGAACTCACTGCCACATAGGAGACTTAACGCTAAGGGCGATTAGACGTTTTGGGAGCATAAGGGACTTGGCATGCACTTACATTAGAGTATGCAACATGGCTATAGTGCGCCTTGTTCTCACGTCTTCCCACAACTGGGAACACAGCCACATAGGAATCTTCACCAAAGATCGAGTGTACGTCCTGGCAGCATCAGGAAGCGGGCTTGCACTTAGAGTATGCAACTTGCCTATAGTGCACGCAGGTTCTAACTTCGTTCCACAACTGGGAACACAGTGCCATTTTTGAATCGTCACTTTAAGATCGCGTTTCCCTTTTGGAAGCCTAAGCGTCTTTGTGTCCCTTCAACACAGAGGATCCAACAAGCTTCTAGTCTGGCCTTGTTCTAAATTCTTTCCTTAACTGGGAACACACTGCCACCTATGAGACTTCACCCTAAGTGCAATTATATGTTTTGGAAGCATTTGGGGATGGACGTGCACTGAACTCAGTGTTCCAACTGGCTTATACTCTGCCCGTGTTCTAAGTTCTTTCCTGAACGGGCAACCCAGGGCCGCGTCGGCCTCTTCGCCTTAGGAGCCTTCATACGTTTTGGAAGCGTCAGGGCCATAGCCTGCCATTGACTCAGAGCTTCCAACTGGCTTATGTTCGCCTTTGTTCTAAGTTCTTTCCTGAACTGTGAACACACTGCCCCTTAGGAGACTTCACCTTAAGAGCGATGATCGGATTGGGAAGTCTGTGGGACTCGGTGTGCACTTCCTTCAGATGATCCAACTTGCCTACAGTCCGTCCTTGTTCTAACTTCTTTCCTCACCTGGGAAAACACTGCGAGAATGGGTTTTCGTATACCGCTGGATTTTACGTTTTGGAAGTAGAAGCGCACTGGCAAGCTCTTAACTCAGAGTCTCCAACCTGTCTAGAGTCCGCCCTTGTACTAACACCTTTCCTCAACTGGGAACTCACTGCCACATAGGAGACTTAACGCTAAGGGCGATTAGACGTTTTGGGAGCATAAGGGACTTGGCATGCACTTACATTAGAGTATGAAACATGGCTATAATGCGCCTTGTTCTCACGTCTTCCCACAACTGGGAACACACAGCCACATAGGAATCTTCACCAAAGATCGAGTGTACGTCCTGGCAGCATCAGGAAGCGGGCTTGCACTTAGAGTATGCAACTTGCCTATAGTGCATGCAGGTTCTAACTTCGTTCCACAACTGGGAACACAGTGCCATTTTTGAATCGTCACTTTTAGATCGCGTTTCGCTTTTGGAAGCCTAAGCGTCTTTGTGTCCCTTCAACACAGAGGATCCAACAAGCTTCTAGTCTGGCCTTGTTCTAAATTCTTTCCTTAACTGGGAACACACTGCCACCTATGAGACTTCACCCTAAGTGCAATTATATGTTTTGGAAGCATTTGGGGATGGACGTGCACTGAACTCAGTGTTCCAACTGGCTTATACTCTGCCCGTGTTCTAAGTTCTTTCCTGAACGGGCAACCCAGGGCCGCGTCGGCCTCTTCGCCTTAGGAGCCTTCATACGTTTTGGAAGCGTCAGGGCCATAGCCTGCCTTTGACTCCGAGCTTCCAACTGGCTTATGTTCGCCATTGTTCTAAGTTCTTTCCTGAACTGTGAACACAATGCCACTTAGGAGACTTCACCTTAAGAGCGATGATAGGATTGGGAAGTCTGTGGGACTCGGTGTGCACTTCCTTCAGATGATCCAACTTGCCTACAGTCCGTCCTTGTTCTAACTTCTTTCCTCACCTGGGAAAACACTGCGAGAATGGGTTTTCGTATACCGCTGGATTTTACGTTTTGGAAGTAGAAGCGCACTGGCAAGCTCTTAACTCAGAGTCTCCAACCTGTCTAGAGTCCGCCCTTGTACTAACACCTTTCCTCAACTGGGAACTCACTGCCACATAGGAGACTTAACGCTAAGGGCGATTAGACGTTTTGGGAGCATAAGGGACTTGGCATGCACTTACATTAGAGTATGAAACATGGCTA
Organism: Meles meles; assembly: GCF_922984935.1. NCBI lineage: Eukaryota > Metazoa > Chordata > Mammalia > Carnivora > Mustelidae > Meles > Meles meles. The sequence goes on along the minus strand of NC_060070.1, from coordinate 125,961,621 downwards.
TAATGCGCCTTGTTCTCACGTCTTCCCACAACTGGGAACACACAGCCACATAGGAATCTTCACCAAAGATCGAGTGTACGTCCTGGCAGCATCAGGAAGCGGGCTTGCACTTAGAGTATGCAACTTGCCTATAGTGCATGCAGGTTCTAACTTCGTTCCACAACTGGGAACACAGTGCCATTTTTGAATCGTCACTTTTAGATCGCGTTTCGCTTTTGGAAGCCTAAGCGTCTTTGTGTCCCTTCAACACAGAGGATCCAACAAGCTTCTAGTCTGGCCTTGTTCTAAATTCTTTCCTTAACTGGGAACACACTGCCACCTATGAGACTTCACCCTAAGTGCAATTATATGTTTTGGAAGCATTTGGGGATGGACGTGCACTGAACTCAGTGTTCCAACTGGCTTATACTCTGCCCGTGTTCTAAGTTCTTTCCTGAACGGGCAACCCAGGGCCGCTTCGGCCTCTTCGCCTTAGGAGCCTTCATACGTTTTGGAAGCGTCAGGGCCATAGCCTGCCTTTGACTCCGAGCTTCCAACTGGCTTATGTTCGCCTTTGTTCTAAGTTCTTTCCTGAACTGTGAACACAATGCCACTTAGGAGACTTCACCTTAAGAGCGATGATAGGATTGGGAAGTCTGTGGGACTCGGTGTGCACTTCCTTCAGATGATCCAACTTGCCTACAGTCCGTCCTTGTTCTAACTTCTTTCCTCAACTGGGGAAACACTGCCAGAATGGGTTTTCGTATGCAGCGGGATTTGACGTTTTGGAAGCAGAAGCGCATTGGTGAGCACTTAGCTGAGAGTGTCCAACCTGCCCAGAGACCGCCCTTGTTCTAACACTTGTCCTCCACTGGAAACATTGCGATTTAGGAGTGTTCATCTTCAGGGCGTTTGTAGGTTTTGGAAGCATAAGGGGCTTCACTTCAATTTAACTTAAAGAGTATTGAAAATCCTTACAACCGGCCCTTGTTGTAAGATCTCTCCTTACCTGGGACCTCACTGCCACCTATGAGACTTAACCTTCAGAGCGATTATACGTTTTGGAAGCATTCGGGACTTGGCCTGCCCTTCCCTTAGAGTATACAACTTGCCTAGAGTGCGGCCTTGTTCTCCCATCTTTAAACAACTGGGAACACACAGCCACATATGAATATCCTCTAAAGATAGAGTTTGCGTTTTGCAAGCATAAGGGTCTTGGCGTGCAGTTCACTTAGAGTATGCAACTTGCCTAGAGGACGCCCAAGTTCTAACTTCTTTCCACAACTGGGAACACAGTGTCATTCTTGAATCTTCACTTTAAGATCGCGTTTACGTTTTGGAAGCCTCAGCGTCTTTGTCTGCCCGTCACTCAGAGGATCCAACCAGCTTCTCCTCTGCCCTTGTTCTAAATGCTTTCCTTAAGTGGGAACACAGAGCCACTGATGAGACTTCACCTGAAGTGCGATTGTACGTTTTGAAAACAGAACGGACTGGACGTGCACTGAACTCAGAGTATCCAACTGGCTTGTAGTCTGCCCTTGTTCTAAGTTCTTTCCTGAACTGGGAACCCAGGGCCGCTGAGGCCTCTTCGCCTTAAGAGCCTTTTTACGTTTTGGAAGCCTCAGGGCCTTAGCCTGCATTTTTCCTTAGAGCTTCCAACTTGCTTATGTCCTCCTGAGTTCTAAGTTCTTTCCTGAACTGTGAACACACTGCCCCTTAGGAGACTTCACCTGAAGAGCGATGGTAGGTTTTGGAAGTCTAAGGGACTTGGTGTGCATGTCCTTCTGAGAATCCAACTTGCCTACAGTCCGTCCTTGTTCTAACTTCTTTCCTCACCTGGGAAAACACTGCGAGAATGGGTTTTCGTATGCAGCAGGATTTTACGTTTTGGAAGTAGAAGCGCACTGGCAAGCTCTTAACTCAGAGTCTCCAACCTGTCTAGAGTCCGCCCTTGTACTAACACCTTTCCTCATCTGGGAACTCACTGCTACATAGGAGACTTAACGCTAAGGGCGATTAGACGTTTTGGGAGCATAAGGGACTTGGCATGCACTTACATTAGAGTATGCAACATGGCTATAGTGCGCCTTGTTCTCACGTCTTCCCACAACTGGGAACACACAGCCACATAGGAATCTTCACCAAAGATCGAGTGTACGTCCTGGCAGCATCAGGAAGCGGGCTTGCACTTAGAGTATGCAACTTGCCTATAGTGCACGCAGGTTCTAACTTCGTTCCACAACTGGGAACACAGTGCCATTTTTGAATCGTCACTTTAAGATCGCGTTTCCCTTTTGGAAGCCTAAGCGTCTTTGTGTCCCTTCAACACAGAGGATCCAACAAGCTTCTAGTCTGGCCTTGTTCTAAATTCTTTCCTTAACTGGGAACACACTGCCACCTATGAGACTTCACCCTAAGTGCAATTATATGTTTTGGAAGCATTTGGGGATGGACGTGCACTGAACTCAGTGTTCCAACTGGCTTATACTCTGCCCGTGTTCTAAGTTCTTTCCTGAACGGGCAACCCAAGGCCGCTTCGGCCTCTTCGCCTTAGGAGCCTTCATACGTTTTGGAAGCGTCAGGGCCATAGCCTGCCTTTGACTCCGAGCTTCCAACTGGCTTATGTTCGCCTTTGTTCTAAGTTCTTTCCTGAACTGTGAACACAATGCCACTTAGGAGACTTCACCTTAAGAGCGATGATAGGATTGGGAAGTCTGTGGGACTCGGTGTGCACTTCCTTCAGATGATCCAACTTGCCTACAGTCCGTCCTTGTTCTAACTTCTTTCCTCACCTGGGAAAACACTGCGAGAATGGGTTTCCGTATACCGCTGGATTTTACGTTTTGGAAGTAGAAGCGCACTGGCAAGCTCTTAACTCAGAGTCTCCAACCTGTCTAGAGTCCGCCCGTGTACTAACACCTTTCCTCAACTGGGAACTCACTGCCACATAGGAGACTTAACGCTAAGGGCGATTAGACGTTTTGGGAGCATAAGGGACTTGGCATGCACTTACATTAGAGTATGCAACATGGCTATAGTGCGCCTTGTTCTCACGTCTTCCCACAACTGGGAACACACAGCCACATAGGAATCTTCACCAAAGATCGAGTGTACGTCCTGGCAGCATCAGGAAGCGGGCTTGCACTTAGAGTAGGCAACTTGCCTAGAGTGCACGCAGGTTCTAACTTCGTTCCACAACTGGGAACACAGTGCCATTTTTGAATCGTCACTTTAAGATCGCGTTTCCCTTTTGGAAGCCTAAGCGTCTTTGTGTCCCTTCAACACAGAGGATCCAACAAGCTTCTAGTCTGGCCTTGTTCTAAATTCTTTCCTTAACTGGGAACACACTGCCACCTATGAGACTTCACCCTAAGTGCAATTATATGTTTTGGAAGCATTTGGGGATGGACGTGCACTGAACTCAGTGTTCCAACTGGCTTATACTCTGCCCGTGTTCTAAGTTCTTTCCTAAACGGGCAACCCAGGGCCGCTTCGGCCTCTTCGCCTTAGGAACCTTCATACGTTTTGGAAGCGTCAGGGCCATAGCCTGCATTTGACTCAGAGCTTCCAACTGGCTTATGTTCGCCTTTGTTCTAAGTTCTTTCCTGAACTGTGAACACAATGCCACTTAGGAGACTTCACCTTAAGAGCGATGATAGGATTGGGAAGTCTATGGGACTTGGTGTGCACTTCCCTCAGATGATCCAACTTGCCTACAGTCCGTCCTTGTTCTAACTTCTTTCCTCAAATGGGGAAACACTGCCAGAATGGGTTTTCGTATGCAGCGGGATTTGACGTTTTGGAAGCAGAAGCGCATTGGTGAGCACTTAGCTGAGAGTGTCCAACCTGCCCAGAGACCGCCCTTGTTCTAACACTTGTCCTCCCCTGGAAACATTGCGATTTAGGAGTGTTCATCTTCAGGGCGTTTGTAGGTTTTGGAAGCATAAGGGGCTTCACTTCAATTTAACTTAAAGAGTATTGAAAATCCTTACAATCGGCCCTTGTTGTAAGATCTCTCCTTACCTGGGACCTCACTGCCACCTATGAGACTTAACCTTCAGAGCGATTATACGTTTTGGAAGCATTCGGGACTTGGCCTGCCCTTCCCTTAGAGTATACAACTTGCCTAGAGTGCGGCCTTGTTCTCCCATCTTTAAACAACTGGGAACACACAGCCACATATGAATATCCTCTAAAGATAGAGTTTGCGTTTTGCAAGCATAAGGGTCTTGGCGTGCAGTTCACTTAGAGTATGCAACTTGCCTAGAGGACGCCCAAGTTCTAACTTCTTTCCACAACTGGGAACACAGTGTCATTCTTGAATCTTCACTTTAAGATCGCGTTTACGTTTTGGAAGCCTCAGCGTCTTTGTGTGCCCGTCACTCAGAGGATCCAACCAGCTTCTCCTCTGCCCTTGTTCTAAATGCTTTCCTTAAGTGGGAACACAGAGCCACTGATGAGACTTCACCTGAAGTGCGATTGTACGTTTTGAAAACAGAACGGACTGGACGTGCACTGAACTCAGAGTATCCAACTGGCTTGTAGTCTGCCCTTGTTCTAAGTTCTTTCCTGAACTGGGAACCCAGGGCCGCTGAGGCCTCTTCGCCTTAAGAGCCTTTTTACGTTTTGGAAGCCTCAGGGCCTTAGCCTGCATTTTTCCTTAGAGCTTCCAACTTGCTTATGTCCTCCTGAGTTCTAAGTTCTTTCCTGAACTGTGAACACACTGCCCCTTAGGAGACTTCACCTGAAGAGCGATGGTAGGTTTTGGAAGTCTAAGGGACTTGGTGTGCATGTCCTTCTGAGAATCCAACTTGCCTACAGTCCGTCCTTGTTCTAACTTCTTTCCTCACCTGGGAAAACACTGCGAGAATGGGTTTTCGTATGCAGCAGGATTTTACGTTTTGGAAGTAGAAGCGCACTGGCAAGCTCTTAACTCAGAGTCTCCAACCTGTCTAGAGTCCGCCCTTGTACTAACACCTTTCCTCAACTGGGAACTCACTGCCACATAGGAGACTTAACGCTAAGGGCGATTAGACGTTTTGGGAGCATAAGGGACTTGGCATGCACTTACATTAGAGTATGCAACATGGCTATAGTGCGCCTTGTTCTCACGTCTTCCCACAACTGGGAACACACAGCCACATAGGAATCTTCACCAAAGATCGAGTGTACGTCCTGGCAGCATCAGGAAGCGGGCTTGCACTTAGAGTAGGCAACTTGCCTAGAGTGCACGCAGGTTCTAACTTCGTTCCACAACTGGGAACACAGTGCCATTTTTGAATCGTCACTTTAAGATCGCGTTTCCCTTTTGGAAGCCTAAGCGTCTTTGTGTCCCTTCAACACAGAGGATCCAACAAGCTTCTAGTCTGGCCTTGTTCTAAATTCTTTCCTTAACTGGGAACACACTGCCACCTATGAGACTTCACCCTAAGTGCAATTATATGTTTTGGAAGCATTTGGGGATGGACGTGCACTGAACTCAGTGTTCCAACTGGCTTATACTCTGCCCGTGTTCTAAGTTCTTTCCTGAACGGGCAACCCAAGGCCGCTTAGGCCTCTTCGCCTTAGGAGCCTTCATACGTTTTGGAAGCGTCAGGGCCATAGCCTGCCTTTGACTCCGAGCTTCCAACTGGCTTATGTTCGCCTTTGTTCTAAGTTCTTTCCTGAACTGTGAACACAATGCCACTTAGGAGACTTCACCTTAAGAGCGATGATAGGATTGGGAAGTCTATGGGACTTGGTGTGCACTTCCTTCAGATGATCCAACTTGCCTACAGTCCGTCCTTGTTCTAACTTCTTTCCTCAACTGGGGAAACACTGCCAGAATGGGTTTTGGTATGCAGCGGGATTTGACGTTTTGGAAGCAGAAGCGCATTGGTGAGCACTTAGCTGAGAGTGTCCAACCTGCCCAGAGACCGCCCTTGTTCTAACACTTGTCCTCCACTGGAAACATTGCGATTTAGGAGTGTTCATCTTCAGGGCGTTTGTAGGTTTTGGAAGCATAAGGGGCTTCACTTCAATTTAACTTAAAGAGTATTGAAAATCCTTACAACCGGCCCTTGTTGTAAGATCTCTCCTTACCTGGGACCTCACTGCCACCTATGAGACTTAACCTTCAGAGCGATTATACGTTTTGGAAGCATTCGGGACTTGGCCTGCCCTTCCCTTAGAGTATACAACTTGCCTAGAGTGCGGCCTTGTTCTCCCATCTTTAAACAACTGGGAACACACAGCCACATATGAATATCCTCTAAAGATAGAGTTTGCGTTTTGCAAGCATAAGGGTCTTGGCGTGCAGTTCACTTAGAGTATGCAACTTGCCTAGAGGACGCCCAAGTTCTAACTTCTTTCCACAACTGGGAACACAGTGTCATTCTTGAATCTTCACTTTAAGATCGCGTTTACGTTTTGGAAGCCTCAGCGTCTTTGTGTGCCCGTCACTCAGAGGATCCAACCAGCTTCTCCTCTGCCCTTGTTCTAAATGCTTTCCTTAAGTGGGAACACAGAGCCACTGATGAGACTTCACCTGAAGTGCGATTGTACGTTTTGAAAACAGAACGGACTGGACGTGCACTGAACTCAGAGTATCCAACTGGCTTGTAGTCTGCCCTTGTTCTAAGTTCTTTCCTGAACTGGGAACCCAGGGCCGCTGAGGCCTCTTCGCCTTAAGAGCCTTTTTACGTTTTGGAAGCCTCAGGGCCTTAGCCTGCATTTTTCCTTAGAGCTTCCAACTTGCTTATGTCCTCCTGAGTTCTAAGTTCTTTCCTGAACTGTGAACACACTGCCCCTTAGGAGACTTCACCTGAAGAGCGATGGTAGGTTTTGGAAGTCTAAGGGACTTGGTGTGCATGTCCTTCTGAGAATCCAACTTGCCTACAGTCCGTCCTTGTTCTAACTTCTTTCCTCACCTGGGAAAACACTGCGAGAATGGGTTTTCGTATGCAGCAGGATTTTACGTTTTGGAAGTAGAAGCGCACTGGCAAGCTCTTAACTCAGAGTCTCCAACCTGTCTAGAGTCCGCCCTTGTACTAACACCTTTCCTCATCTGGGAACTCACTGCTACATAGGAGACTTAACGCTAAGGGCGATTAGACGTTTTGGGAGCATAAGGGACTTGGCATGCACTTACATTAGAGTATGCAACATGGCTATAGTGCGCCTTGTTCTCACGTCTTCCCACAACTGGGAACACACAGCCACATAGGAATCTTCACCAAAGATCGAGTGTACGTCCTGGCAGCATCAGGAAGCGGGCTTGCACTTAGAGTATGCAACTTGCCTATAGTGCACGCAGGTTCTAACTTCGTTCCACAACTGGGAACACAGTGCCATTTTTGAATCGTCACTTTAAGATCACGTTTCCCTTTTGGAAGCCTAAGCGTCTTTGTGTCCCTTCAACACAGAGGATCCAACAAGCTTCTAGTCTGGCCTTGTTCTAAATTCTTTCCTTAACTGGGAACACACTGCCACCTATGAGACTTCACCCTAAGTGCAATTATATGTTTTGGAAGCATTTGGGGATGGACGTGCACTGAACTCAGTGTTCCAACTGGCTTATACTCTGCCCGTGTTCTAAGTTCTTTCCTGAACGGGCAACCCAAGGCCGCTTCGGCCTCTTCGCCTTAGGAGCCTTCATACGTTTTGGAAGCGTCAGGGCCATAGCCTGCCTTTGACTCCGAGCTTCCAACTGGCTTATGTTCGCCTTTGTTCTAAGTTCTTTCCTGAACTGTGAACACAATGCCACTTAGGAGACTTCACCTTAAGAGCGATGATAGGATTGGGAAGTCTGTGGGACTCGGTGTGCACTTCCTTCAGATGATCCAACTTGCCTACAGTCCGTCCTTGTTCTAACTTCTTTCCTCACCTGGGAAAACACTGCGAGAATGGGTTTCCGTATACCGCTGGATTTTACGTTTTGGAAGTAGAAGCGCACTGGCAAGCTCTTAACTCAGAGTCTCCAACCTGTCTAGAGTCCGCCCGTGTACTAACACCTTTCCTCAACTGGGAACTCACTGCCACATAGGAGACTTAACGCTAAGGGCGATTAGACGTTTTGGGAGCATAAGGGACTTGGCATGCACTTACATTAGAGTATGCAACATGGCTATAGTGCGCCTTGTTCTCACGTCTTCCCACAACTGGGAACACACAGCCACATAGGAATCTTCACCAAAGATCGAGTGTACGTCCTGGCAGCATCAGGAAGCGGGCTTGCACTTAGAGTAGGCAACTTGCCTAGAGTGCACGCAGGTTCTAACTTCGTTCCACAACTGGGAACACAGTGCCATTTTTGAATCGTCACTTTAAGATCGCGTTTCCCTTTTGGAAGCCTAAGCGTCTTTGTGTCCCTTCAACACAGAGGATCCAACAAGCTTCTAGTCTGGCCTTGTTCTAAATTCTTTCCTTAACTGGGATCACACTGCCACCTATGAGACTTCACCCTAAGTGCAATTATATGTTTTGGAAGCATTTGGGGATGGACGTGCACTGAACTCAGTGTTCCAACTGGCTTATACTCTGCCCGTGTTCTAAGTTCTTTCCTAAACGGGCAACCCAGGGCCGCTTCGGCCTCTTCGCCTTAGGAACCTTCATACGTTTTGGAAGCGTCAGGGCCATAGCCTGCATTTGACTCAGAGCTTCCAACTGGCTTATGTTCGCCTTTGTTCTAAGTTCTTTCCTGAACTGTGAACACAATGCCACTTAGGAGACTTCACCTTAAGAGCGATGATAGGATTGGGAAGTCTATGGGACTTGGTGTGCACTTCCCTCAGATGATCCAACTTGCCTACAGTCCGTCCTTGTTCTAACTTCTTTCCTCAACTGGGGAAACACTGCCAGAATGGGTTTTCGTATGCAGCGGGATTTGACGTTTTGGAAGCAGAAGCGCATTGGTGAGCACTTAGCTGAGAGTGTCCAACCTGCCCAGAGACCGCCCTTGTTCTAACACTTGTCCTCCCCTGGAAACATTGCGATTTAGGAGTGTTCATCTTCAGGGCGTTTGTAGGTTTTGGAAGCATAAGGGGCTTCACTTCAATGTAACTTAAAGAGTATTGAAAATCCTTACAATCGGCCCTTGTTGTAAGATCTCTCCTTACCTGTGACCTCACTGCCACCTATGAGACTTAACCTTCAGAGCGATTATACGTTTTGGAAGCATTCGGGACTTGGCCTGCCCTTCCCTTAGAGTATACAACTTGCCTAGAGTGCGGCCTTGTTCTCCCATCTTTAAACAACTGGGAACACACAGCCACATATGAATATCCTCTAAAGATAGAGTTTGCGTTTTGCAAGCATAAGGGTCTTGGCGTGCAGTTCACTTAGAGTATGCAACTTGCCTAGAGGACGCCCAAGTTCTAACTTCTTTCCACAACTGGGAACACAGTGTCATTCTTGAATCTTCACTTTAAGATCGCGTTTACGTTTTGGAAGCCTCAGCGTCTTTGTGTGCCCGTCACTCAGAGGATCCAACCAGCTTCTCCTCTGCCCTTGTTCTAAATGCTTTCCTTAAGTGGGAACACAGAGCCACTGATGAGACTTCACCTGAAGTGCGATTGTACGTTTTGAAAACAGAACGGACTGGACGTGCACTGAACTCAGAGTATCCAACTGGCTTGTAGTCTGCCCTTGTTCTAAGTTCTTTCCTGAACTGGGAACCCAGGGCCGCTGAGGCCTCTTCGCCTTAAGAGCCTTTTTACGTTTTGGAAGCCTCAGGGCCTTAGCCTGCATTTTTCCTTAGAGCTTCCAACTTGCTTATGTCCTCCTGAGTTCTAAGTTCTTTCCTGAACTGTGAACACACTGCCCCTTAGGAGACTTCACCTGAAGAGCGATGGTAGGTTTTGGAAGTCTAAGGGACTTGGTGTGCATGTCCTTCTGAGAATCCAACTTGCCTACAGTCCGTCCTTGTTCTAACTTCTTTCCTCACCTGGGAAAACACTGCGAGAATGGGTTTTCGTATGCAGCAGGATTTTACGTTTTGGAAGTAGAAGCGCACTGGCAAGCTCTTAACTCAGAGTCTCCAACCTGTCTAGAGTCCGCCCTTGTACTAACACCTTTCCTCAACTGGGAACTCACTGCCACATAGGAGACTTAACGCTAAGGGCGATTAGACGTTTTGGGAGCATAAGGGACTTGGCATGCACTTACATTAGAGTATGCAACATGGCTATAGTGCGCCTTGTTCTCACGTCTTCCCACAACTGGGAACACACAGCCACATAGGAATCTTCACCAAAGATCGAGTGTACGTCCTGGCAGCATCAGGAAGCGGGCTTGCACTTAGAGTAGGCAACTTGCCTAGAGTGCACGCAGGTTCTAACTTCGTTCCACAACTGGGAACACAGTGCCATTTTTGAATCGTCACTTTAAGATCGCGTTTCCCTTTTGGAAGCCTAAGCGTCTTTGTGTCCCTTCAACACAGAGGATCCAACAAGCTTCTAGTCTGGCCTTGTTCTAAATTCTTTCCTTAACTGGGAACACACTGCCACCTATGAGACTTCACCCTAAGTGCAATTATATGTTTTGGAAGCATTTGGGGATGGACGTGCACTGAACTCAGTGTTCCAACTGGCTTATACTCTGCCCGTGTTCTAAGTTCTTTCCTGAACGGGCAACCCAAGGCCGCTTCGGCCTCTTCGCCTTAGGAGCCTTCATACGTTTTGGAAGCGTCAGGGCCATAGCCTGCCTTTGACTCCGAGCTTCCAACTGGCTTATGTTCGCCTTTGTTCTAAGTTCTTTCCTGAACTGTGAACACAATGCCACTTAGGAGACTTCACCTTAAGAGCGATGATAGGATTGGGAAGTCTATGGGACTTGGTGTGCACTTCCTTCAGATGATCCAACTTGCCTACAGTCCGTCCTTGTTCTAACTTCTTTCCTCAACTGGGGAAACACTGCCAGAATGGGTTTTCGTATGCAGCGGGATTTGACGTTTTGGAAGCAGAAGCGCATTGGTGAGCACTTAGCTGAGAGTGTCCAACCTGCCCAGAGACCGCCCTTGTTCTAACACTTGTCCTCCACTGGAAACATTGCGATTTAGGAGTGTTCATCTTCAGGGCGTTTGTAGGTTTTGGAAGCATAAGGGGCTTCACTTCAATTTAACTTAAAGAGTATTGAAAATCCTTACAATCGGCCCTTGTTGTAAGATCTCTCCTTACCTGGGACCTCACTGCCACCTATGAGACTTAACCTTCAGAGCGATTATACGTTTTGGAAGCATTCGGGACTTGGCCTGCCCTTCCCTTAGAGTATACAACTTGCCTAGAGTGCGGCCTTGTTCTCCCATCTTTAAACAACTGGGAACACACAGCCACATATGAATATCCTCTAAAGATAGAGTTTGCGTTTTGCAAGCATAAGGGTCTTGGCGTGCAGTTCACTTAGAGTATGCAACTTGCCTAGAGGACGCCCAAGTTCTAACTTCTTTCCACAACTGGGAACAGTGTCATTCTTGAATCTTCACTTTAAGATCGCGTTTACGTTTTGGAAGCCTCAGCGTCTTTGTGTGCCCGTCACTCAGAGGATCCAACCAGCTTCTCCTCTGCCCTTGTTCTAAATGCTTTCCTTAAGTGGGAACACAGAGCCACTGATGAGACTTCACCTGAAGTGCGATTGTACGTTTTGAAAACAGAACGGACTGGACGTGCACTGAACTCAGAGTATCCAACTGGCTTGTAGTCTGCCCTTGTTCTAAGTTCTTTCCTGAACTGGGAACCCAGGGCCGCTGAGGCCTCTTCGCCTTAAGAGCCTTTTTACGTTTTGGAAGCCTCAGGGCCTTAGCCTGCATTTTTCCTTAGAGCTTCCAACTTGCTTATGTCCTCCTGAGTTCTAAGTTCTTTCCTGAACTGTGAACACACTGCCCCTTAGGAGACTTCACCTGAAGAGCGATGGTAGGTTTTGGAAGTCTAAGGGACTTGGTGTGCATGTCCTTCTGAGAATCCAACTTGCCTACAGTCCGTCCTTGTTCTAACTTCTTTCCTCATCTGGGAAAACACTGCGAGAATGGGTTTTCGTATGCAGCAGGATTTTACGTTTTGGAAGTAGAAGCGCACTGGCAAGCTCTTAACTCAGAGTCTCCAACCTGTCTAGAGTCCGCCCTTGTACTAACACCTTTCCTCAACTGGGAACTCACTGCTACATAGGAGACTTAACGCTAAGGGCGATTAGACGTTTTGGGAGCATAAGGGACTTGGCATGCACTTACATTAGAGTATGCAACATGGCTATAGTGCGCCTTGTTCTCACGTCTTCCCACAACTGGGAACACACAGCCACATAGGAATCTTCACCAAAGATCGAGTGTACGTCCTGGCAGCATCAGGAAGCGGGCTTGCACTTAGAGTATGCAACTTGCCTATAGTGCACGCAGGTTCTAACTTCGTTCCACAACTGGGAACACAGTGCCATTTTTGAATCGTCACTTTAAGATCGCGTTTCCCTTTTGGAAGCCTAAGCGTCTTTGTGTCCCTTCAACACAGAGGATCCAACAAGCTTCTAGTCTGGCCTTGTTCTAAATTCTTTCCTTAACTGGGAACACACTGCCACCTATGAGACTTCACCCTAAGTGCAATTATATGTTTTGGAAGCATTTGGGGATGGACGTGCACTGAACTCAGTGTTCCAACTGGCTTATACTCTGCCCGTGTTCTAAGTTCTTTCCTGAACGGGCAACCCAGGGCCGCTTCGGCCTCTTCGCCTTAGGAGCCTTCATACGTTTTGGAAGCGTCAGGGCCATAGCCTGCCTTTGACTCAGAGCTTCCAACTGGCTTATGTTCGCCTTTGTTCTAAGTTCTTTCCTGAACTGTGAACACAATGCCACTTAGGAGACTTCACCTTAAGAGCGATGATAGGATTGGGAAGTCTGTGGGACTCGGTGTGCACTTCCTTCAGATGATCCAACTTGCCTACAGTCCGTCCTTGTTCTAACTTCTTTCCTCACCTGGGAAAACACTGCGAGAATGGGTTTCCGTATACCGCTGGATTTTACGTTTTGGAAGTAGAAGCGCACTGGCAAGCTCTTAACTCAGAGTCTCCAACCTGTCTAGAGTCCGCCCTTGTACTAACACCTTCCCTCAACGGGGAACTCACTGCCACATAGGAGACTTAACGCTAAGGGCGATTAGACGTTTTGGGAGCATAAGGGACTTGGCATGCACTTACATTAGAGTATGCAACATGGCTATAGTGCGCCTTGTTCTCACGTCTTCCCACAACTGGGAACACACAGCCACATAGGAATCTTCACCAAAGATCGAGTGTACGTCCTGGCAGCATCAGGAAGCGGGCTTGCACTTAGAGTAGGCAACTTGCCTAGAGTGCACGCAGGTTCTAACTTCGTTCCACAACTGGGAACACAGTGCCATTTTTGAATCGTCACTTTAAGATCGCGTTTCCCTTTTGGAAGCCTAAGCGTCTTTGTGTCCCTTCAACACAGAGGATCCAACAAGCTTCTAGTCTGGCCTTGTTCTAAATTCTTTCCTTAACTGGGAACACACTGCCACCTATGAGACTTCACCCTAAGTGCAATTATATGTTTTGGAAGCATTTGGGGATGGACGTGCACTGAACTCAGTGTTCCAACTGGCTTATACTCTGCCCGTGTTCTAAGTTCTTTCCTAAACGGGCAACCCAGGGCCGCTTCGGCCTCTTCGCCTTAGGAACCTTCATACGTTTTGGAAGCGTCAGGGCCATAGCCTGCATTTGACTCAGAGCTTCCAACTGGCTTATGTTCGCCTTTGTTCTAAGTTCTTTCCTGAACTGTGAACACAATGCCACTTAGGAGACTTCACCTTAAGAGCAATGATAGGATTGGGAAGTCTATGGGACTTGGTGTGCACTTCCCTCAGATGATCCAACTTCCCTACAGTCCGTCCTTGTTCTAACTTCTTTCCTCAACTGGGGAAACACTGCCAGAATGGGTTTTGGTATGCAGCGGGATTTGACGTTTTGGAAGCAGAAGCGCATTGGTGAGCACTTAGCTGAGAGTGTCCAACCTGCCCAGAGACCGCCCTTGTTCTAACACTTGTCCTCCCCTGGAAACATTGCGATTTAGGAGTGTTCATCTTCAGGGCTTTTGTAGGTTTTGGAAGCATAAGGGGCTTCACTTCAATTTAACTTAAAGAGTATTGAAAATCCTTACAATCGGCCCTTGTTGTAAGATCTCTCCTTACCTGGGACCTCACTGCCACCTATGAGACTTAACCTTCAGAGCGATTATACGTTTTGGAAGCATTCGGGACTTGGCCTGCCCTTCCCTTAGAGTATACAACTTGCCTAGAGTGCGGCCTTGTTCTCCCATCTTTAAACAACTGGGAACACACAGCCACATATGAATATCCTCTAAAGATAGAGTTTGCGTTTTGCAAGCATAAGGGTCTTGGCGTGCAGTTCACTTAGAGTATGCAACTTGCCTAGAGGACGCCCAAGTTCTAACTTCTTTCCACAACTGGGAACACAGTGTCATTCTTGAATCTTCACTTTAAGATCGCGTTTACGTTTTGGAAGCCTCAGCGTCTTTGTGTGCCCGTCACTCAGAGGATCCAACCAGCTTCTCCTCTGCCCTTGTTCTAAATGCTTTCCTTAAGTGGGAACACAGAGCCACTGATGAGACTTCACCTGAAGTGCGATTGTACGTTTTGAAAACAGAACGGACTGGACGTGCACTGAACTCAGAGTATCCAACTGGCTTGTAGTCTGCCCTTGTTCTAAGTTCTTTCCTGAACTGGGAACCCAGGGCCGCTGAGGCCTCTTCGCCTTAAGAGCCTTTTTACGTTTTGGAAGCCTCAGGGCCTTAGCCTGCATTTTTCCTTAGAGCTTCCAACTTGCTTATGTCCTCCTGAGTTCTAAGTTCTTTCCTGAACTGTGAACACACTGCCCCTTAGGAGACTTCACCTGAAGAGCGATGGTAGGTTTTGGAAGTCTAAGGGACTTGGTGTGCATGTTCTTCTGAGAATCCAACTTGCCTACAGTCCGTCCTTGTTCTAACTTCTTTCCTCACCTGGGAAAACACTGCGAGAATGGGTTTTCGTATGCAGCAGGATTTTACGTTTTGGAAGTAGAAGCGCACTGGCAAGCTCTTAACTCAGAGTCTCCAACCTGTCTAGAGTCCGCCCTTGTACTAACACCTTTCCTCAACTGGGAACTCACTGCCACATAGGAGACTTAACGCTAAGGGCGATTAGACGTTTTGGGAGCATAAGGGACTTGGCATGCACTTACATTAGAGTATGCAACATGGCTATAGTGCGCCTTGTTCTCACGTCTTCCCACAACTGGGAACACACAGCCACATAGGAATCTTCACCAAAGATTGAGTGTACGTCCTGGCAGCATCAGGAAGCGGGCTTGCACTTAGAGTAGGCAACTTGCCTATAGTGCACGCAGGTTCTAACTTCGTTCCACAACTGGGAACACAGTGCCATTTTTGAATCGTCACTTTAAGATCGCGTTTCCCTTTTGGAAGCCTAAGCGTCTTTGTGTCCCTTCAACACAGAGGATCCAACAAGCTTCTAGTCTGGCCTTGTTCTAAATTCTTTCCTTAACTGGGAACACACTGCCACCTATGAGACTTCACCCTAAGTGCAATTATATGTTTTGGAAGCATTTGGGGATGGACGTGCACTGAACTCAGTGTTCCAACTGGCTTATACTCTGCCCGTGTTCTAAGTTCTTTCCTGAACGGGCAACCCAAGGCCGCTTCGGCCTCTTCGCCTTAGGAGCCTTCATACGTTTTGGAAGCGTCAGGGCCATAGCCTGCCTTTGACTCCGAGCTTCCAACTGGCTTATGTTCGCCTTTGTTCTAAGTTCTTTCCTGAACTGTGAACACAATGCCACTTAGGAGACTTCACCTTAAGAGCGATGATAGGATTGGGAAGTCTATGGGACTTGGTGTGCACTTCCTTCAGATGATCCAACTTGCCTACAGTCCGTCCTTGTTCTAACTTCTTTCCTCAACTGGGGAAACACTGCCAGAATGGGTTTTGGTATGCAGCGGGATTTGACGTTTTGGAAGCAGAAGCGCATTGGTGAGCACTTAGCTGAGAGTGTCCAACCTGCCCAGAGACCGCCCTTGTTCTAACACTTGTCCTCCACTGGAAACATTGCCATTTAGGAGTCTTCATCTTCAGGGCGTTTGTAGGTTTTGGAAGCATAAGGGGCTTCACTTCAATTTAACTTAAAGAGTATTGAAAATCCTTACAATCGGCCCTTGTTGTAAGATCTCTCCTTACCTGGGACCTCACTGCCACCTATGAGACTTAACCTTCAGAGCGATTATACGTTTTGGAAGCATTCGGGACTTGGCCTGCCCTTCCCTTAGAGTATACAACTTGCCTAGAGTGCGGCCTTGTTCTCCCATCTTTAAACAACTGGGAACACACAGCCACATATGAATATCCTCTAAAGATAGAGTTTGCGTTTTGCAAGCATAAGGGTCTTGGCGTGCAGTTCACTTAGAGTATGCAACTTGCCTAGAGGACGCCCAAGTTCTAACTTCTTTCCACAACTGGGAACACAGTGTCATTCTTGAATCTTCACTTTAAGATCGCGTTTACGTTTTGGAAGCCTCAGCGTCTTTGTGTGCCCGTCACTCAGAGGATCCAACCAGCTTCTCCTCTGCCCTTGTTCTAAATGCTTTCCTTAAGTGGGAACACAGAGCCACTGATGAGACTTCACCTGAAGTGCGATTGTACGTTTTGAAAACAGAACGGACTGGACGTGCACTGAACTCAGAGTATCCAACTGGCTTGTAGTCTGCCCTTGTTCTAAGTTCTTTCCTGAACTGGGAACCCAGGGCCGCTGAGGCCTCTTCGCCTTAAGAGCCTTTTTACGTTTTGGAAGCCTCAGGGCCTTAGCCTGCATTTTTCCTTAGAGCTTCCAACTTGCTTATGTCCTCCTGAGTTCTAAGTTCTTTCCTGAACTGTGAACACACTGCCCCTTAGGAGACTTCACCTGAAGAGCGATGGTAGGTTTTGGAAGTCTAAGGGACTTGGTGTGCATGTCCTTCTGAGAATCCAACTTGCCTACAGTCCGTCCTTGTTCTAACTTCTTTCCTCACCTGGGAAAACACTGCGAGAATGGGTTTTCGTATGCCGCAGGATTTTACGTTTTGGAAGTAGAAGCGCACTGGCAAGCTCTTAACTCAGAGTCTCCAACCTGTCTAGAGTCCGCCCTTGTACTAACACCTTTCCTCAACTGGGAACTCACTGCTACATAGGAGACTTAACGCTAAGGGAGATTAGACGTTTTGGGAGCATAAGGGACTTGGCATGCACTTACATTAGAGTATGCAACATGGCTATAGTGCGCCTTGTTCTCACGTCTTCCCACAACTGGGCACACAGAGCCACATAGGAATCTTCACCAAAGATCGAGTGTACGTCCTGGCAGCATCAGGAAGCGGGCTTGCACTTAGAGTATGCAACTTGCCTATAGTGCACGCAGGTTCTAACTTCGTTCCACAACTGGGAACACAGTGCCATTTTTGAATCGTCACTTTAAGATCGCGTTTCCCTTTTGGAAGCCTAAGCGTCTTTGTGTCCCTTCAACACAGAGGATCCAACAAGCTTCTAGTCTGGCCTTGTTCTAAATTCTTTCCTTAACTGGGAACACACTGCCACCTATGAGACTTCACCCTAAGTGCAATTATATGTTTTGGAAGCATTTGGGGATGGACGTGCACTGAACTCAGTGTTCCAACTGGCTTATACTCTGCCCGTGTTCTAAGTTCTTTCCTGAACGGGCAACCCAGGGCCGCTTCGGCCTCTTCGCCTTAGGAGCCTTCATACGTTTTGGAAGCGTCAGGGCCATAGCCTGCCTTTGACTCAGAGCTTCCAAATGGCTTATGTTCGCCTTTGTTCTAAGTTCTTTCCTGAACTGTGAACACAATGCCACTTAGGAGACTTCACCTTAAGAGCGATGATAGGATTGGGAAGTCTATGGGACTCGGTGTGCACTTCCTTCAGATGATCCTACTTGCCTACAGTCCGTCCTTGTTCTAACTTCTTTCCTCACCTGGGAAAACACTGCGAGAATGGGTTTCCGTATACCGCTGGATTTTACGTTTTGGAAGTAGAAGCGCACTGGCAAGCTCTTAACTCAGAGTCTCCAAGCTGTCTAGAGTCCGCCCGTGTACTAACACCTTCCCTCAACTGGGAACTCACTGCCACTTAGGAGACTTAACGCTAAGGGCGATTAGACGTTTTGGGAGCATAAGGGACTTGGCATGCACTTACATTAGAGTATGCAACATGCCTATAGTGCGCCTTGTTCTCACGTCTTCCCACAACTGGGAACACACAGCCACATAGGAATCTTCACCAAAGATCGAGTGTACGTCCTGGCAGCATCAGGAAGCGGGCTTGCACTTAGAGTAGGCAACTTGCCTAGAGTGCACGCAGGTTCTAACTTCGTTCCACAACTGGGAACACAGTGCCATTTTTGAATCGTCACTTTAAGATCGCGTTTCCCTTTTGGAAGCCTAAGCGTCTTTGTGTCCCTTCAACACAGAGGATCCAACAAGCTTCTAGTCTGGCCTTGTTCTAAATTCTTTCCTTAACTGGGAACACACTGCCACCTATGAGACTTCACCCTAAGTGCAATTATATGTTTTGGAAGCATTTGGGGATGGACGTGCACTGAACTCAGTGTTCCAACTGGCTTATACTCTGCCCGTGTTCTAAGTTCTTTCCTAAACGGGCAACCCAGGGCCGCTTCGGCCTCTTCGCCTTAGGAACCTTCATACGTTTTGGAAGCGTCAGGGCCATAGCCTGCATTTGACACAGAGCTTCCAACTGGCTTATGTTCGCCTTTGTTCTAAGTTCTTTCCTGAACTGTGAACACAATGCCACTTAGGAGACTTCACCTTAAGAGCGATGATAGGATTGGGAAGTCTATGGGACTTGGTGTGCACTTCCCTCAGATGATCCAACTTGCCTACAGTCCGTCCTTGTTCTAACTTCTTTCCTCAACTGGGGAAACACTGCCAGAATGGGTTTTCGTATGCAGCGGGATTTGACGTTTTGGAAGCAGAAGCGCATTGGTGAGCACTTAGCTGAGAGTGTCCAACCTGCCCAGAGACCGCCCTTGTTCTAACACTTGTCCTCCCCTGGAAACATTGCGATTTAGGAGTGTTCATCTTCAGGGCGTTTGTAGGTTTTGGAAGCATAAGGGGCTTCACTTCAATTTAACTTAAAGAGTATTGAAAATCCTTACAATCGGCCCTTGTTGTAAGATCTCTCCTTACCTGGGACCTCACTGCCACCTATGAGACTTAACCTTCAGAGCGATTATACGTTTTGGAAGCATTCGGGACTTGGCCTGCCCTTCCCTTAGAGTATACAACTTGCCTAGAGTGCGGCCTTGTTCTCCCATCTTTAAACAACTGGGAACACACAGCCACATATGAATATCCTCTAAAGATAGAGTTTGCGTTTTGCAAGCATAAGGGTCTTGGCGTGCAGTTCACTTAGAGTATGCAACTTGCCTAGAGGACGCCCAAGTTCTAACTTCTTTCCACAACTGGGAACACAGTGTCATTCTTGAATCTTCACTTTAAGATCGCGTTTACGTTTTGGAAGCCTAAGCGTCTTTGTCTGCCCGTCACTCAGAGGATCCAACCAGCTTCTCCTCTGCCCTTGTTCTAAATGCTTTCCTTAAGTGGGAACACAGAGCCACTGATGAGACTTCACCTGAAGTGCGATTGTACGTTTTGAAAACAGAACGGACTGGACGTGCACTGAACTCAGAGTATCCAACTGGCTTGTAGTCCGCCCTTGTTCTAAGTTCTTTCCTGAACTGGGAACCCAGGGCCGCTGAGGCCTCTTCGCCTTAAGAGCCTTTTTACGTTTTGGAAGCCTCAGGGCCTTAGCCTGCATTTTTCCTTAGAGCTTCCAACTTGCTTATGTCCTCCTGAGTTCTAAGATCTTTCCTGAACTGTGAACACACTGCCCCTTAGGAGACTTCACCTGAAGAGCGATGGTAGGTTTTGGAAGTCTAAGGGACTTGGTGTGCATGTCCTTCTGAGAATCCAACTTGCCTACAGTCCGTCCTTGTTCTAACTCCTTTCCTCACCTGGGAAAACACTGCGAGAATGGGTTTTCGTATGCAGCAGGATTTTACGTTTTGGAAGTAGAAGCGCACTGGCAAGCTCTTAACTCAGAGTCTCCAACCTGTCTAGAGTCCGCCCTTGTACTAACACCTTTCCTCAACTGGGAACTCACTGCCACATAGGAGACTTAACGCTAAGGGCGATTAGACGTTTTGGGAGCATAAGGGACTTGGCATGCACTTACATTAGAGTATGCAACATGGCTATAGTGCGCCTTGTTCTCACGTCTTCCCACAACTGGGAACACACAGCCACATAGGAATCTTCACCAAAGATCGAGTGTACGTCCTGGCAGCATCAGGAAGCGGGCTTGCACTTAGAGTATGCAACTTGCCTATAGTGCACGCAGGTTCTAACTTCGTTCCACAACTGGGAACACAGTGCCATTTTTGAATCGTCACTTTAAGATCGCGTTTCCCTTTTGGAAGCCTAAGCGTCTTTGTGTCCCTTCAACACAGAGGATCCAACAAGCTTCTAGTCTGGCCTTGTTCTAAATTCTTTCCTTAACTGGGAACACACTGCCACCTATGAGACTTCACCCTAAGTGCAATTATATGTTTTGGAAGCATTTGGGGATGGACCTGCACTGAACTCAGTGTTCCAACTGGCTTATACTCTGCCCGTGCTCTAAGTTCTTTCCTGAACGGGCAACCCAGGGCCGCTTCGGCCTCTTCACCTTAGGAGCCTTCATACGTTTTGGAAGCGTCAGGGCCATAGCCTGCCTTTGACTCAGAGCTTCCAACTGGCTTATGTTCGCCTTTGTTCTAAGTTCTTTCCTGAACTGTGAACACACTGCCCCTTAGGAGACTTCACCTGAAGAGCGATGATAGGTTTTGGAAGTCTGTGGGACTTGGTGTGCACTTCCTTCTGAGAATCCAACTTGCCTACAGTCCGTCCTTGTTCTAACTTCTTTCCTCACCTGGGAAAACACTGCGAGAATGGGTTTCCGTATACCGCTGGATTTTACGTTTTGGAAGTAGAAGCGCACTGGCAAGCTCTTAACTCAGAGTCTCCAACCTGTCTAGAGTCCGCCCGTGTACTAACACCTTCCCTCAACTGGGAACTCACTGCCACTTAGGAGACTTAACGCTAAGGGCGATTAGACGTTTTGGGAGCATAAGGGACTTGGCATGCACTTACATTAGAGTATGCAACATGGCGATAGTGCGCCTTGTTCTCACGTCTTCCCACAACTGGGAACACAGAGCCACATAGGAATCTTCACCAAAGATCGAGTGTACGTCCTGGCAGCATCAGGAAGCGGGCTTGCACTTAGAGTATGCAACTTGCCTAGAGTGCACGCAGGTTCTAACTTCGTTCCACAACTGGGAACACAGTGCCATTTTTGAATCGTCACTTTAAGATCGCGTTTCCCTTTTGGAAGCCTAAGCGTCTTTGTGTCCCTTCAACACAGAGGATCCAACAAGCTTCTAGTCTGGCCTTGTTCTAAATTCTTTCCTTAACTGGGAACACACTGCCACCTATGAGACTTCACCCTAAGTGCAATTATATGTTTTGGAAGCATTTGGGGATGGACGTGCACTGAACTCAGTGTTCCAACTGGCTTATACTCTGCCGGTGTTCTAAGTTCTTTCCTGAACGGGCAACCCAGGGCCGCGTCGGCCTCTTCGCCTTAGGAGCCTTCATACGTTTTGGAAGCGTCAGGGCCATAGCCTGCCTTTGACTCAGAGCTTCCAACTGGCTTATGTTCGCCTTTGTTCTAAGTTCTTTCCTGAACTGTGAACACAATGCCACTTAGGAGACTTCACCTTAAGAGCGATGATAGGATTGGGAAGTCTATGGGACTCGGTGTGCACTTCCTTCAGATGATCCAACTTGCCTACAGTCCGTCCTTGTTCTAACTTCTTTCCTCACCTGGGAAAACACTGCGAGAATGGGTTTCCGTATACCGCTGGATTTTACGTTTTGGAAGTAGAAGCGCACTGGCAAGCTCTTAACTCAGAGTCTCCAACCTGTCTAGAGTCCGCCCGTGTACTAACACCTTCCCTCAACTGGGAACTCACTGCCACTTAGGAGACTTAACGCTAAGGGCGATTAGACGTTTTGGGAGCATAAGGGACTTGGCATGCACTTACATTAGAGTATGCAACATGGCTATAGTGCGCCTTGTTCTCACGTCTTCCCACAACTGGGAACACACAGCCACATAGGAATCTTCACCAAAGATCGAGTGTACGTCCTGGCAGCATCAGGAAGCGGGCTTGCACTTAGAGTAGGCAACTTGCCTATAGTGCACGCAGGTTCTAACTTCGTTCCACAACTGGGAACACAGTGCCATTTTTGAATCGTCACTTTAAGATCGCGTTTCCCTTTTGGAAGCCTAAGCGTCTTTGTGTCCCTTCAACACAGAGGATCCAACAAGCTTCTAGTCTGGCCTTGTTCTAAATTCTTTCCTTAACTGGGAACACACTGCCACCTATGAGACTTCACCCTAAGTGCAATTATATGTTTTGGAAGCATTTGGGGATGGACGTGCACTGAACTCAGTGTTCCAACTGGCTTATACTCTGCCCGTGTTCTAAGTTCTTTCCTAAACGGGCAACCCAGGGCCGCTTCGGCCTCTTCGCCTTAGGAACCTTCATACGTTTTGGAAGCGTCAGGGCCATAGCCTGCCTTTGACTCAGAGCTTCCAACTGGCTTATGTTCGCCTTTGTTCTAAGTTCTTTCCTGAACTGTGAACACAATGCCACTTAGGAGACTTCACCTTAAGAGCGATGATAGGATTGGGAAGTCTATGGGACTTGGTGTGCACTTCCTTCAGATGATCCAACTTGCCTACAGTCCGTCCTTGTTCTAACTTCTTTCCTCAACTGGGGAAACACTGCCAGAATGGGTTTCGGTATGCAGCGGGATTTGACGTTTTGGAAGCAGAAGCGCATTGGTGAGCACTTAGCTGAGAGTGTCCAACCTGCCCAGAGACCGCCCTTGTTCTAACACTTGTCCTCCACTGGAAACATTGCCATTTAGGAGTGTTCATCTTCAGGGCGTTTGTAGGTTTTGGAAGCATAAGGGGCTTCACTTCAATTTAACTTAAAGAGTATTGAAAATCCTTACAATCGGCCCTTGTTGTAAGATCTCTCCTTACCTGGGACCTCACTGCCACCTATGAGACTTAACCTTCAGAGCGATTATACGTTTTGGAAGCATTCGGGACTTGGCCTGCCCTTCCCTTAGAGTATACAACTTGCCTAGAGTGCGGCCTTGTTCTCCCATCTTTAAACAACTGGGAACACACAGCCACATATGAATATCCTCTAAAGATAGAGTTTGCGTTTTGCAAGCATAAGGGTCTTGGCGTGCAGTTCACTTAGAGTATGCAACTTGCCTAGAGGACGCCCAAGTTCTAACTTCTTTCCACAACTGGGAACACAGTGTCATTCTTGAATCTTCACTTTAAGATCGCGTTTACGTTTTGGAAGCCTCAGCGTCTTTGTGTGCCCGTCACTCAGAGGATCCAACCAGCTTCTCCTCTGCCCTTGTTCTAAATGCTTTCCTTAAGTGGGAACACAGAGCCACTGATGAGACTTCACCTGAAGTGCGATTGTACGTTTTGAAAACAGAACGGACTGGACGTGCACTGAACTCAGAGTATCCAACTGGCTTGTAGTCTGCCCTTGTTCTAAGTTCTTTCCTGAACTGGGAACCCAGGGCCGCTGAGGCCTCTTCGCCTTAAGAGCCTTTTTACGTTTTGGAAGCCTCAGGGCCTTAGCCTGCATTTTTCCTTAGAGCTTCCAACTTGCTTATGTCCTCCTGAGTTCTAAGTTCTTTCCTGAACTGTGAACACACTGCCCCTTAGGAGACTTCACCTGAAGAGCGATGGTAGGTTTTGGAAGTCTAAGGGACTTGGTGTGCATGTCCTTCTGAGAATCCAACTTGCCTACAGTCCGTCCTTGTTCTAACTTCTTTCCTCACCTGGGAAAACACTGCGAGAATGGGTTTTCGTATGCAGCAGGATTTTACGTTTTGGAAGTAGAAGCGCACTGGCAAGCTCTTAACTCAGAGTCTCCAACCTGTCTAGAGTCCGCCCTTGTACTAACACCTTTCCTCAACTGGGAACTCACTGCCACATAGGAGACTTAACGCTAAGGGCGATTAGACGTTTTGGGAGCATAAGGGACTTGGCATGCACTTACATTAGAGTATGCAACATGGCTATAGTGCGCCTTGTTCTCACGTCTTCCCACAACTGGGAACACAGCCACATAGGAATCTTCACCAAAGATCGAGTGTACGTCCTGGCAGCATCAGGAAGCGGGCTTGCACTTAGAGTATGCAACTTGCCTATAGTGCACGCAGGTTCTAACTTCGTTCCACAACTGGGAACACAGTGCCATTTTTGAATCGTCACTTTAAGATCGCGTTTCCCTTTTGGAAGCCTAAGAGTCTTTGTGTCCCTTCAACACAGACTATCCAACAAGCTTCTAGTCTGGCCTTGTTCTAAATTCTTTCCTTAACTGGGAACACACTGCCACCTATGAGACTTCACCCTAAGTGCAATTATATGTTTTGGAAGCATTTGGGGATGGACGTGCACTGAACTCAGTGTTCCAACTGGCTTATACTCTGCCCGTGTTCTAAGTTCTTTCCTGAACGGGCAACCCAGGGCCGCGTCGGCCTCTTCGCCTTAGGAGCCTTCATACGTTTTGGAAGCGTCAGGGCCATAGCCTGCCATTGACTCAGAGCTTCCAACTGGCTTATGTTCGCCTTTGTTCTAAGTTCTTTCCTGAACTGTGAACACACTGCCCCTTAGGAGACTTCACCTTAAGAGCGATGATCGGATTGGGAAGTCTGTGGGACTCGGTGTGCACTTCCTTCAGATGATCCAACTTGCCTACAGTCCGTCCTTGTTCTAACTTCTTTCCTCACCTGGGAAAACACTGCGAGAATGGGTTTTCGTATACCGCTGGATTTTACGTTTTGGAAGTAGAAGCGCACTGGCAAGCTCTTAACTCAGAGTCTCCAACCTGTCTAGAGTCCGCCCTTGTACTAACACCTTTCCTCAACTGGGAACTCACTGCCACATAGGAGACTTAACGCTAAGGGCGATTAGACGTTTTGGGAGCATAAGGGACTTGGCATGCACTTACATTAGAGTATGAAACATGGCTATAATGCGCCTTGTTCTCACGTCTTCCCACAACTGGGAACACACAGCCACATAGGAATCTTCACCAAAGATCGAGTGTACGTCCTGGCAGCATCAGGAAGCGGGCTTGCACTTAGAGTATGCAACTTGCCTATAGTGCATGCAGGTTCTAACTTCGTTCCACAACTGGGAACACAGTGCCATTTTTGAATCGTCACTTTTAGATCGCGTTTCGCTTTTGGAAGCCTAAGCGTCTTTGTGTCCCTTCAACACAGAGGATCCAACAAGCTTCTAGTCTGGCCTTGTTCTAAATTCTTTCCTTAACTGGGAACACACTGCCACCTATGAGACTTCACCCTAAGTGCAATTATATGTTTTGGAAGCATTTGGGGATGGACGTGCACTGAACTCAGTGTTCCAACTGGCTTATACTCTGCCCGTGTTCTAAGTTCTTTCCTGAACGGGCAACCCAAGGCCGCTTCGGCCTCTTCGCCTTAGGAGCCTTCATACGTTTTGGAAGCGTCAGGGCCATAGCCTGCCTTTGACTCCGAGCTTCCAACTGGCTTATGTTCGCCATTGTTCTAAGTTCTTTCCTGAACTGTGAACACAATGCCACTTAGGAGACTTCACCTTAAGAGCGATGATAGGATTGGGAAGTCTGTGGGACTCGGTGTGCACTTCCTTCAGATGATCCAACTTGCCTACAGTCCGTCCTTGTTCTAACTTCTTTCCTCAACTGGGGAAACACTGCCAGAATGGGTTTTCGTATGCAGCGGGATTTGACGTTTTGGAAGCAGAAGCGCATTGGTGAGCACTTAGCTGAGAGTGTCCAACCTGCCCAGAGACCGCCCTTGTTCTAACACTTGTCCTCCACTGGAAACATTGCGATTTAGGAGTGTTCATCTTCAGGGCGTTTGTAGGTTTTGGAAGCATAAGGGGCTTCACTTCAATTTAACTTAAAGAGTATTGAAAATCCTTACAACCGGCCCTTGTTGTAAGATCTCTCCTTACCTGGGACCTCACTGCCACCTATGAGACTTAACCTTCAGAGCGATTATACGTTTTGGAAGCATTCGGGACTTGGCCTGCCCTTCCCTTAGAGTATACAACTTGCCTAGAGTGCGGCCTTGTTCTCCCATCTTTAAACAACTGGGAACACACAGCCACATATGAATATCCTCTAAAGATAGAGTTTGCGTTTTGCAAGCATAAGGGTCTTGGCGTGCAGTTCACTTAGAGTATGCAACTTGCCTAGAGGACGCCCAAGTTCTAACTTCTTTCCACAACTGGGAACACAGTGTCATTCTTGAATCTTCACTTTAAGATCGCGTTTACGTTTTGGAAGCCTCAGCGTCTTTGTGTGCCCGTCACTCAGAGGATCCAACCAGCTTCTCCTCTGCCCTTGTTCTAAATGCTTTCCTTAAGTGGGAACACAGAGCCACTGATGAGACTTCACCTGAAGTGCGATTGTACGTTTTGAAAACAGAACGGACTGGACGTGCACTGAACTCAGAGTATCCAACTGGCTTGTAGTCTGCCCTTGTTCTAAGTTCTTTCCTGAACTGGGAACCCAGGGCCGCTGAGGCCTCTTCGCCTTAAGAGCCTTTTTACGTTTTGGAAGCCTCAGGGCCTTAGCCTGCATTTTTCCTTAGAGCTTCCAACTTGCTTATGTCCTCCTGAGTTCTAAGTTCTTTCCTGAACTGTGAACACACTGCCCCTTAGGAGACTTCACCTGAAGAGCGATGGTAGGTTTTGGAAGTCTAAGGGACTTGGTGTGCATGTCCTTCTGAGAATCCAACTTGCCTACAGTCCGTCCTTGTTCTAACTTCTTTCCTCACCTGGGAAAACACTGCGAGAATGGGTTTTCGTATGCAGCAGGATTTTACGTTTTGGAAGTAGAAGCGCACTGGCAAGCTCTTAACTCAGAGTCTCCAACCTGTCTAGAGTCCGCCCTTGTACTAACACCTTTCCTCATCTGGGAACTCACTGCTACATAGGAGACTTAACGCTAAGGGCGATTAGACGTTTTGGGAGCATAAGGGACTTGGCATGCACTTACATTAGAGTATGCAACATGGCTATAGTGCGCCTTGTTCTCACGTCTTCCCACAACTGGGAACACACAGCCACATAGGAATCTTCACCAAAGATCGAGTGTACGTCCTGGCAGCATCAGGAAGCGGGCTTGCACTTAGAGTATGCAACTTGCCTATAGTGCACGCAGGTTCTAACTTCGTTCCACAACTGGGAACACAGTGCCATTTTTGAATCGTCACTTTAAGATCACGTTTCCCTTTTGGAAGCTTAAGCGTATTTGTGTCCCTTCAACACAGAGGATCCAACAAGCTTCTAGTCTGGCCTTGTTCTAAATTCTTTCCTTAACTGGGAACACACTGCCACCTATGAGACTTCACCCTAAGTGCAATTATATGTTTTGGAAGCATTTGGGGATGGACGTGCACTGAACTCAGTGTTCCAACTGGCTTATACTCTGCCCGTGTTCTAAGTTCTTTCCTGAACGGGCAACCCAAGGCCGCTTCGGCCTCTTCGCCTTAGGAGCCTTCATACGTTTTGGAAGCGTCAGGGCCATAGCCTGCCTTTGACTCCGAGCTTCCAACTGGCTTATGTTCGCCTTTGTCCTAAGTTCTTTCCTGAACTGTGAACACAATGCCACTTAGGAGACTTCACCTTAAGAGCGATGATAGGATTGGGAAGTCTGTGGGACTCGGTGTGCACTTCTTTCAGATGATCCAACTTGCCTACAGTCCGTCCTTGTTCTAACTTCTTTCCTCACCTGGGAAAACACTGCGAGAATGGGTTTCCGTATACCGCTGGATTTTACGTTTTGGAAGTAGAAGCGCACTGGCAAGCTCTTAACTCAGAGTCTCCAACCTGTCTAGAGTCCGCCCGTGTACTAACACCTTTCCTCAACTGGGAACTCACTGCCACATAGGAGACTTAACGCTAAGGGCGATTAGACGTTTTGGGAGCATAAGGGACTTGGCATGCACTTACATTAGAGTATGCAACATGGCTATAGTGCGCCTTGTTCTCACGTCTTCCCACAACTGGGAACACACAGCCACATAGGAATCTTCACCAAAGATCGAGTGTACGTCCTGGCAGCATCAGGAAGCGGGCTTGCACTTAGAGTAGGCAACTTGCCTAGAGTGCACGCAGGTTCTAACTTCGTTCCACAACTGGGAACACAGTGCCATTTTTGAATCGTCACTTTAAGATCGCGTTTCCCTTTTGGAAGCCTAAGCGTCTTTGTGTCCCTTCAACACAGAGGATCCAACAAGCTTCTAGTCTGGCCTTGTTCTAAATTCTTTCCTTAACTGGGAACACACTGCCACCTATGAGACTTCACCCTAAGTGCAATTATATGTTTTGGAAGCATTTGGGGATGGACGTGCACTGAACTCAGTGTTCCAACTGGCTTATACTCTGCCCGTGTTCTAAGTTCTTTCCTAAACGGGCAACCCAGGGCCGCTTCGGCCTCTTCGCCTTAGGAACCTTCATACGTTTTGGAAGCGTCAGGGCCATAGCCTGCATTTGACTCAGAGCTTCCAACTGGCTTATGTTCGCCTTTGTTCTAAGTTCTTTCCTGAACTGTGAACACAATGCCACTTAGGAGACTTCACCTTAAGAGCGATGATAGGATTGGGAAGTCTATGGGACTTGGTGTGCACTTCCCTCAGATGATCCAACTTGCCTACAGTCCGTCCTTGTTCTAACTTCTTTCCTCAACTGGGGAAACACTGCCAGAATGGGTTTTCGTATGCAGCGGGATTTGACGTTTTGGAAGCAGAAGCGCATTGGTGAGCACTTAGCTGAGAGTGTCCAACCTGCCCAGAGACCGCCCTTGTTCTAACACTTGTCCTCCCCTGGAAACATTGCGATTTAGGAGTGTTCATCTTCAGGGCGTTTGTAGGTTTTGGAAGCATAAGGGGCTTCACTTCAATTTAACTTAAAGAGTATTGAAAATCCTTACAATCGGCCCTTGTTGTAAGATCTCTCCTTACCTGGGACCTCACTGCCACCTATGAGACTTAACCTTCAGAGCGATTATACGTTTTGGAAGCATTCGGGACTTGGCCTGCCCTTCCCTTAGAGTATACAACTTGCCTAGAGTGCGGCCTTGTTCTCCCATCTTTAAACAACTGGGAACACACAGCCACATATGAATATCCTCTAAAGATAGAGTTTGCGTTTTGCAAGCATAAGGGTCTTGGCGTGCAGTTCACTTAGAGTATGCAACTTGCCTAGAGGACGCCCAAGTTCTAACTTCTTTCCACAACTGGGAACACAGTGTCATTCTTGAATCTTCACTTTAAGATCGCGTTTACGTTTTGGAAGCCTCAGCGTCTTTGTGTGCCCGTCACTCAGAGGATCCAACCAGCTTCTCCTCTGCCCTTGTTCTAAATGCTTTCCTTAAGTGGGAACACAGAGCCACTGATGAGACTTCACCTGAAGTGCGATTGTACGTTTTGAAAACAGAACGGACTGGACGTGCACTGAACTCAGAGTATCCAACTGGCTTGTAGTCTGCCCTTGTTCTAAGTTCTTTCCTGAACTGGGAACCCAGGGCCGCTGAGGCCTCTTCGCCTTAAGAGCCTTTTTACGTTTTGGAAGCCTCAGGGCCTTAGCCTGCATTTTTCCTTAGAGCTTCCAACTTGCTTATGTCCTCCTGAGTTCTAAGTTCTTTCCTGAACTGTGAACACACTGCCCATTAGGAGACTTCACCTGAAGAGCGATGGTAGGTTTTGGAAGTCTAAGGGACTTGGTGTGCATGTCCTTCTGAGAATCCAACTTGCCTACAGTCCGTCCTTGTTCTAACTTCTTTCCTCACCTGGGAAAACACTGCGAGAATGGGTTTTCGTATGCAGCAGGATTTTACGTTTTGGAAGTAGAAGCGCACTGGCAAGCTCTTAACTCAGAGTCTCCAACCTGTCTAGAGTCCGCCCTTGTACTAACACCTTTCCTCAACTGGGAACTCACTGCCACATAGGAGACTTAACGCTAAGGGCGATTAGACGTTTTGGGAGCATAAGGGACTTGGCATGCACTTACATTAGAGTATGCAACATGGCTATAGTGCGCCTTGTTCTCACGTCTTCCCACAACTGGGAACACACAGCCACATAGGAATCTTCACCAAAGATCGAGTGTACGTCCTGGCAGCATCAGGAAGCGGGCTTGCACTTAGAGTAGGCAACTTGCCTAGAGTGCACGCAGGTTCTAACTTCGTTCCACAACTGGGAACACAGTGCCATTTTTGAATCGTCACTTTAAGATCGCGTTTCCCTTTTGGAAGCCTAAGCGTCTTTGTGTCCCTTCAACACAGAGGATCCAACAAGCTTCTAGTCTGGCCTTGTTCTAAATTCTTTCCTTAACTGGGAACACACTGCCACCTATGAGACTTCACCCTAAGTGCAATTATATGTTTTGGAAGCATTTGGGGATGGACGTGCACTGAACTCAGTGTTCCAACTGGCTTATACTCTGCCCGTGTTCTAAGTTCTTTCCTGAACGGGCAACCCAAGGCCGCTTCGGCCTCTTCGCCTTAGGAGCCTTCATACGTTTTGGAAGCGTCAGGGCCATAGCCTGCCTTTGACTCCGAGCTTCCAACTGGCTTATGTTCGCCATTGTTCTAAGTTCTTTCCTGAACTGTGAACACAATGCCACTTAGGAGACTTCACCTTAAGAGCGATGATAGGATTGGGAAGTCTGTGGGACTCGGTGTGCACTTCCTTCAGATGATCCAACTTGCCTACAGTCCGTCCTTGTTCTAACTTCTTTCCTCAACTGGGGAAACACTGCCAGAATGGGTTTTCGTATGCAGCGGTATTTGACGTTTTGGAAGCAGAAGCGCATTGGTGAGCACTTAGCTGAGAGTGTCCAACCTGCCCAGAGACCGCCCTTGTTCTAACACTTGTCCTCCACTGGAAACATTGCGATTTAGGAGTGTTCATCTTCAGGGCGTTTGTAGGTTTTGGAAGCATAAGGGGCTTCACTTCAATTTAACTTAAAGAGTATTGAAAATCCTTACAACCGGCCCTTGTTGTAAGATCTCTCCTTACCTGGGACCTCACTGCCACCTATGAGACTTAACCTTCAGAGCGATTATACGTTTTGGAAGCATTCGGGACTTGGCCTGCCCTTCCCTTAGAGTATACAACTTGCCTAGAGTGCGGCCTTGTTCTCCCATCTTTAAACAACTGGGAACACACAGCCACATATGAATATCCTCTAAAGATAGAGTTTGCGTTTTGCAAGCATAAGGGTCTTGGCGTGCAGTTCACTTAGAGTATGCAACTTGCCTAGAGGACGCCCAAGTTCTAACTTCTTTCCACAACTGGGAACACAGTGTCATTCTTGAATCTTCACTTTAAGATCGCGTTTACGTTTTGGAAGCCTCAGCGTCTTTGTGTGCCCGTCACTCAGAGGATCCAACCAGCTTCTCCTCTGCCCTTGTTCTAAATGCTTTCCTTAAGTGGGAACACAGAGCCACTGATGAGACTTCACCTGAAGTGCGATTGTACGTTTTGAAAACAGAACGGACTGGACGTGCACTGAACTCAGAGTATCCAACTGGCTTGTAGTCTGCCCTTGTTCTAAGTTCTTTCCTGAACTGGGAACCCAGGGCCGCTGAGGCCTCTTCGCCTTAAGAGCCTTTTTACGTTTTGGAAGCCTCAGGGCCTTAGCCTGCATTTTTCCTTAGAGCTTCCAACTTGCTTATGTCCTCCTGAGTTCTAAGTTCTTTCCTGAACTGTGAACACACTGCCCCTTAGGAGACTTCACCTGAAGAGCGATGGTAGGTTTTGGAAGTCTAAGGGACTTGGTGTGCATGTCCTTCTGAGAATCCAACTTGCCTACAGTCCGTCCTTGTTCTAACTTCTTTCCTCACCTGGGAAAACACTGCGAGAATGGGTTTTCGTATGCAGCAGGATTTTACGTTTTGGAAGTAGAAGCGCACTGGCAAGCTCTTAACTCAGAGTCTCCAACCTGTCTAGAGTCCGCCCTTGTACTAACACCTTTCCTCATCTGGGAACTCACTGCTACATAGGAGACTTAACGCTAAGGGCGATTAGACGTTTTGGGAGCATAAGGGACTTGGCATGCACTTACATTAGAGTATGCAACATGGCTATAGTGCGCCTTGTTCTCACGTCTTCCCACAACTGGGAACACACAGCCACATAGGAATCTTCACCAAAGATCGAGTGTACGTCCTGGCAGCATCAGGAAGCGGGCTTGCACTTAGAGTATGCAACTTGCCTATAGTGCACGCAGGTTCTAACTTCGTTCCACAACTGGGAACACAGTGCCATTTTTGAATCGTCACTTTAAGATCACGTTTCCCTTTTGGAAGCTTAAGCGTATTTGTGTCCCTTCAACACAGAGGATCCAACAAGCTTCTAGTCTGGCCTTGTTCTAAATTCTTTCCTTAACTGGGAACACACTGCCACCTATGAGACTTCACCCTAAGTGCAATTATATGTTTTGGAAGCATTTGGGGATGGACGTGCACTGAACTCAGTGTTCCAACTGGCTTATACTCTGCCCGTGTTCTAAGTTCTTTCCTGAACGGGCAACCCAAGGCCGCTTCGGCCTCTTCGCCTTAGGAGCCTTCATACGTTTTGGAAGCGTCAGGGCCATAGCCTGCCTTTGACTCCGAGCTTCCAACTGGCTTATGTTCGCCTTTGTTCTAAGTTCTTTCCTGAACTGTGAACACAATGCCACTTAGGAGACTTCACCTTAAGAGCGATGATAGGATTGGGAAGTCTGTGGGACTCGGTGTGCACTTCCTTCAGATGATCCAACTTGCCTACAGTCCGTCCTTGTTCTAACTTCTTTCCTCACCTGGGAAAACACTGCGAGAATGGGTTTCCGTATACCGCTGGATTTTACGTTTTGGAAGTAGAAGCGCACTGGCAAGCTCTTAACTCAGAGTCTCCAACCTGTCTAGAGTCCGCCCGTGTACTAACACCTTTCCTCAACTGGGAACTCACTGCCACATAGGAGACTTAACGCTAAGGGCGATTAGACGTTTTGGGAGCATAAGGGACTTGGCATGCACTTACATTAGAGTATGCAACATGGCTATAGTGCGCCTTGTTCTCACGTCTTCCCACAACTGGGAACACACAGCCACATAGGAATCTTCACCAAAGATCGAGTGTACGTCCTGGCAGCATCAGGAAGCGGGCTTGCACTTAGAGTAGGCAACTTGCCTAGAGTGCACGCAGGTTCTAACTTCGTTCCACAACTGGGAACACAGTGCCATTTTTGAATCGTCACTTTAAGATCGCGTTTCCCTTTTGGAAGCCTAAGCGTCTTTGTGTCCCTTCAACACAGAGGATCCAACAAGCTTCTAGTCTGGCCTTGTTCTAAATTCTTTCCTTAACTGGGAACACACTGCCACCTATGAGACTTCACCCTAAGTGCAATTATATGTTTTGGAAGCATTTGGGGATGGACGTGCACTGAACTCAGTGTTCCAACTGGCTTATACTCTGCCCGTGTTCTAAGTTCTTTCCTAAACGGGCAACCCAGGGCCGCTTCGGCCTCTTCGCCTTAGGAACCTTCATACGTTTTGGAAGCGTCAGGGCCATAGCCTGCATTTGACTCCGAGCTTCCAACTGGCTTATGTTCGCCTTTGTTCTAAGTTCTTTCCTGAACTGTGAACACAATGCCACTTAGGAGACTTCACCTTAAGAGCGATGATAGGATTGGGAAGTCTATGGGACTTGGTGTGCACTTCCCTCAGATGATCCAACTTGCCTACAGTCCGTCCTTGTTCTAACTTCTTTCCTCAACTGGGGAAACACTGCCAGAATGGGTTTTCGTATGCAGCGGGATTTGACGTTTTGGAAGCAGAAGCGCATTGGTGAGCACTTAGCTGAGAGTGTCCAACCTGCCCAGAGACCGCCCTTGTTCTAACACTTGTCCTCCCCTGGAAACATTGCGATTTAGGAGTGTTCATCTTCAGGGCGTTTGTAGGTTTTGGAAGCATAAGGGGCTTCACTTCAATTTAACTTAAAGAGTATTGAAAATCCTTACAATCGGCCCTTGTTGTAAGATCTCTCCTTACCTGGGACCTCACTGCCACCTATGAGACTTAACCTTCAGAGCGATTATACGTTTTGGAAGCATTCGGGACTTGGCCTGCCCTTCCCTTAGAGTATACAACTTGCCTAGAGTGCGGCCTTGTTCTCCCATCTTTAAACAACTGGGAACACACAGCCACATATGAATATCCTCTAAAGATAGAGTTTGCGTTTTGCAAGCATAAGGGTCTTGGCGTGCAGTTCACTTAGAGTATGCAACTTGCCTAGAGGACGCCCAAGTTCTAACTTCTTTCCACAACTGGGAACACAGTGTCATTCTTGAATCTTCACTTTAAGATCGCGTTTACGTTTTGGAAGCCTCAGCGTCTTTGTGTGCCCGTCACTCAGAGGATCCAACCAGCTTCTCCTCTGCCCTTGTTCTAAATGCTTTCCTTAAGTGGGAACACAGAGCCACTGATGAGACTTCACCTGAAGTGCGATTGTACGTTTTGAAAACAGAACGGACTGGACGTGCACTGAACTCAGAGTATCCAACTGGCTTGTAGTCTGCCCTTGTTCTAAGTTCTTTCCTGAACTGGGAACCCAGGGCCGCTGAGGCCTCTTCGCCTTAAGAGCCTTTTTACGTTTTGGAAGCCTCAGGGCCTTAGCCTGCATTTTTCCTTAGAGCTTCCAACTTGCTTATGTCCTCCTGAGTTCTAAGTTCTTTCCTGAACTGTGAACACACTGCCCCTTAGGAGACTTCACCTGAAGAGCGATGGTAGGTTTTGGAAGTCTAAGGGACTTGGTGTGCATGTCCTTCTGAGAATCCAACTTGCCTACAGTCCGTCCTTGTTCTAACTTCTTTCCTCACCTGGGAAAACACTGCGAGAATGGGTTTTCGTATGCAGCAGGATTTTACGTTTTGGAAGTAGAAGCGCACTGGCAAGCTCTTAACTCAGAGTCTCCAACCTGTCTAGAGTCCGCCCTTGTACTAACACCTTTCCTCAACTGGGAACTCACTGCCACATAGGAGACTTAACGCTAAGGGCGATTAGACGTTTTGGGAGCATAAGGGACTTGGCATGCACTTACATTAGAGTATGCAACATGGCTATAGTGCGCCTTGTTCTCACGTCTTCCCACAACTGGGAACACACAGCCACATAGGAATCTTCACCAAAGATCGAGTGTACGTCCTGGCAGCATCAGGAAGCGGGCTTGCACTTAGAGTAGGCAACTTGCCTAGAGTGCACGCAGGTTCTAACTTCGTTCCACAACTGGGAACACAGTGCCATTTTTGAATCGTCACTTTAAGATCGCGTTTCCCTTTTGGAAGCCTAAGCGTCTTTGTGTCCCTTCAACACAGAGGATCCAACAAGCTTCTAGTCTGGCCTTGTTCTAAATTCTTTCCTTAACTGGGAACACACTGCCACCTATGAGACTTCACCCTAAGTGCAATTATATGTTTTGGAAGCATTTGGGGATGGACGTGCACTGAACTCAGTGTTCCAACTGGCTTATACTCTGCCCGTGTTCTAAGTTCTTTCCTGAACGGGCAACCCAAGGCCGCTTCGGCCTCTTCGCCTTAGGAGCCTTCATACGTTTTGGAAGCGTCAGGGCCATAGCCTGCCTTTGACTCCGAGCTTCCAACTGGCTTATGTTCGCCATTGTTCTAAGTTCTTTCCTGAACTGTGAACACAATGCCACTTAGGAGACTTCACCTTAAGAGCGATGATAGGATTGGGAAGTCTGTGGGACTCGGTGTGCACTTCCTTCAGATGATCCAACTTGCCTACAGTCCGTCCTTGTTCTAACTTCTTTCCTCACCTGGGAAAACACTGCGAGAATGGGTTTTCGTATACCGCTGGATTTTACGTTTTGGAAGTAGAAGCGCACTGGCAAGCTCTTAACTCAGAGTCTCCAACCTGTCTAGAGTCCGCCCTTGTACTAACACCTTTCCTCAACTGGGAACTCACTGCCACATAGGAGACTTAACGCTAAGGGCGATTAGACGTTTTGGGAGCATAAGGGACTTGGCATGCACTTACATTAGAGTATGAAACATGGCTATAATGCGCCTTGTTCTCACGTCTTCCCACAACTGGGAACACACAGCCACATAGGAATCTTCACCAAAGATCGAGTGTACGTCCTGGCAGCATCAGGAAGCGGGCTTGCACTTAGAGTATGCAACTTGCCTATAGTGCATGCAGGTTCTAACTTCGTTCCACAACTGGGAACACAGTGCCATTTTTGAATCGTCACTTTTAGATCGCGTTTCGCTTTTGGAAGCCTAAGCGTCTTTGTGTCCCTTCAACACAGAGGATCCAACAAGCTTCTAGTCTGGCCTTGTTCTAAATTCTTTCCTTAACTGGGAACACACTGCCACCTATGAGACTTCACCCTAAGTGCAATTATATGTTTTGGAAGCATTTGGGGATGGACGTGCACTGAACTCAGTGTTCCAACTGGCTTATACTCTGCCCGTGTTCTAAGTTCTTTCCTGAACGGGCAACCCAAGGCCGCTTCGGCCTCTTCGCCTTAGGAGCCTTCATACGTTTTGGAAGCGTCAGGGCCATAGCCTGCCTTTGACTCCGAGCTTCCAACTGGCTTATGTTCGCCATTGTTCTAAGTTCTTTCCTGAACTGTGAACACAATGCCACTTAGGAGACTTCACCTTAAGAGCGATGATAGGATTGGGAAGTCTGTGGGACTCGGTGTGCACTTCCTTCAGATGATCCAACTTGCCTACAGTCCGTCCTTGTTCTAACTTCTTTCCTCAACTGGGGAAACACTGCCAGAATGGGTTTTCGTATGCAGCGGTATTTGACGTTTTGGAAGCAGAAGCGCATTGGTGAGCACTTAGCTGAGAGTGTCCAACCTGCCCAGAGACCGCCCTTGTTCTAACACTTGTCCTCCACTGGAAACATTGCGATTTAGGAGTGTTCATCTTCAGGGCGTTTGTAGGTTTTGGAAGCATAAGGGGCTTCACTTCAATTTAACTTAAAGAGTATTGAAAATCCTTACAACCGGCCCTTGTTGTAAGATCTCTCCTTACCTGGGACCTCACTGCCACCTATGAGACTTAACCTTCAGAGCGATTATACGTTTTGGAAGCATTCGGGACTTGGCCTGCCCTTCCCTTAGAGTATACAACTTGCCTAGAGTGCGGCCTTGTTCTCCCATCTTTAAACAACTGGGAACACACAGCCACATATGAATATCCTCTAAAGATAGAGTTTGCGTTTTGCAAGCATAAGGGTCTTGGCGTGCAGTTCACTTAGAGTATGCAACTTGCCTAGAGGACGCCCAAGTTCTAACTTCTTTCCACAACTGGGAACACAGTGTCATTCTTGAATCTTCACTTTAAGATCGCGTTTACGTTTTGGAAGCCTCAGCGTCTTTGTGTGCCCGTCACTCAGAGGATCCAACCAGCTTCTCCTCTGCCCTTGTTCTAAATGCTTTCCTTAAGTGGGAACACAGAGCCACTGATGAGACTTCACCTGAAGTGCGATTGTACGTTTTGAAAACAGAACGGACTGGACGTGCACTGAACTCAGAGTATCCAACTGGCTTGTAGTCTGCCCTTGTTCTAAGTTCTTTCCTGAACTGGGAACCCAGGGCCGCTGAGGCCTCTTCGCCTTAAGAGCCTTTTTACGTTTTGGAAGCCTCAGGGCCTTAGCCTGCATTTTTCCTTAGAGCTTCCAACTTGCTTATGTCCTCCTGAGTTCTAAGTTCTTTCCTGAACTGTGAACACACTGCCCCTTAGGAGACTTCACCTGAAGAGCGATGGTAGGTTTTGGAAGTCTAAGGGACTTGGTGTGCATGTCCTTCTGAGAATCCAACTTGCCTACAGTCCGTCCTTGTTCTAACTTCTTTCCTCATCTGGGAAAACACTGCGAGAATGGGTTTTCGTATGCAGCAGGATTTTACGTTTTGGAAGTAGAAGCGCACTGGCAAGCTCTTAACTCAGAGTCTCCAACCT
The DNA here is from genome assembly GCF_922984935.1 of Meles meles. Lineage (NCBI taxonomy): Eukaryota > Metazoa > Chordata > Mammalia > Carnivora > Mustelidae > Meles > Meles meles. Next base: position 125,923,396 of record NC_060070.1, on the reverse strand, counting down.
GTCTAGAGTCCGCCCTTGTACTAACACCTTTCCTCAACTGGGAACTCACTGCTACATAGGAGACTTAACGCTAAGGGCGATTAGACGTTTTGGGAGCATAAGGGACTTGGCATGCACTTACATTAGAGTATGCAACATGGCTATAGTGCGCCTTGTTCTCACGTCTTCCCACAACTGGGAACACACAGCCACATAGGAATCTTCACCAAAGATCGAGTGTACGTCCTGGCAGCATCAGGAAGCGGGCTTGCACTTAGAGTAGGCAACTTGCCTATAGTGCACGCAGGTTCTAACTTCGTTCCACAACTGGGAACACAGTGCCATTTTTGAATCGTCACTTTAAGATCACGTTTCCCTTTTGGAAGCTTAAGCGTATTTGTGTCCCTTCAACACAGAGGATCCAACAAGCTTCTAGTCTGGCCTTGTTCTAAATTCTTTCCTTAACTGGGAACACACTGCCACCTATGAGACTTCACCCTAAGTGCAATTATATGTTTTGGAAGCATTTGGGGATGGACGTGCACTGAACTCAGTGTTCCAACTGGCTTATACTCTGCCCGTGTTCTAAGTTCTTTCCTGAACGGGCAACCCAAGGCCGCTTCGGCCTCTTCGCCTTAGGAGCCTTCATACGTTTTGGAAGCGTCAGGGCCATAGCCTGCCTTTGACTCCGAGCTTCCAACTGGCTTATGTTCGCCTTTGTTCTAAGTTCTTTCCTGAACTGTGAACACAATGCCACTTAGGAGACTTCACCTTAAGAGCGATGATAGGATTGGGAAGTCTGTGGGACTCGGTGTGCACTTCCTTCAGATGATCCAACTTGCCTACAGTCCGTCCTTGTTCTAACTTCTTTCCTCACCTGGGAAAACACTGCGAGAATGGGTTTCCGTATACCGCTGGATTTTACGTTTTGGAAGTAGAAGCGCACTGGCAAGCTCTTAACTCAGAGTCTCCAACCTGTCTAGAGTCCGCCCGTGTACTAACACCTTTCCTCAACTGGGAACTCACTGCCACATAGGAGACTTAACGCTAAGGGCGATTAGACGTTTTGGGAGCATAAGGGACTTGGCATGCACTTACATTAGAGTATGCAACATGGCTATAGTGCGCCTTGTTCTCACGTCTTCCCACAACTGGGAACACACAGCCACATAGGAATCTTCACCAAAGATCGAGTGTACGTCCTGGCAGCATCAGGAAGCGGGCTTGCACTTAGAGTAGGCAACTTGCCTAGAGTGCACGCAGGTTCTAACTTCGTTCCACAACTGGGAACACAGTGCCATTTTTGAATCGTCACTTTAAGATCGCGTTTCCCTTTTGGAAGCCTAAGCGTCTTTGTGTCCCTTCAACACAGAGGATCCAACAAGCTTCTAGTCTGGCCTTGTTCTAAATTCTTTCCTTAACTGGGAACACACTGCCACCTATGAGACTTCACCCTAAGTGCAATTATATGTTTTGGAAGCATTTGGGGATGGACGTGCACTGAACTCAGTGTTCCAACTGGCTTATACTCTGCCCGTGTTCTAAGTTCTTTCCTAAACGGGCAACCCAGGGCCGCTTCGGCCTCTTCGCCTTAGGAACCTTCATACGTTTTGGAAGCGTCAGGGCCATAGCCTGCATTTGACTCCGAGCTTCCAACTGGCTTATGTTCGCCTTTGTTCTAAGTTCTTTCCTGAACTGTGAACACAATGCCACTTAGGAGACTTCACCTTAAGAGCGATGATAGGATTGGGAAGTCTATGGGACTTGGTGTGCACTTCCCTCAGATGATCCAACTTGCCTACAGTCCGTCCTTGTTCTAACTTCTTTCCTCAACTGGGGAAACACTGCCAGAATGGGTTTTCGTATGCAGCGGGATTTGACGTTTTGGAAGCAGAAGCGCATTGGTGAGCACTTAGCTGAGAGTGTCCAACCTGCCCAGAGACCGCCCTTGTTCTAACACTTGTCCTCCCCTGGAAACATTGCGATTTAGGAGTGTTCATCTTCAGGGCGTTTGTAGGTTTTGGAAGCATAAGGGGCTTCACTTCAATTTAACTTAAAGAGTATTGAAAATCCTTACAATCGGCCCTTGTTGTAAGATCTCTCCTTACCTGGGACCTCACTGCCACCTATGAGACTTAACCTTCAGAGCGATTATACGTTTTGGAAGCATTCGGGACTTGGCCTGCCCTTCCCTTAGAGTATACAACTTGCCTAGAGTGCGGCCTTGTTCTCCCATCTTTAAACAACTGGGAACACACAGCCACATATGAATATCCTCTAAAGATAGAGTTTGCGTTTTGCAAGCATAAGGGTCTTGGCGTGCAGTTCACTTAGAGTATGCAACTTGCCTAGAGGACGCCCAAGTTCTAACTTCTTTCCACAACTGGGAACACAGTGTCATTCTTGAATCTTCACTTTAAGATCGCGTTTACGTTTTGGAAGCCTCAGCGTCTTTGTGTGCCCGTCACTCAGAGGATCCAACCAGCTTCTCCTCTGCCCTTGTTCTAAATGCTTTCCTTAAGTGGGAACACAGAGCCACTGATGAGACTTCACCTGAAGTGCGATTGTACGTTTTGAAAACAGAACGGACTGGACGTGCACTGAACTCAGAGTATCCAACTGGCTTGTAGTCTGCCCTTGTTCTAAGTTCTTTCCTGAACTGGGAACCCAGGGCCGCTGAGGCCTCTTCGCCTTAAGAGCCTTTTTACGTTTTGGAAGCCTCAGGGCCTTAGCCTGCATTTTTCCTTAGAGCTTCCAACTTGCTTATGTCCTCCTGAGTTCTAAGTTCTTTCCTGAACTGTGAACACACTGCCCCTTAGGAGACTTCACCTGAAGAGCGATGGTAGGTTTTGGAAGTCTAAGGGACTTGGTGTGCATGTCCTTCTGAGAATCCAACTTGCCTACAGTCCGTCCTTGTTCTAACTTCTTTCCTCACCTGGGAAAACACTGCGAGAATGGGTTTTCGTATGCAGCAGGATTTTACGTTTTGGAAGTAGAAGCGCACTGGCAAGCTCTTAACTCAGAGTCTCCAACCTGTCTAGAGTCCGCCCTTGTACTAACACCTTTCCTCAACTGGGAACTCACTGCCACATAGGAGACTTAACGCTAAGGGCGATTAGACGTTTTGGGAGCATAAGGGACTTGGCATGCACTTACATTAGAGTATGCAACATGGCTATAGTGCGCCTTGTTCTCACGTCTTCCCACAACTGGGAACACACAGCCACATAGGAATCTTCACCAAAGATCGAGTGTACGTCCTGGCAGCATCAGGAAGCGGGCTTGCACTTAGAGTAGGCAACTTGCCTAGAGTGCACGCAGGTTCTAACTTCGTTCCACAACTGGGAACACAGTGCCATTTTTGAATCGTCACTTTAAGATCGCGTTTCCCTTTTGGAAGCCTAAGCGTCTTTGTGTCCCTTCAACACAGAGGATCCAACAAGCTTCTAGTCTGGCCTTGTTCTAAATTCTTTCCTTAACTGGGAACACACTGCCACCTATGAGACTTCACCCTAAGTGCAATTATATGTTTTGGAAGCATTTGGTGATGGACGTGCACTGAACTCAGTGTTCCAACTGGCTTATACTCTGCCCGTGTTCTAAGTTCTTTCCTGAACGGGCAACCCAAGGCCGCTTAGGCCTCTTCGCCTTAGGAGCCTTCATACGTTTTGGAAGCGTCAGGGCCATAGCCTGCCTTTGACTCCGAGCTTCCAACTGGCTTATGTTCGCCTTTGTTCTAAGTTCTTTCCTGAACTGTGAACACAATGCCACTTAGGAGACTTCACCTTAAGAGCGATGATAGGATTGGGAAGTCTATGGGACTTGGTGTGCACTTCCTTCAGATGATCCAACTTGCCTACAGTCCGTCCTTGTTCTAACTTCTTTCCTCAACTGGGGAAACACTGCCAGAATGGGTTTTCGTATGCAGCGGGATTTGACGTTTTGGAAGCAGAAGCGCATTGGTGAGCACTTAGCTGAGAGTGTCCAACCTGCCCAGAGACCGCCCTTGTTCTAACACTTGTCCTCCACTGGAAACATTGCGATTTAGGAGTGTTCATCTTCAGGGCGTTTGTAGGTTTTGGAAGCATAAGGGGCTTCACTTCAATTTAACTTAAAGAGTATTGAAAATCCTTACAACCGGCCCTTGTTGTAAGATCTCTCCTTACCTGGGACCTCACTGCCACCTATGAGACTTAACCTTCAGAGCGATTATACGTTTTGGAAGCATTCGGGACTTGGCCTGCCCTTCCCTTAGAGTATACAACTTGCCTAGAGTGCGGCCTTGTTCTCCCATCTTTAAACAACTGGGAACACACAGCCACATATGAATATCCTCTAAAGATAGAGTTTGCGTTTTGCAAGCATAAGGGTCTTGGCGTGCAGTTCACTTAGAGTATGCAACTTGCCTAGAGGACGCCCAAGTTCTAACTTCTTTCCACAACTGGGAACACAGTGTCATTCTTGAATCTTCACTTTAAGATCGCGTTTACGTTTTGGAAGCCTCAGCGTCTTTGTGTGCCCGTCACTCAGAGGATCCAACCAGCTTCTCCTCTGCCCTTATTCTAAATGCTTTCCTTAAGTGGGAACACAGAGCCACTGATGAGACTTCACCTGAAGTGCGATTGTACGTTTTGAAAACAGAACGGACTGGACGTGCACTGAACTCAGAGTATCCAACTGGCTTGTAGTCTGCCCTTGTTCTAAGTTCTTTCCTGAACTGGGAACCCAGGGCCGCTGAGGCCTCTTCGCCTTAAGAGCCTTTTTACGTTTTGGAAGCCTCAGGGCCTTAGCCTGCATTTTTCCTTAGAGCTTCCAACTTGCTTATGTCCTCCTGAGTTCTAAGTTCTTTCCTGAACTGTGAACACACTGCCCCTTAGGAGACTTCACCTGAAGAGCGATGGTAGGTTTTGGAAGTCTAAGGGACTTGGTGTGCATGTCCTTCTGAGAATCCAACTTGCCTACAGTCCGTCCTTGTTCTAACTTCTTTCCTCACCTGGGAAAACACTGCGAGAATGGGTTTTCGTATGCAGCAGGATTTTACGTTTTGGAAGTAGAAGCGCACTGGCAAGCTCTTAACTCAGAGTCTCCAACCTGTCTAGAGTCCGCCCTTGTACTAACACCTTTCCTCATCTGGGAACTCACTGCTACATAGGAGACTTAACGCTAAGGGCGATTAGACGTTTTGGGAGCATAAGGGACTTGGCATGCACTTACATTAGAGTATGCAACATGGCTATAGTGCGCCTTGTTCTCACGTCTTCCCACAACTGGGAACACACAGCCACATAGGAATCTTCACCAAAGATCGAGTGTACGTCCTGGCAGCATCAGGAAGCGGGCTTGCACTTAGAGTATGCAACTTGCCTATAGTGCACGCAGGTTCTAACTTCGTTCCACAACTGGGAACACAGTGCCATTTTTGAATCGTCACTTTAAGATCACGTTTCCCTTTTGGAAGCTTAAGCGTATTTGTGTCCCTTCAACACAGAGGATCCAACAAGCTTCTAGTCTGGCCTTGTTCTAAATTCTTTCCTTAACTGGGAACACACTGCCACCTATGAGACTTCACCCTAAGTGCAATTATATGTTTTGGAAGCATTTGGGGATGGACGTGCACTGAACTCAGTGTTCCAACTGGCTTATACTCTGCCCGTGTTCTAAGTTCTTTCCTGAACGGGCAACCCAAGGCCGCTTCGGCCTCTTCGCCTTAGGAGCCTTCATACGTTTTGGAAGCGTCAGGGCCATAGCCTGCCTTTGACTCCGAGCTTCCAACTGGCTTATGTTCGCCTTTGTCCTAAGTTCTTTCCTGAACTGTGAACACAATGCCACTTAGGAGACTTCACCTTAAGAGCGATGATAGGATTGGGAAGTCTGTGGGACTCGGTGTGCACTTCTTTCAGATGATCCAACTTGCCTACAGTCCGTCCTTGTTCTAACTTCTTTCCTCACCTGGGAAAACACTGCGAGAATGGGTTTCCGTATACCGCTGGATTTTACGTTTTGGAAGTAGAAGCGCACTGGCAAGCTCTTAACTCAGAGTCTCCAACCTGTCTAGAGTCCGCCCGTGTACTAACACCTTTCCTCAACTGGGAACTCACTGCCACATAGGAGACTTAACGCTAAGGGCGATTAGACGTTTTGGGAGCATAAGGGACTTGGCATGCACTTACATTAGAGTATGCAACATGGCTATAGTGCGCCTTGTTCTCACGTCTTCCCACAACTGGGAACACACAGCCACATAGGAATCTTCACCAAAGATCGAGTGTACGTCCTGGCAGCATCAGGAAGCGGGCTTGCACTTAGAGTAGGCAACTTGCCTAGAGTGCACGCAGGTTCTAACTTCGTTCCACAACTGGGAACACAGTGCCATTTTTGAATCGTCACTTTAAGATCGCGTTTCCCTTTTGGAAGCCTAAGCGTCTTTGTGTCCCTTCAACACAGAGGATCCAACAAGCTTCTAGTCTGGCCTTGTTCTAAATTCTTTCCTTAACTGGGAACACACTGCCACCTATGAGACTTCACCCTAAGTGCAATTATATGTTTTGGAAGCATTTGGGGATGGACGTGCACTGAACTCAGTGTTCCAACTGGCTTATACTCTGCCCGTGTTCTAAGTTCTTTCCTAAACGGGCAACCCAGGGCCGCTTCGGCCTCTTCGCCTTAGGAACCTTCATACGTTTTGGAAGCGTCAGGGCCATAGCCTGCATTTGACTCAGAGCTTCCAACTGGCTTATGTTCGCCTTTGTTCTAAGTTCTTTCCTGAACTGTGAACACAATGCCACTTAGGAGACTTCACCTTAAGAGCGATGATAGGATTGGGAAGTCTATGGGACTTGGTGTGCACTTCCCTCAGATGATCCAACTTGCCTACAGTCCGTCCTTGTTCTAACTTCTTTCCTCAACTGGGGAAACACTGCCAGAATGGGTTTTCGTATGCAGCGGGATTTGACGTTTTGGAAGCAGAAGCGCATTGGTGAGCACTTAGCTGAGAGTGTCCAACCTGCCCAGAGACCGCCCTTGTTCTAACACTTGTCCTCCCCTGGAAACATTGCGATTTAGGAGTGTTCATCTTCAGGGCGTTTGTAGGTTTTGGAAGCATAAGGGGCTTCACTTCAATTTAACTTAAAGAGTATTGAAAATCCTTACAATCGGCCCTTGTTGTAAGATCTCTCCTTACCTGGGACCTCACTGCCACCTATGAGACTTAACCTTCAGAGCGATTATACGTTTTGGAAGCATTCGGGACTTGGCCTGCCCTTCCCTTAGAGTATACAACTTGCCTAGAGTGCGGCCTTGTTCTCCCATCTTTAAACAACTGGGAACACACAGCCACATATGAATATCCTCTAAAGATAGAGTTTGCGTTTTGCAAGCATAAGGGTCTTGGCGTGCAGTTCACTTAGAGTATGCAACTTGCCTAGAGGACGCCCATGTTCTAACTTCTTTCCACAACTGGGAACACAGTGTCATTCTTGAATCTTCACTTTAAGATCGCGTTTACGTTTTGGAAGCCTCAGCGTCTTTGTGTGCCCGTCACTCAGAGGATCCAACCAGCTTCTCCTCTGCCCTTGTTCTAAATGCTTTCCTTAAGTGGGAACACAGAGCCACTGATGAGACTTCACCTGAAGTGCGATTGTACGTTTTGAAAACAGAACGGACTGGACGTGCACTGAACTCAGAGTATCCAACTGGCTTGTAGTCTGCCCTTGTTCTAAGTTCTTTCCTGAACTGGGAACCCAGGGCCGCTGAGGCCTCTTCGCCTTAAGAGCCTTTTTACGTTTTGGAAGCCTCAGGGCCTTAGCCTGCATTTTTCCTTAGAGCTTCCAACTTGCTTATGTCCTCCTGAGTTCTAAGTTCTTTCCTGAACTGTGAACACACTGCCCCTTAGGAGACTTCACCTGAAGAGCGATGGTAGGTTTTGGAAGTCTAAGGGACTTGGTGTGCATGTCCTTCTGAGAATCCAACTTGCCTACAGTCCGTCCTTGTTCTAACTTCTTTCCTCACCTGGGAAAACACTGCGAGAATGGGTTTTCGTATGCAGCAGGATTTTACGTTTTGGAAGTAGAAGCGCACTGGCAAGCTCTTAACTCAGAGTCTCCAACCTGTCTAGAGTCCGCCCTTGTACTAACACCTTTCCTCAACTGGGAACTCACTGCCACATAGGAGACTTAACGCTAAGGGCGATTAGACGTTTTGGGAGCATAAGGGACTTGGCATGCACTTACATTAGAGTATGCAACATGGCTATAGTGCGCCTTGTTCTCACGTCTTCCCACAACTGGGAACACACAGCCACATAGGAATCTTCACCAAAGATCGAGTGTACGTCCTGGCAGCATCAGGAAGCGGGCTTGCACTTAGAGTAGGCAACTTGCCTAGAGTGCACGCAGGTTCTAACTTCGTTCCACAACTGGGAACACAGTGCCATTTTTGAATCGTCACTTTAAGATCGCGTTTCCCTTTTGGAAGCCTAAGCGTCTTTGTGTCCCTTCAACACAGAGGATCCAACAAGCTTCTAGTCTGGCCTTGTTCTAAATTCTTTCCTTAACTGGGAACACACTGCCACCTATGAGACTTCACCCTAAGTGCAATTATATGTTTTGGAAGCATTTGGGGATGGACGTGCACTGAACTCAGTGTTCCAACTGGCTTATACTCTGCCCGTGTTCTAAGTTCTTTCCTGAACGGGCAACCCAAGGCCGCTTCGGCCTCTTCGCCTTAGGAGCCTTCATACGTTTTGGAAGCGTCAGGGCCATAGCCTGCCTTTGACTCCGAGCTTCCAACTGGCTTATGTTCGCCATTGTTCTAAGTTCTTTCCTGAACTGTGAACACAATGCCACTTAGGAGACTTCACCTTAAGAGCGATGATAGGATTGGGAAGTCTGTGGGACTCGGTGTGCACTTCCTTCAGATGATCCAACTTGCCTACAGTCCGTCCTTGTTCTAACTTCTTTCCTCACCTGGGAAAACACTGCGAGAATGGGTTTTCGTATACCGCTGGATTTTACGTTTTGGAAGTAGAAGCGCACTGGCAAGCTCTTAACTCAGAGTCTCCAACCTGTCTAGAGTCCGCCCTTGTACTAACACCTTTCCTCAACTGGGAACTCACTGCCACATAGGAGACTTAACGCTAAGGGCGATTAGACGTTTTGGGAGCATAAGGGACTTGGCATGCACTTACATTAGAGTATGAAACATGGCTATAATGCGCCTTGTTCTCACGTCTTCCCACAACTGGGAACACACAGCCACATAGGAATCTTCACCAAAGATCGAGTGTACGTCCTGGCAGCATCAGGAAGCGGGCTTGCACTTAGAGTATGCAACTTGCCTATAGTGCATGCAGGTTCTAACTTCGTTCCACAACTGGGAACACAGTGCCATTTTTGAATCGTCACTTTTAGATCGCGTTTCGCTTTTGGAAGCCTAAGCGTCTTTGTGTCCCTTCAACACAGAGGATCCAACAAGCTTCTAGTCTGGCCTTGTTCTAAATTCTTTCCTTAACTGGGAACACACTGCCACCTATGAGACTTCACCCTAAGTGCAATTATATGTTTTGGAAGCATTTGGGGATGGACGTGCACTGAACTCAGTGTTCCAACTGGCTTATACTCTGCCCGTGTTCTAAGTTCTTTCCTGAACGGGCAACCCAAGGCCGCTTCGGCCTCTTCGCCTTAGGAGCCTTCATACGTTTTGGAAGCGTCAGGGCCATAGCCTGCCTTTGACTCCGAGCTTCCAACTGGCTTATGTTCGCCATTGTTCTAAGTTCTTTCCTGAACTGTGAACACAATGCCACTTAGGAGACTTCACCTTAAGAGCGATGATAGGATTGGGAAGTCTGTGGGACTCGGTGTGCACTTCCTTCAGATGATCCAACTTGCCTACAGTCCGTCCTTGTTCTAACTTCTTTCCTCAACTGGGGAAACACTGCCAGAATGGGTTTTCGTATGCAGCGGTATTTGACGTTTTGGAAGCAGAAGCGCATTGGTGAGCACTTAGCTGAGAGTGTCCAACCTGCCCAGAGACCGCCCTTGTTCTAACACTTGTCCTCCACTGGAAACATTGCGATTTAGGAGTGTTCATCTTCAGGGCGTTTGTAGGTTTTGGAAGCATAAGGGGCTTCACTTCAATTTAACTTAAAGAGTATTGAAAATCCTTACAACCGGCCCTTGTTGTAAGATCTCTCCTTACCTGGGACCTCACTGCCACCTATGAGACTTAACCTTCAGAGCGATTATACGTTTTGGAAGCATTCGGGACTTGGCCTGCCCTTCCCTTAGAGTATACAACTTGCCTAGAGTGCGGCCTTGTTCTCCCATCTTTAAACAACTGGGAACACACAGCCACATATGAATATCCTCTAAAGATAGAGTTTGCGTTTTGCAAGCATAAGGGTCTTGGCGTGCAGTTCACTTAGAGTATGCAACTTGCCTAGAGGACGCCCAAGTTCTAACTTCTTTCCACAACTGGGAACACAGTGTCATTCTTGAATCTTCACTTTAAGATCGCGTTTACGTTTTGGAAGCCTCAGCGTCTTTGTGTGCCCGTCACTCAGAGGATCCAACCAGCTTCTCCTCTGCCCTTGTTCTAAATGCTTTCCTTAAGTGGGAACACAGAGCCACTGATGAGACTTCACCTGAAGTGCGATTGTACGTTTTGAAAACAGAACGGACTGGACGTGCACTGAACTCAGAGTATCCAACTGGCTTGTAGTCTGCCCTTGTTCTAAGTTCTTTCCTGAACTGGGAACCCAGGGCCGCTGAGGCCTCTTCGCCTTAAGAGCCTTTTTACGTTTTGGAAGCCTCAGGGCCTTAGCCTGCATTTTTCCTTAGAGCTTCCAACTTGCTTATGTCCTCCTGAGTTCTAAGTTCTTTCCTGAACTGTGAACACACTGCCCCTTAGGAGACTTCACCTGAAGAGCGATGGTAGGTTTTGGAAGTCTAAGGGACTTGGTGTGCATGTCCTTCTGAGAATCCAACTTGCCTACAGTCCGTCCTTGTTCTAACTTCTTTCCTCACCTGGGAAAACACTGCGAGAATGGGTTTTCGTATGCAGCAGGATTTTACGTTTTGGAAGTAGAAGCGCACTGGCAAGCTCTTAACTCAGAGTCTCCAACCTGTCTAGAGTCCGCCCTTGTACTAACACCTTTCCTCATCTGGGAACTCACTGCTACATAGGAGACTTAACGCTAAGGGCGATTAGACGTTTTGGGAGCATAAGGGACTTGGCATGCACTTACATTAGAGTATGCAACATGGCTATAGTGCGCCTTGTTCTCACGTCTTCCCACAACTGGGAACACACAGCCACATAGGAATCTTCACCAAAGATCGAGTGTACGTCCTGGCAGCATCAGGAAGCGGGCTTGCACTTAGAGTATGCAACTTGCCTAGAGTGCACGCAGGTTCTAACTTCGTTCCACAACTGGGAACACAGTGCCATTTTTGAATCGTCACTTTAAGATCACGTTTCCCTTTTGGAAGCTTAAGCGTATTTGTGTCCCTTCAACACAGAGGATCCAACAAGCTTCTAGTCTGGCCTTGTTCTAAATTCTTTCCTTAACTGGGAACACACTGCCACCTATGAGACTTCACCCTAAGTGCAATTATATGTTTTGGAAGCATTTGGGGATGGACGTGCACTGAACTCAGTGTTCCAACTGGCTTATACTCTGCCCGTGTTCTAAGTTCTTTCCTGAACGGGCAACCCAAGGCCGCTTCGGCCTCTTCGCCTTAGGAGCCTTCATACGTTTTGGAAGCGTCAGGGCCATAGCCTGCCTTTGACTCCGAGCTTCCAACTGGCTTATGTTCGCCTTTGTTCTAAGTTCTTTCCTGAACTGTGAACACAATGCCACTTAGGAGACTTCACCTTAAGAGCGATGATAGGATTGGGAAGTCTGTGGGACTCGGTGTGCACTTCCTTCAGATGATCCAACTTGCCTACAGTCCGTCCTTGTTCTAACTTCTTTCCTCACCTGGGAAAACACTGCGAGAATGGGTTTCCGTATACCGCTGGATTTTACGTTTTGGAAGTAGAAGCGCACTGGCAAGCTCTTAACTCAGAGTCTCCAACCTGTCTAGAGTCCGCCCGTGTACTAACACCTTTCCTCAACTGGGAACTCACTGCCACATAGGAGACTTAACGCTAAGGGCGATTAGACGTTTTGGGAGCATAAGGGACTTGGCATGCACTTACATTAGAGTATGCAACATGGCTATAGTGCGCCTTGTTCTCACGTCTTCCCACAACTGGGAACACACAGCCACATAGGAATCTTCACCAAAGATCGAGTGTACGTCCTGGCAGCATCAGGAAGCGGGCTTGCACTTAGAGTAGGCAACTTGCCTAGAGTGCACGCAGGTTCTAACTTCGTTCCACAACTGGGAACACAGTGCCATTTTTGAATCGTCACTTTAAGATCGCGTTTCCCTTTTGGAAGCCTAAGCGTCTTTGTGTCCCTTCAACACAGAGGATCCAACAAGCTTCTAGTCTGGCCTTGTTCTAAATTCTTTCCTTAACTGGGAACACACTGCCACCTATGAGACTTCACCCTAAGTGCAATTATATGTTTTGGAAGCATTTGGGGATGGACGTGCACTGAACTCAGTGTTCCAACTGGCTTATACTCTGCCCGTGTTCTAAGTTCTTTCCTAAACGGGCAACCCAGGGCCGCTTCGGCCTCTTCGCCTTAGGAACCTTCATACGTTTTGGAAGCGTCAGGGCCATAGCCTGCATTTGACTCCGAGCTTCCAACTGGCTTATGTTCGCCTTTGTTCTAAGTTCTTTCCTGAACTGTGAACACAATGCCACTTAGGAGACTTCACCTTAAGAGCGATGATAGGATTGGGAAGTCTATGGGACTTGGTGTGCACTTCCCTCAGATGATCCAACTTGCCTACAGTCCGTCCTTGTTCTAACTTCTTTCCTCAACTGGGGAAACACTGCCAGAATGGGTTTTCGTATGCAGCGGGATTTGACGTTTTGGAAGCAGAAGCGCATTGGTGAGCACTTAGCTGAGAGTGTCCAACCTGCCCAGAGACCGCCCTTGTTCTAACACTTGTCCTCCCCTGGAAACATTGCGATTTAGGAGTGTTCATCTTCAGGGCGTTTGTAGGTTTTGGAAGCATAAGGGGCTTCACTTCAATTTAACTTAAAGAGTATTGAAAATCCTTACAATCGGCCCTTGTTGTAAGATCTCTCCTTACCTGGGACCTCACTGCCACCTATGAGACTTAACCTTCAGAGCGATTATACGTTTTGGAAGCATTCGGGACTTGGCCTGCCCTTCCCTTAGAGTATACAACTTGCCTAGAGTGCGGCCTTGTTCTCCCATCTTTAAACAACTGGGAACACACAGCCACATATGAATATCCTCTAAAGATAGAGTTTGCGTTTTGCAAGCATAAGGGTCTTGGCGTGCAGTTCACTTAGAGTATGCAACTTGCCTAGAGGACGCCCAAGTTCTAACTTCTTTCCACAACTGGGAACACAGTGTCATTCTTGAATCTTCACTTTAAGATCGCGTTTACGTTTTGGAAGCCTCAGCGTCTTTGTGTGCCCGTCACTCAGAGGATCCAACCAGCTTCTCCTCTGCCCTTGTTCTAAATGCTTTCCTTAAGTGGGAACACAGAGCCACTGATGAGACTTCACCTGAAGTGCGATTGTACGTTTTGAAAACAGAACGGACTGGACGTGCACTGAACTCAGAGTATCCAACTGGCTTGTAGTCTGCCCTTGTTCTAAGTTCTTTCCTGAACTGGGAACCCAGGGCCGCTGAGGCCTCTTCGCCTTAAGAGCCTTTTTACGTTTTGGAAGCCTCAGGGCCTTAGCCTGCATTTTTCCTTAGAGCTTCCAACTTGCTTATGTCCTCCTGAGTTCTAAGTTCTTTCCTGAACTGTGAACACACTGCCCCTTAGGAGACTTCACCTGAAGAGCGATGGTAGGTTTTGGAAGTCTAAGGGACTTGGTGTGCATGTCCTTCTGAGAATCCAACTTGCCTACAGTCCGTCCTTGTTCTAACTTCTTTCCTCACCTGGGAAAACACTGCGAGAATGGGTTTTCGTATGCAGCAGGATTTTACGTTTTGGAAGTAGAAGCGCACTGGCAAGCTCTTAACTCAGAGTCTCCAACCTGTCTAGAGTCCGCCCTTGTACTAACACCTTTCCTCAACTGGGAACTCACTGCCACATAGGAGACTTAACGCTAAGGGCGATTAGACGTTTTGGGAGCATAAGGGACTTGGCATGCACTTACATTAGAGTATGCAACATGGCTATAGTGCGCCTTGTTCTCACGTCTTCCCACAACTGGGAACACACAGCCACATAGGAATCTTCACCAAAGATCGAGTGTACGTCCTGGCAGCATCAGGAAGCGGGCTTGCACTTAGAGTAGGCAACTTGCCTAGAGTGCACGCAGGTTCTAACTTCGTTCCACAACTGGGAACACAGTGCCATTTTTGAATCGTCACTTTAAGATCGCGTTTCCCTTTTGGAAGCCTAAGCGTCTTTGTGTCCCTTCAACACAGAGGATCCAACAAGCTTCTAGTCTGGCCTTGTTCTAAATTCTTTCCTTAACTGGGAACACACTGCCACCTATGAGACTTCACCCTAAGTGCAATTATATGTTTTGGAAGCATTTGGTGATGGACGTGCACTGAACTCAGTGTTCCAACTGGCTTATACTCTGCCCGTGTTCTAAGTTCTTTCCTGAACGGGCAACCCAAGGCCGCTTAGGCCTCTTCGCCTTAGGAGCCTTCATACGTTTTGGAAGCGTCAGGGCCATAGCCTGCCTTTGACTCCGAGCTTCCAACTGGCTTATGTTCGCCTTTGTTCTAAGTTCTTTCCTGAACTGTGAACACAATGCCACTTAGGAGACTTCACCTTAAGAGCGATGATAGGATTGGGAAGTCTATGGGACTTGGTGTGCACTTCCTTCAGATGATCCAACTTGCCTACAGTCCGTCCTTGTTCTAACTTCTTTCCTCAACTGGGGAAACACTGCCAGAATGGGTTTTCGTATGCAGCGGGATTTGACGTTTTGGAAGCAGAAGCGCATTGGTGAGCACTTAGCTGAGAGTGTCCAACCTGCCCAGAGACCGCCCTTGTTCTAACACTTGTCCTCCACTGGAAACATTGCGATTTAGGAGTGTTCATCTTCAGGGCGTTTGTAGGTTTTGGAAGCATAAGGGGCTTCACTTCAATTTAACTTAAAGAGTATTGAAAATCCTTACAACCGGCCCTTGTTGTAAGATCTCTCCTTACCTGGGACCTCACTGCCACCTATGAGACTTAACCTTCAGAGCGATTATACGTTTTGGAAGCATTCGGGACTTGGCCTGCCCTTCCCTTAGAGTATACAACTTGCCTAGAGTGCGGCCTTGTTCTCCCATCTTTAAACAACTGGGAACACACAGCCACATATGAATATCCTCTAAAGATAGAGTTTGCGTTTTGCAAGCATAAGGGTCTTGGCGTGCAGTTCACTTAGAGTATGCAACTTGCCTAGAGGACGCCCAAGTTCTAACTTCTTTCCACAACTGGGAACACAGTGTCATTCTTGAATCTTCACTTTAAGATCGCGTTTACGTTTTGGAAGCCTCAGCGTCTTTGTGTGCCCGTCACTCAGAGGATCCAACCAGCTTCTCCTCTGCCCTTATTCTAAATGCTTTCCTTAAGTGGGAACACAGAGCCACTGATGAGACTTCACCTGAAGTGCGATTGTACGTTTTGAAAACAGAACGGACTGGACGTGCACTGAACTCAGAGTATCCAACTGGCTTGTAGTCTGCCCTTGTTCTAAGTTCTTTCCTGAACTGGGAACCCAGGGCCGCTGAGGCCTCTTCGCCTTAAGAGCCTTTTTACGTTTTGGAAGCCTCAGGGCCTTAGCCTGCATTTTTCCTTAGAGCTTCCAACTTGCTTATGTCCTCCTGAGTTCTAAGTTCTTTCCTGAACTGTGAACACACTGCCCCTTAGGAGACTTCACCTGAAGAGCGATGGTAGGTTTTGGAAGTCTAAGGGACTTGGTGTGCATGTCCTTCTGAGAATCCAACTTGCCTACAGTCCGTCCTTGTTCTAACTTCTTTCCTCACCTGGGAAAACACTGCGAGAATGGGTTTTCGTATGCAGCAGGATTTTACGTTTTGGAAGTAGAAGCGCACTGGCAAGCTCTTAACTCAGAGTCTCCAACCTGTCTAGAGTCCGCCCTTGTACTAACACCTTTCCTCATCTGGGAACTCACTGCTACATAGGAGACTTAACGCTAAGGGCGATTAGACGTTTTGGGAGCATAAGGGACTTGGCATGCACTTACATTAGAGTATGCAACATGGCTATAGTGCGCCTTGTTCTCACGTCTTCCCACAACTGGGAACACACAGCCACATAGGAATCTTCACCAAAGATCGAGTGTACGTCCTGGCAGCATCAGGAAGCGGGCTTGCACTTAGAGTATGCAACTTGCCTATAGTGCACGCAGGTTCTAACTTCGTTCCACAACTGGGAACACAGTGCCATTTTTGAATCGTCACTTTAAGATCACGTTTCCCTTTTGGAAGCCTAAGCGTCTTTGTGTCCCTTCAACACAGAGGATCCAACAAGCTTCTAGTCTGGCCTTGTTCTAAATTCTTTCCTTAACTGGGAACACACTGCCACCTATGAGACTTCACCCTAAGTGCAATTATATGTTTTGGAAGCATTTGGGGATGGACGTGCACTGAACTCAGTGTTCCAACTGGCTTATACTCTGCCCGTGTTCTAAGTTCTTTCCTGAACGGGCAACCCAAGGCCGCTTCGGCCTCTTCGCCTTAGGAGCCTTCATACGTTTTGGAAGCGTCAGGGCCATAGCCTGCCTTTGACTCCGAGCTTCCAACTGGCTTATGTTCGCCTTTGTTCTAAGTTCTTTCCTGAACTGTGAACACAATGCCACTTAGGAGACTTCACCTTAAGAGCGATGATAGGATTGGGAAGTCTGTGGGACTCGGTGTGCACTTCCTTCAGATGATCCAACTTGCCTACAGTCCGTCCTTGTTCTAACTTCTTTCCTCACCTGGGAAAACACTGCGAGAATGGGTTTCCGTATACCGCTGGATTTTACGTTTTGGAAGTAGAAGCGCACTGGCAAGCTCTTAACTCAGAGTCTCCAACATGTCTAGAGTCCGCCCGTGTACTAACACCTTTCCTCAACTGGGAACTCACTGCCACATAGGAGACTTAACGCTAAGGGCGATTAGACGTTTTGGGAGCATAAGGGACTTGGCATGCACTTACATTAGAGTATGCAACATGGCTATAGTGCGCCTTGTTCTCACGTCTTCCCACAACTGGGAACACACAGCCACATAGGAATCTTCACCAAAGATCGAGTGTACGTCCTGGCAGCATCAGGAAGCGGGCTTGCACTTAGAGTAGGCAACTTGCCTAGAGTGCACGCAGGTTCTAACTTCGTTCCACAACTGGGAACACAGTGCCATTTTTGAATCGTCACTTTAAGATCGCGTTTCCCTTTTGGAAGCCTAAGCGTCTTTGTGTCCCTTCAACACAGAGGATCCAACAAGCTTCTAGTCTGGCCTTGTTCTAAATTCTTTCCTTAACTGGGATCACACTGCCACCTATGAGACTTCACCCTAAGTGCAATTATATGTTTTGGAAGCATTTGGGGATGGACGTGCACTGAACTCAGTGTTCCAACTGGCTTATACTCTGCCCGTGTTCTAAGTTCTTTCCTAAACGGGCAACCCAGGGCCGCTTCGGCCTCTTCGCCTTAGGAACCTTCATACGTTTTGGAAGCGTCAGGGCCATAGCCTGCATTTGACTCAGAGCTTCCAACTGGCTTATGTTCGCCTTTGTTCTAAGTTCTTTCCTGAACTGTGAACACAATGCCACTTAGGAGACTTCACCTTAAGAGCGATGATAGGATTGGGAAGTCTATGGGACTTGGTGTGCACTTCCCTCAGATGATCCAACTTGCCTACAGTCCGTCCTTGTTCTAACTTCTTTCCTCAACTGGGGAAACACTGCCAGAATGGGTTTTCGTATGCAGCGGGATTTGACGTTTTGGAAGCAGAAGCGCATTGGTGAGCACTTAGCTGAGAGTGTCCAACCTGCCCAGAGACCGCCCTTGTTCTAACACTTGTCCTCCCCTGGAAACATTGCGATTTAGGAGTGTTCATCTTCAGGGCGTTTGTAGGTTTTGGAAGCATAAGGGGCTTCACTTCAATGTAACTTAAAGAGTATTGAAAATCCTTACAATCGGCCCTTGTTGTAAGATCTCTCCTTACCTGGGACCTCACTGCCACCTATGAGACTTAACCTTCAGAGCGATTATACGTTTTGGAAGCATTCGGGACTTGGCCTGCCCTTCCCTTAGAGTATACAACTTGCCTAGAGTGCGGCCTTGTTCTCCCATCTTTAAACAACTGGGAACACACAGCCACATATGAATATCCTCTAAAGATAGAGTTTGCGTTTTGCAAGCATAAGGGTCTTAGCGTGCAGTTCACTTAGAGTATGCAACTTGCCTAGAGGACGCCCATGTTCTAACTTCTTTCCACAACTGGGAACACAGTGTCATTCTTGAATCTTCACTTTAAGATCGCGTTTACGTTTTGGAAGCCTCAGCGTCTTTGTGTGCCCGTCACTCAGAGGATCCAACCAGCTTCTCCTCTGCCCTTGTTCTAAATGCTTTCCTTAAGTGGGAACACAGAGCCACTGATGAGACTTCACCTGAAGTGCGATTGTACGTTTTGAAAACAGAACGGACTGGACGTGCACTGAACTCAGAGTATCCAACTGGCTTGTAGTCTGCCCTTGTTCTAAGTTCTTTCCTGAACTGGGAACCCAGGGCCGCTGAGGCCTCTTCGCCTTAAGAGCCTTTTTACGTTTTGGAAGCCTCAGGGCCTTAGCCTGCATTTTTCCTTAGAGCTTCCAACTTGCTTATGTCCTCCTGAGTTCTAAGTTCTTTCCTGAACTGTGAACACACTGCCCCTTAGGAGACTTCACCTGAAGAGCGATGGTAGGTTTTGGAAGTCTAAGGGACTTGGTGTGCATGTCCTTCTGAGAATCCAACTTGCCTACAGTCCGTCCTTGTTCTAACTTCTTTCCTCACCTGGGAAAACACTGCGAGAATGGGTTTTCGTATGCAGCAGGATTTTACGTTTTGGAAGTAGAAGCGCACTGGCAAGCTCTTAACTCAGAGTCTCCAACCTGTCTAGAGTCCGCCCTTGTACTAACACCTTTCCTCAACTGGGAACTCACTGCCACATAGGAGACTTAACGCTAAGGGCGATTAGACGTTTTGGGAGCATAAGGGACTTGGCATGCACTTACATTAGAGTATGCAACATGGCTATAGTGCGCCTTGTTCTCACGTCTTCCCACAACTGGGAACACACAGCCACATAGGAATCTTCACCAAAGATCGAGTGTACGTCCTGGCAGCATCAGGAAGCGGGCTTGCACTTAGAGTAGGCAACTTGCCTAGAGTGCACGCAGGTTCTAACTTCGTTCCACAACTGGGAACACAGTGCCATTTTTGAATCGTCACTTTAAGATCGCGTTTCCCTTTTGGAAGCCTAAGCGTCTTTGTGTCCCTTCAACACAGAGGATCCAACAAGCTTCTAGTCTGGCCTTGTTCTAAATTCTTTCCTTAACTGGGAACACACTGCCACCTATGAGACTTCACCCTAAGTGCAATTATATGTTTTGGAAGCATTTGGGGATGGACGTGCACTGAACTCAGTGTTCCAACTGGCTTATACTCTGCCCGTGTTCTAAGTTCTTTCCTGAACGGGCAACCCAAGGCCGCTTCGGCCTCTTCGCCTTAGGAGCCTTCATACGTTTTGGAAGCGTCAGGGCCATAGCCTGCCTTTGACTCCGAGCTTCCAACTGGCTTATGTTCGCCTTTGTTCTAAGTTCTTTCCTGAACTGTGAACACAATGCCACTTAGGAGACTTCACCTTAAGAGCGATGATAGGATTGGGAAGTCTATGGGACTTGGTGTGCACTTCCTTCAGATGATCCAACTTGCCTACAGTCCGTCCTTGTTCTAACTTCTTTCCTCAAATGGGGAAACACTGCCAGAATGGGTTTTCGTATGCAGCGGGATTTGACGTTTTGGAAGCAGAAGCGCATTGGTGAGCACTTAGCTGAGAGTGTCCAACCTGCCCAGAGACCGCCCTTGTTCTAACACTTGTCCTCCACTGGAAACATTGCGATTTAGGAGTGTTCATCTTCAGGGCGTTTGTAGGTTTTGGAAGCATAAGGGGCTTCACTTCAATTTAACTTAAAGAGTATTGAAAATCCTTACAATCGGCCCTTGTTGTAAGATCTCTCCTTACCTGGGACCTCACTGCCACCTATGAGACTTAACCTTCAGAGCGATTATACGTTTTGGAAGCATTCGGGACTTGGCCTGCCCTTCCCTTAGAGTATACAACTTGCCTAGAGTGCGGCCTTGTTCTCCCATCTTTAAACAACTGGGAACACACAGCCACATATGAATATCCTCTAAAGATAGAGTTTGCGTTTTGCAAGCATAAGGGTCTTGGCGTGCAGTTCACTTAGAGTATGCAACTTGCCTAGACGACGCCCAAGTTCTAACTTCTTTCCACAACTGGGAACAGTGTCATTCTTGAATCTTCACTTTAAGATCGCGTTTACGTTTTGGAAGCCTCAGCGTCTTTGTGTGCCCGTCACTCAGAGGATCCAACCAGCTTCTCCTCTGCCCTTGTTCTAAATGCTTTCCTTAAGTGGGAACACAGAGCCACTGATGAGACTTCACCTGAAGTGCGATTGTACGTTTTGAAAACAGAACGGACTGGACGTGCACT
This sequence comes from Meles meles, assembly GCF_922984935.1. Classification (NCBI taxonomy): domain Eukaryota; kingdom Metazoa; phylum Chordata; class Mammalia; order Carnivora; family Mustelidae; genus Meles; species Meles meles. Next base: position 125,902,587 of record NC_060070.1, on the reverse strand, counting down.
GAACTCAGAGTATCCAACTGGCTTGTAGTCTGCCCTTGTTCTAAGTTCTTTCCTGAACTGGGAACCCAGGGCCGCTGAGGCCTCTTCGCCTTAAGAGCCTTTTTACGTTTTGGAAGCCTCAGGGCCTTAGCCTGCATTTTTCCTTAGAGCTTCCAACTTGCTTATGTCCTCCTGAGTTCTAAGTTCTTTCCTGAACTGTGAACACACTGCCCCTTAGGAGACTTCACCTGAAGAGCGATGGTAGGTTTTGGAAGTCTAAGGGACTTGGTGTGCATGTCCTTCTGAGAATCCAACTTGCCTACAGTCCGTCCTTGTTCTAACTTCTTTCCTCACCTGGGAAAACACTGCGAGAATGGGTTTTCGTATGCAGCAGGATTTTACGTTTTGGAAGTAGAAGCGCACTGGCAAGCTCTTAACTCAGAGTCTCCAACCTGTCTAGAGTCCGCCCGTGTACTAACACCTTCCCTCAACGGGGAACTCACTGCCACATAGGAGACTTAACGCTAAGGGCGATTAGACGTTTTGGGAGCATAAGGGACTTGGCATGCACTTACATTAGAGTATGCAACATGGCTATAGTGCGCCTTGTTCTCACGTCTTCCCACAACTGGGAACACACAGCCACATAGGAATCTTCACCAAAGATCGAGTGTACGTCCTGGCAGCATCAGGAAGCGGGCTTGCACTTAGAGTAGGCAACTTGCCTAGAGTGCACGCAGGTTCTAACTTCGTTCCACAACTGGGAACACAGTGCCATTTTTGAATCGTCACTTTAAGATCGCGTTTCCCTTTTGGAAGCCTAAGCGTCTTTGTGTCCCTTCAACACAGAGGATCCAACAAGCTTCTAGTCTGGCCTTGTTCTAAATTCTTTCCTTACCTGGGAACACACTGCCACCTATGAGACTTCACCCTAAGTGCAATTATATGTTTTGGAAGCATTTGGGGATGGACGTGCACTGAACTCAGTGTTCCAACTGGCTTATACTCTGCCCGTGTTCTAAGTTCTTTCCTGAACGGGCAACCCAGGGCCGCTTCGGCCTCTTCGCCTTAGGAGCCTTCATACGTTTTGGAAGCGTCAGGGCCATAGCCTGCCTTTGACTCCGAGCTTCCAACTGGCTTATGTTCGCCTTTGTTCTAAGTTCTTTCCTGAACTGTGAACACAATGCCACTTAGGAGACTTCACCTTAAGAGCGATGATAGGATTGGGAAGTCTGTGGGACTCGGTGTGCACTTCCTTCAGATGATCCAACTTGCCTACAGTCCGTCCTTGTTCTAACTTCTTTCCCCACCTGTGAAAACACTGCGAGAATGGGTTTTCGTATACCGCTGGATTTTACGTTTTGGAAGTAGAAGCGCACTGGCAAGCTCTTAACTCAGAGTCTCCAACCTGTCTAGAGTCCGCCCGTGTACTAACACCTTCCCTCAACTGGGAACTCACTGCCACTTAGGAGACTTAACGCTAAGGGCGATTAGACGTTTTGGGAGCATAAGGGACTTGGCATGCACTTACATTAGAGTATGCAATATGGCTATAGTGCGCCTTGTTCTCACGTCTTCCCACAACTGGGAACACAGAGCCACATAGGAATCTTCACCAAAGATCGAGTGTACGTCCTGGCAGCATCAGGAAGCGGGCTTGCACTTAGAGTAGGCAACTTGCCTAGAGTGCACGCAGGTTCTAACTTCGTTCCACAACTGGGAACACAGTGCCATTTTTGAATCGTCACTTTAAGATCGCGTTTCCCTTTTGGAAGCCTAAGCGTCTTTGTGTCCCTTCAAAACAGAGGATCCAACAAGCTTCTAGTCTGGCCTTGTTCTAAATTCTTTCCTTAACTGGGAACACACTGCCACCTATGAGACTTCACCCTAAGTGCAATTATATGTTTTGGAAGCATTTGGGGATGGACGTGCACTGAACTCAGTGTTCCAACTGGCTTATACTCTGCCCGTGTTCTAAGTTCTTTCCTGAACGGGCCACCCAGGGCCGCTTCGGCCTCTTCGCCTTAGGAACCTTCATACGTTTTGGAAGCGTCAGGGCCATAGCCTGCCTTTGACTCAGAGCTTCCAACTGGCTTATGTTCGCCTTTGTTCTAAGTTCTTTCCTGAACTGTGAACACAATGCCACTTAGGAGACTTCACCTTAAGAGCGATGATAGGATTGGGAAGTCTATGGGACTTGGTGTGCACTTCCTTCAGATGATCCAACTTGCCTACAGTCCGTCCTTGTTCTAACTTCTTTCCTCAACTGGGGAAACACTGCCAGAATGGGTTTTGGTATGAAGCGGGATTTGACGTTTTGGAAGCAGAAGCGCATTGGTGAGCACTTAGCTGAGAGTGTCCAACCTGCCCAGAGACCGCCCTTGTTCTAACACTTGTCCTCCACTGGAAACATTGCGATTTAGGAGTGTTCATCTTCAGGGAGTTTGTAGGTTTTGGAAGCATAAGGGGCTTCACTTCAATTTAACTTAAAGAGTATTGAAAATCCTTACAATCGGCCCTTGTTGTAAGATCTCTCCTTACCTGGGACCTCACTGCCACCTATGAGACTTAACCTTCAGAGCGATTTTACGTTTTGGAAGCATTCGGGACTTGGCCTGCCCTTCCCTTAGAGTATACAACTTGCCTAGAGTGCGGCCTTGTTCTCCCATCTTTAAACAACTGGGAACACACAGCCACATATGAATATCCTCTAAAGATAGAGTTTGCGTTTTGCAAGCATAAGGGTCTTGGCGTGCAGTTCACTTAGAGTATGCAACTTGCCTAGAGGACGCCCAAGTTCTAACTTCTTTCCACAACTGGGAACACAGTGTCATTCTTGAATCTTCACTTTAAGATCGCGTTTACGTTTTGGAAGCCTAAGCGTCTTTGTCTGCCTGTCACTCAGAGGATCCAACCAGCTTCTCCTCTGCCCTTGTTCTAAATGCTTTCCTTAAGTGGGAACACAGAGCCACTGATGAGACTTCACCTGAAGTGCGATTGTACGTTTTGAAAACAGAACGGACTGGACGTGCACTGAACTCAGAGTATCCAACTGGCTTGTAGTCTGCCCTTGTTCTAAGTTCTTTCCTGAACTGGGAACCCAGGGCCGCTGAGGCCTCTTCGCCTTAAGAGCCTTTTTACGTTTTGGAAGCCTCAGGGCCTTAGCCTGCATTTTTCCTTAGAGCTTCCAACTTGCTTATGTCCTCCTGAGTTCTAAGTTCTTTCCTGAACTGTGAACACACTGCCCCTTAGGAGACTTCACCTGAAGAGCGATGGTAGGTTTTGAAAGTCTAAGGGACTTGGTGTGCATGTCCTTCTGAGAATCCAACTTGCCTACAGTCCGTCCTTGTTCTAACTTCTTTCCTCACCTGGGAAAACACTGCGAGAATGGGTTTTCGTATGCCGCAGGATTTTACGTTTTGGAAGTAGAAGCGCACTGGCAAGCTCTTAACTCAGAGTCTCCAACCTGTCTAGAGTCCGCCCTTGTACTAACACCTTTCCTCAACTGGGAACTCACTGCTACATAGGAGACTTAACGCTAAGGGCGATTAGACGTTTTGGGAGCATAAGGGACTTGGCATGCACTTACATTAGAGTATGCAACATGGGTATAGTGCGCCTTGTTCTCACGTCTTCCCACAACTGGGAACACAGAGCCACATAGGAATCTTCACCAAAGATCGAGTGTACGTCCTGACAGCTTCAGGAAGCGGGCTTGCACTTAGAGTATGCAACTTGCCTATAGTGCACGCAGGTTCTAACTTCGTTCCACAACTGGGAACACAGTGCCATTTTTGAATCGTCACTTTTAGATCGCGTTTCCCTTTTGGAAGCCTAAGCGTCTTTGTGTCCCTTCAACACAGAGGATCCAACAAGCTTCTAGTCTGGCCTTGTTCTAAATTCTTTCCTTAACTGGGAACACACTGCCACCTATGAGACTTCACCCTAAGTGCAATTATATGTTTTGGAAGCATTTGGAGATGGACGTGCACTGAACTCAGTGTTCCAACTGGCTTATACTCTGCCCGTGTTCTAAGTTCTTTCCTGAACGGGCAACCCAGGGCCGCTTCGGCCTCTTCGCCTTAGGAGCCTTCATACGTTTTGGAAGCGTCAGGGCCATAGCCTGTCTTTGACTCAGAGCTTCCAACTGGCTTATGTTCGCCTTTGTTCTAAGTTCTTTCCTGAACTGTGAACACAATGCCACTTAGGAGACTTCACCTTAAGAGCGATGATAGGATTGGGAAGTCTGTGGGACTCGGTGTGCACTTCCTTCAGATGATCCAACTTGCCTACAGTCCGTCCTTGTTCTAACTTCTTTCCTCACCTGGGAAAACACTGCGAGAATGGGTTTTCCTATACCGCTGGATTTTACGTTTTGGAAGTAGAAGCGCACTGGCAAGCTCTTAACTCAGAGTCTCCAACCTGTCTAGAGTCCGCCCGTGTACTAACACCTTCCCTCAACTGGGAACTCACTGCCACTTAGGAGACTTAACGCTAAGGGCGATTAGACGTTTTGGGAGCATAAGGGACTTGGCATGCACTTACATTAGAGTATGCAACATGGCTATAGTGCGCCTTGTTCTCACGTCTTCCCACAACTGGGAACACACAGCCACATAGGAATCTTCACCAAAGATCGAGTGTACGTCCTGGCAGCATCAGGAAGCGGGCTTGCACTTAGAGTAGGCAACTTGCCTAGAGTGCACGCAGGTTCTAACTTCGTTCCACAACTGGGAACACAGTGCCATTTTTGAATCGTCACTTTAAGATCGCGTTTCCCTTTTGGAAGCCTAAGCGTCTTTGTGTCCCTTCAACACAGAGGATCCAACAAGCTTCTAGTCTGGCCTTGTTCTAAATTCTTTCCTTAACTGGGAACACACTGCCACCTATGAGACTTCACCCTAAGTGCAATTATATGTTTTGGAAGCATTTGGGGATGGACGTGCACTGAACTCAGTGTTCCAACTGGCTTATACTCTGCCCGTGTTCTAAGTTCTTTCCTAAACGGGCAACCCAGGGCCGCTTCGGCCTCTTCGCCTTAGGAACCTTCATACGTTTTGGAAGCGTCAGGGCCATAGCCTGCATTTGACTCCGAGCTTCCAACTGGCTTATGTTCGCCTTTGTTCTAAGTTCTTTCCTGAACTGTGAACACAATACCACTTAGGAGACTTCACCTTAAGAGCGATGATAGGATTGGGAAGTCTATGGGACTTGGTGTGCACTTCCCTCAGATGATCCAACTTGCCTACAGTCCGTCCTTGTTCTAACTTCTTTCCTCAACTGGGGAAACACTGCCAGAATGGGTTTTGGTATGCAGCGGGATTTGACGTTTTGGAAGCAGAAGCGCATTGGTGAGCACTTAGCTGAGAGTGTCCAACCTGCCCAGAGACCGCCCTTGTTCTAACACTTGTCCTCCACTGGAAACATTGCCATTTAGGAGTGTTCATCTTCAGGGCGTTTGTAGGTTTTGGAAGCATAAGGGGCTTCACTTCAATTTAACTTAAAGAGTATTGAAAATCCTTACAATCGGCCCTTGTTGTAAGATCTCTCCTTACCTGGGACCTCACTGCCACCTATGAGACTTAACCTTCAGAGCGATTATACGTTTTGGAAGCATTCGGGACTTGGCCTGCCCTTCCCTTAGAGTATACAACTTGCCTAGAGTGCGGCCTTGTTCTCCCATCTTTAAACAACTGGGAACACACAGCCACATATGAATATCCTCTAAAGATAGAGTTTGCGTTTTGCAAGCATAAGGGTCTTGGCGTGCAGTTCACTTAGAGTATGCAACTTGCCTAGAGGACGCCCAAGTTCTAACTTCTTTCCACAACTGGGAACACAGTGTCATTCTTGAATCTTCACTTTAAGATCGCGTTTACGTTTTGGAAGCCTAAGCGTCTTTGTCTGCCCGTCACTCAGAGGATCCAACCAGCTTCTCCTCTGCCCTTGTTCTAAATGCTTTCCTTAAGTGGGAACACAGAGCCACTGATGAGACTTCACCTGAAGTGCGATTGTACGTTTTGAAAACAGAACGGACTGGACGTGCACTGAACTCAGAGTATCCAACTGGCTTGTAGTCTGCCCTTGTTCTAAGTTCTTTCCTGAACTGGGAACCCAGGGCCGCTGAGGCCTCTTCGCCTTAAGAGCCTTTTTACGTTTTGGAAGCCTCAGGGCCTTAGCCTGCATTTTTCCTTAGAGCTTCCAACTTGCTTATGTCCTCCTGAGTTCTAAGTTCTTTCCTGAACTGTGAACACACTGCCCCTTAGGAGACTTCACCTGAAGAGCGATGATAGGATTGGGAAGTCTGTGGGACTCGGTGTGCACTTCCTTCAGATGATCCAACTTGCCTACAGTCCGTCCTTGTTCTAACTTCTTTCCTCACATGGGAAAACACTGCGAGAATGGGTTTTCGTATGCAGCAGGATTTTACGTTTTGGAAGTAGAAGCGCACTGGCAAGCTCTTAACTCAGAGTCTCCAACCTGTCTAGAGTCCGCCCTTGTACTAACACCTTTCCTCAACTGGGAACTCACTGCCACATAGGAGACTTAACGCTAAGGGCGATTAGACGTTTTGGGAGCATAAGGGACTTGGCATGCACTTACATTAGAGTATGCAACATGGCTATAGTGCGCCTTGTTCTCACGTCTTCCCACAACTGGGAACACAGAGCCACATAGGAATCTTCACCAAAGATCGAGTGTACGTCCTGGCAGCATCAGGAAGCGGGCTTGCACTTAGAGTATGCAACTTGCCTATAGTGCACGCAGGTTCTAACTTCGTTCCACAACTGGGAACACAGTGCCATTTTTGAATCGTCACTTTAAGATCGCGTTTCCCTTTTGGAAGCCTAAGCGTCTTTGTGTCCCTTCAACACAGAGGATCCAACAAGCTTCCAGTCTGGCCTTGTTCTAAATTCTTTCCTTAACTGGGAACACACTGCCACCTATGAGACTTCACCCTAAGTGCAATTATATGTTTTGGAAGCATTTGGGGATGGACGTGCACTGAACTCAGTGTTCCAACTGGCTTATACTCTGCCCGTGTTCTAAGTTCTTTCCTGAACGGGCAACCCAGGGCCGCTTCGGCCTCTTCGCCTTAGGAGCCTTCATACGTTTTGGAAGCGTCAGGGCCATAGCCTGCCTTTGACTCAGAGCTTCCAACTGGCTTATGTTCGCCTTTGTTCTAAGTTCTTTCCTGAACTTTGAACACAATGCCACTTAGGAGACTTCACCTTAAGAGCGATGATAGGATTGGGAAGTCTATGGGACTTGGTGTGCACTTCCTTCAGATGATCCAACTTGCCTACAGTCCGTCCTTGTTCTAACTTCTTTCCTCAACTGGGGAAACACTGCCAGAATGGGTTTCGGTATGAAGCGGGATTTGACGTTTTGGAAGCAGAAGCGCATTGGTGAGCACTTAGCTGAGAGTGTCCAACCTGCCCAGAGACCGCCCTTGTTCTAACACTTGTCCTCCACTGGAAACATTGCCATTTAGGAGTGTTCATCTTCAGGGCGTTTGTAGGTTTTGGAAGCATAAGGGGCTTCACTTCAATTTAACTTAAAGAGTATTGAAAATCCTTACAATCGGCCCTTGTTGTAAGATCTCTCCTTACCTGGGACCTCACTGCCACCTATGAGACTTAACCTTCAGAGCGATTATACGTTTTGGAAGCATTCGGGACTTGGCCTGCCCTTCCCTTAGAGTATACAACTTGCCTAGAGTGCGGCCTTGTTCTCCCATCTTTAAACAACTGGGAACACACAGCCACATATGAATATCCTCTAAAGATAGAGTTTGCGTTTTGCAAGCATAAGGGTCTTGGCGTGCAGTTCACTTAGAGTATGCAACTTGCCTAGAGGACGCCCAAGTTCTAACTTCTTTCCACAACTGGGAACACAGTGTCATTCTTGAATCTTCACTTTAAGATCGCGTTTACGTTTTGGAAGCCTCAGCGTCTTTGTGTGCCCGTCACTCAGAGGATCCAACCAGCTTCTCCTCTGCCCTTGTTCTAAATGCTTTCCTTAAGTGGGAACACAGAGCCACTGATGAGACTTCACCTGAAGTGCGATTGTACGTTTTGAAAACAGAACGGACTGGACGTGCACTGAACTCAGAGTATCCAACTGGCTTGTAGTCTGCCCTTGTTCTAAGTTCTTTCCTGAACTGGGAACCCAGGGCCGCTGAGGCCTCTTCGCCTTAAGAGCCTTTTTACGTTTTGGAAGCCTCAGGGCCTTAGCCTGCATTTTTCCTTAGAGCTTCCAACTTGCTTATGTCCTCCTGAGTTCGAAGTTCTTTCCTGAACTGTGAACACCCTGCCCCTTAGGAGACTTCACCTGAAGAGCGATGGTAGGTTTTGGAAGTCTAAGGGACTTGGTGTGCATGTCCTTCTGATAATCCAACTTGCCTACAGTCCGTCCTTGTTCTAACTTCTTTCCTCACCTGGGAAAACACTGCGAAAATGGGTTTTCGTATGCCGCAGGATTTTACGTTTTGGAAGTAGAAGCGCACTGGCAAGCTCTTAACTCAGAGTCTCCAACCTGTCTAGAGTCCGCCCTTGTACTAACACCTTTCCTCAACTGGGAACTCACTACTACATAGGAGACTTAACGCTAAGGGCGATTAGACGTTTTGGGAGCATAAGGGACTTGGCATGCACTTACATTAGAGTATGCAACATGGCTATAGTGCGCCTTGTTCTCACGTCTTCCCACAACTGGGAACACAGAGCCACATAGGAATCTTCACCAAAGATCGAGTGTACGTCCTGGCAGCATCAGGAAGCGGGCTTGCACTTAGAGTATGCAACTTGCCTAGAGTGCACGCAGGTTCTAACTTCGTTCCACAACTGGGAACACAGTGCCATTTTTGAATCGTCACTTTAAGATCGCGTTTCCCTTTTGGAAGCCTAAGCGTCTTTGTGTCCCTTCAACACAGAGGATCCAACAAGCTTCTAGTCTGGCCTTGTTCTAAATTCTTTCCTTAACTGGGAACACACTGCCACCTATGAGACTTCACCCTAAGTGCAATTATATGTTTTGGAAGCATTTGGGGATGGACGTGCACTGAACTCAGTGTTCCAACTGGCTGATACTCTGCCCGTGTTCTAAGTTCTTTCCTGAACGGGCAACCCAGGGCCGCTTCGGCCTCTTCGCCTTAGGAGCCTTCATACGTTTTGGAAGCGTCATGGCCATAGCCTGCCTTTGATTCAGAGCTTCCAACTAGCTTATGTTCGCCTTTGTTCTAAGTTCTTTCCTGAACTGTAAACACAATGCCACTTAGGAGACTTCACCTTAAGAGCGATGATAGGATTGGGAAGTCTGTGGGACTCGGTGTGCACTTCCTTCAGATGATCCAACTTGCCTACAGTCCGTCCTTGTTCTAACTTCTTTCCTCACCTGGGAAAACACTGCGAGAATGGGTTTTCGTATGCAGCAGGATTTTACGTTTTGGAAGTAGAAGTGCACTGGCAAGCTCTTAACTCAGAGTCTCCAACCTGTCTAGAGTCCGCCCTTGTACTAACACCTTTCCTCAACTGGGAACTCACTGCCACATAGGAGACTTAACGCTAAGGGCGATTAGACGTTTTGGGAGCATAAGGGACTTGGCATGCACTTACATTAGAGTATGCAACATGGCTATAGTGCGCCTTGTTCTCACGTCTTCCCACAACTGGGAACACACAGCCACATAGGAATCTTCACCAAAGATCGAGTGTACGTCCTGGCAGCATCAGGAAGCGGGCTTGCACTTAGAGTATGCAACTTGCCTATAGTGCACGCAGGTTCTAACTTCGTTCCACAACTGGGAACACAGTGCCATTTTTGAATCGTCACTTTAAGATCGCGTTTCCCTTTTGGAAGCCTAAGCGTCTTTGTGTCCCTTCAACACAGAGGATCCAACAAGCTTCTAGTCTGGCCTTGTTCTAAATTCTTTCCTTAACTGGGAACACACTGCCACCTATGAGACTTCACCCTAAGTGCAATTATATGTTTTGGAAGCATTTGGGGATGGACGTGCACTGAACTCAGTGTTCCAACTGGCTTATACTCTGCCCGTGTTCTAAGTTCTTTCCTGAACGGGCAACCCAGGGCCGCGTCGGCCTCTTCGCCTTAGGAGCCTTCATACGTTTTGGAAGCGTCAGGGCCATAGCCTGCCTTTGACTCCGAGCTTCCAACTGGCTTATGTTCGCCTTTGTTCTAAGTTCTTTCCTGAACTGTGAACACAATGCCACTTAGGAGACTTCACCTTAAGAGCGATGATAGGATTGGGAAGTCTATGGGACTTGGTGTGCACTTCCTTCAGATGATCCAACTTGCCTACAGTCCGTCCTTGTTCTAACTTCTTTCCTCAACTGGGGAAACACTGCCAGAATGGGTTTCGGTATGCAGCGGGATTTGACGTTTTGGAAGCAGAAGCGCATTGGTGAGCACTTAGCTGAGAGTGTCCAACCTGCCCAGAGACCGCCCTTGTTCTAACACTTGTCCTCCACTGGAAACATTGCCATTTAGGAGTGTTCATCTTCAGGGCGTTTGTAGGTTTTGGAAGCATAAGGGGCTTCACTTCAATTTAACTTAAAGAGTATTGAAAATCCTTACAATCGGCCCTTGTTGTAAGATCTCTCCTTACCTGGGACCTCACTGCCACCTATGAGACTTAACCTTCAGAGCGATTATACGTTTTGGAAGCATTCGGGACTTGGCCTGCCCTTCCCTTAGAGTATACAACTTGCCTAGAGTGCGGCCTTGTTCTCCCATCTTTAAACAACTGGGAACACACAGCCACATATGAATATCCTCTAAAGATAGAGTTTGCGTTTTGCAAGCATAAGGGTCTTGGCGTGCAGTTCACTTAGAGTATGCAACTTGCCTAGAGGACGCCCAAGTTCTAACTTCTTTCCACAACTGCGAACACAGTGTCATTCTTGAATCTTCACTTTAAGATCGCGTTTACGTTTTGGAAGCCTCAGCGTCTTTGTGTGCCCGTCACTCAGAGGATCCAACCAGCTTCTCCTCTGCCCTTGTTCTAAATGCTTTCCTTAAGTGGGAACACAGAGCCACTGATGAGACTTCACCTGAAGTGCGATTGTACGTTTTGAAAACAGAACGGACTGGACGTGCACTGAACTCAGAGTATCCAACTGGCTTGTAGTCTGCCCTTGTTCTAAGTTCTTTCCTGAACTGGGAACCCAGGGCCGCTGAGGCCTCTTCGCCTTAAGAGCCTTTTTACGTTTTGGAAGCCTCAGGGCCTTAGCCTGCATTTTTCCTTAGAGCTTCCAACTTGCTTATGTCCTCCTGAGTTCTAAGTTCTTTCCTGAACTGTGAACACACTGCCCCTTAGGAGACTTCACCTGAAGAGCGATGGTAGGTTTTGAAAGTCTAAGGGACTTGGTGTGCATGTCCTTCTGAGAATCCAACTTGCCTACAGTCCGTCCTTGTTCTAACTTCTTTCCTCACCTGGGAAAACACTGCGAGAATGGGTTTTCGTATGCCGCAGGATTTTACGTTTTGGAAGTAGAAGCGCACTGGCAAGCTCTTAACTCAGAGTCTCCAACCTGTCTAGAGTCCGCCCTTGTACTAACACCTTTCCTCAACTGGGAACTCACTGCTACATAGGAGACTTAACGCTAAGGGCGATTAGACGTTTTGGGAGCATAAGGGACTTGGCATGCACTTACATTAGAGTATGCAACATGGCTATAGTGCGCCTTGTTCTCACGTCTTCCCACAACTGGGAACACAGAGCCACATAGGAATCTTCACCAAAGATCGAGTGTACGTCCTGGCAGCATCAGGAAGCGGGCTTGCACTTAGAGTATGCAAATTGCCTATAGTGCACGCAGGTTCTAACTTCGTTCCACAACTGGGAACACAGTGCCATTTTTGAATCGTCACTTTAAGATCGCGTTTCCCTTTTGGAAGCCTAAGCGTCTTTGTGTCCCTTCAACACAGAGGATCCAACAAGCTTCTAATCTGGCCTTGTTCTAAATTCTTTCCTTAACTGGGAACACACTGCCACCTATGAGACTTCACCCTAAGTGCAATTATATGTTTTGGAAGCATTTGGGGATGGACGTGCACTGAACTCAGTGTTCCAACTGGCTTATACTCTGCCCGTGTTCTAAGTTCTTTCCTGAACGGGCAACCCAGGGCCGCTTCGGCCTCTTCGCCTTAGGAGCCTTCATACGTTTTGGAAGCGTCAGGGCCATAGCCTGGCTTTGACTCAGAGCTTCCAACTGGCTTATGTTCGCCTTTGTTCTAAGTTCTTTCCTGAACTGTGAACACAATGCCACTTAGGAGACTTCACCTTAAGAGCGATGATAGGATTGGGAAGTCTGTGGGACTCGGTGTGCACTTCCTTCAGATGATCCAACTTGCCTACAGTCCGTCCTTGTTCTAACTTCTTTCCTCACCTGGGAAAACACTGCGAGAATGGGTTTTCGTATGCAGCAGGATTTTACGTTTTGGAAGTAGAAGCGCACTGGCAAGCTCTTAACTCAGAGTCTCCAACCTGTCTAGAGTCCGCCCTTGTACTAACACCTTTCCTCAACTGGGAACTCACTGCCACATAGGAGACTTAACGCTAAGGGCGATTAGACGTTTTGGGAGCATAAGGGACTTGGCATGCACTTACATTAGAGTATGCAACATGGCTATAGTGCGCCTTGTTCTCACGTCTTCCCACAACTGGGAACACAGAGCCACATAGGAATCTTCACCAAAGATCGAGTGTACGTCCTGGCAGCATCAGGAAGCGGGCTTGCACTTAGAGTAGGCAACTTGCCTATAGTGCACGCAGGTTCTAACTTCGTTCCACAACTGGGAACACAGTGCCATTTTTGAATCGTCACTTTAAGATCGCGTTTCCCTTTTGGAAGCCTAAGCGTCTTTGTGTCCCTTCAACACAGAGGATCCAACAAGCTTCTAGTCTGGCCTTGTTCTAAGTTCTTTCCTGAACTGGGAACACACTGCCACCTATGAGACTTCACCCTAAGTGCAATTATATGTTTTGGAAGCATTTGGGGATGGACGTGCACTGAACTCAGTGTTCCAACTGGCTTATACTCTGCCCGTGTTCTAAGTTCTTTCCTGAACGGGCAACCCAGGGCCGCTTCGGCCTCTTCGCCTTAGGAGCCTTCATACGTTTTGGAAGCGTCAGGGCCATAGCCTGCCTTTGACTCAGAGCTTCCAACTGGCTTATGTTCGCCTTTGTTCTAAGTTCTTTCCTGAACTGTGAACACAATGCCACTTAGGAGACTTCACCTTAAGAGCGATGATAGGATTGGGAAGTCTGTGGGACTCGGTGTGCACTTCCTTCAGATGATCCAACTTGCCTACAGTCCGTCCTTGTTCTAACTTCTTTCCTCACCTGGGAAAACACTGTGAGAATGGGTTTTCGTATGCAGCAGGATTTTACGTTTTGGAAGTAGAAGCGCACTGGCAAGCTCTTAACTCAGAGTCTCCAACCTGTCTAGAGTCCGCCCTTGTACTAACACCTTTCCTCAACTGGGAACTCACTGCCACATAGGAGACTTAACGCTAAGGGCGATTAGACGTTTTGGGAGCATAAGGGACTTGGCATGCACTTACATTAGAGTATGCAACATGGCTATAGTGCGCCTTGTTCTCACGTCTTCCCACAACTGGGAACACACAGCCACATAGGAATCTTCACCAAAGATCGAGTGTACGTCCTGGCAGCATCAGGAAGCGGGCTTGCACTTAGAGTATGCAACTTGCCTATAGTGCATGCAGGTTCTAACTTCGTTCCACAACTGGGAACACAGTGCCATTTTTGAATCGTCACTTTTAGATCGCGTTTCCCTTTTGGAAGCCTAAGCGTCTTTGTGTCCCTTCAACACAGAGGATCCAACAAGCTTCTAGTCTGGCCTTGTTCTAAATTCTTTCCTTAACTGGGAACACACTGCCACCTATGAGACTTCACCCTAAGTGCAATTATATGTTTTGGAAGCATTTGGGGATGGACGTGCACTGAACTCAGTGTTCCAACTGGCTTATACTCTGCCCGTGTTCTAAGTTCTTTCCTGAACGGGCAACCCAAGGCCGCTTCGGCCTCTTCGCCTTAGGAGCCTTCATACGTTTTGGAAGCGTCAGGGCCATAGCCTGCCTTTGACTCCGAGCTTCCAACTGGCTTATGTTCGCCATTGTTCTAAGTTCTTTCCTGAACTGTGAACACAATGCCACTTAGGAGACTTCACCTTAAGAGCGATGATAGGATTGGGAAGTCTGTGGGACTCGGTGTGCACTTCCTTCAGATGATCCAACTTGCCTACAGTCCGTCCTTGTTCTAACTTCTTTCCTCACCTGGGAAAACAGTGCGAGAATAGGTTTTCGTATACCGCTGGATTTTACGTTTTGGAAGTAGAAGCGCACTGGCAAGCTCTTAACTCAGAGTCTCCAACCTGTCTAGAGTCCGCCCTTGTACTAACACCTTTCCTCAACTGGAACTCACTGCCACATAGGAGACTTAACGCTAAGGGCGATTAGACGTTTTGGGAGCATAAGGGACTTGGCATGCACTTACATTAGAGTATGCAACATGGCTATAGTGCGCCTTGTTCTCACGTCTTCCCACAACTGGGAACACACAGCCACATAGCAATCTTCACCAAAGATCGAGTGTACGTCCTGGCAGCATCAGGAAGCGGGCTTGAACTTAGAGTATGCAACTTGCCTATAGTGCACGCAGGTTCTAACTTCGTTCCACAACTGGGAACACAGTGCCATTTTTGAATCGTCACTTTAAGATCGCGTTTCCCTTTTGGAAGCCTAAGCGTCTTTGTGTCCCTTCAACACAGAGGATCCAACAAGCTTCTAGTCTGGCCTTGTTCTAAATTCTTTCCTTAACTGGGAACACACTGCCACCTATGAGACTTCACCCTAAGTGCAATTATATGTTTTGGAAGCATTTGGGGATGGACGTGCACTGAACTCAGTGTTCCAACTGGCTTATACTCTGCCCGTGTTCTAAGTTCTTTCCTGAACGGGCAACCCAGGGCCGCTTCGGCCTCTTCGCCTTAGGAACCTTCATACGTTTTGGAAGCGTCAGGGCCATAGCCTGCATTTGACTCAGAGCTTCCAACTGGCTTATGTTCGCCTTTGTTCTAAGTTCTTTCCTGAACTGTGAACACAATGCCACTTAGGAGACTTCACCTTAAGAGCGATGATAGGATTGGGAAGTCTGTGGGACTCGGTGTGCACTTCCTTCAGATGATCCAACTTGCCTACAGTCCGTCCTTGTTCTAACTTCTTTCCTCACCTGGGAAAACAGTGCGAGAATAGGTTTTCGTATACCGCTGGATTTTACGTTTTGGAAGTAGAAGCGCACTGGCAAGCTCTTAACTCAGAGTCTCCAACCTGTCTAGAGTCCGCCCTTGTACTAACACCTTTCCTCAACTGGGAACTCACTGCCACATAGGAGACTTAACGCTAAGGGCGATTAGACGTTTTGGGAGCATAAGGGACTTGGCATGCACTTACATTAGAGTATGCAACATGGCTATAGTGCGCCTTGTTCTCAGGTCTTCCCACAACTGGGAACACAGAGCCACATAGCAATCTTCACCAAAGATCGAGTGTACGTCCTGGCAGCATCAGGAAGTGGGCTTGCACTTAGAGTAGGCAACTTGCCTAGAGTGCACGCAGGTTCTAACTTCGTTCCACAACTGGGAACACAGTGCCATTTTTGAATCGTCACTTTAAGATCGCGTTTCCCTTTTGGAAGCCTAAGCGTCTTTGTGTCCCTTCAACACAGAGGATCCAACAAGCTTCCAGTCTGGCCTTGTTCTAAATTCTTTCCTTAACTGGGAACACACTGCCACCTATGAGACTTCACCCTAAGTGCAATTATATGTTTTGGAAGCATTTGGGGATGGACGTGCACTGAACTCAGTGTTCCAACTGGCTTATACTCTGCCCGTGTTCTAAGTTCTTTCCTGAACGGGCAAACCAAGGCCGCTTCGGCCTCTTCGCCTTAGGAGCCTTCATACGTTTTGGAAGCGTCAGGGCCATAGCCTGCCTTTGACTCCGAGCTTCCAACTGTCTTATGTTCGCCTTTGTTCTAAGTTCTTTCCTGAACTGTGAACACAATGCCACTTAGGAGACTTCACCTTAAGAGCGATGATAGGATTGGGAAGTCTATGGGACTTGGTGTGCACTTCCTTCAGATGATCCAACTTGCCTACAGTCCGTCCTTGTTCTAACTTCTTTCCTCAACTGGGGAAACACTGCCAGAATGGGTTTTGGTATGCAGCGGGATTTGACGTTTTGGAAGCAGAAGCGCATTGGTGAGCACTTAGCTGAGAGTGTCCAACCTGCCCAGAGACCGCCCTTGTTCTAACACTTGTCCTCCACTGGAAACATTGCGATTTAGGAGTGTTCATCTTCAGGGCATTTGTAGGTTTTGGAAGCATAAGGGGCTTCACTTCAATTTAACTTAAAGAGTATTGAAAATCCTTACAATCGGCCCTTGTTGTAAGATCTCTCCTTACCTGGGACCTCACTGCCACCTATGAGACTTAACCTTCAGAGCGATTATACGTTTTGGAAGCATTCGGGACTTGGCCTGCCCTTCCCTTAGAGTATACAACTTGCCTAGAGTGCGGCCTTGTTCTCCCATCTTTAAACAACTGGGAACACACAGCCACATATGAATATCCTCTAAAGATAGAGTTTGCGTTTTGCAAGCATAAGGGTCTTGGCGTGCAGTTCACTTAGAGTATGCAACTTGCCTAGAGGACGCCCAAGTTCTAACTTCTTTCCACAACTGGGAACACAGTGTCATTCTTGAATCTTCACTTTAAGATCGCGTTTACGTTTTGGAAGCCTCAGCGTCTTTGTGTGCCCGTCACTCAGAGGATCCAACCAGCTTCTCCTCTGCCCTTGTTCTAAATGCTTTCCTTAAGTGGGAACACAGAGCCACTGATGAGACTTCACCTGAAGTGCGATTGTACGTTTTGAAAACAGAACGGACTGGACGTGCACTGAACTCAGAGTATCCAACTGGCTTGTAGTCTGCCCTTGTTCTAAGTTCTTTCCTGAACTGGGAACCCAGGGCCGCTGAGGCCTCTTCGCCTTAAGAGCCTTTTTACGTTTTGGAAGCCTCAGGGCCTTAGCCTGCATTTTTCCTTAGAGCTTCCAACTTGCTTATGTCCTCCTGAGTTCGAAGTTCTTTCCTGAACTGTGAACACACTGCCCCTTAGGAGACTTCACCTGAAGAGCGATGATAGGATTGGGAAGTCTGTGGGACTCGGTGTGCACTTCCTTCAGATGATCCAACTTGCCTACAGTCCGTCCTTGTTCTAACTTCTTTCCTCACCTGGGAAAACACTGCGAGAATGGGTTTTCGTATGCAGCAGGATTTTACGTTTTGGAAGTAGAAGCGCACTGGCAAGCTCTTAACTCAGAGTCTCCAACCTGTCTAGAGTCCGCCCTTGTACTAACACCTTTCCTCAACTGGGAACTCACTGCCACATAGGAGACTTAACGCTAAGGGCGATTAGACGTTTTGGGAGCATAAGGGACTTGGCATGCACTTACATTAGAGTATGCAACATGGCTATAGTGCGCCTTGTTCTCACGTCTTCCCACAACTGGGAACACAGAGCCACATAGGAATCTTCACCAAAGATCGAGTGTACGTCCTGGCAGCATCAGGAAGCGGGCTTGCACTTAGAGTAGGCAACTTGCCTATAGTGCACGCAGGTTCTAACTTCGTTCCACAACTGGGAACACAGTGCCATTTTTGAATCGTCACTTTAAGATCGCGTTTCCCTTTTGGAAGCCTAAGCGTCTTTGTGTCCCTTCAACACAGAGGATCCAACAAGCTTCTAGTCTGGCCTTGTTCTAAATTCTTTCCTTAACTGGGAACACACTGCCACCTATGAGACTTCACCCTAAGTGCAATTATATGTTTTGGAAGCATTTGGGGATGGACGTGCACTGAACTCAGTGTTCCAACTGGCTTATACTCTGCCCGTGTTCTAAGTTCTTTCCTGAACGGGCAACCCAGGGCCGCTTCGGCCTCTTCGCCTTAGGAGCCTTCATACGTTTTGGAAGCGTCAGGGCCATAGCCTGCCTTTGACTCAGAGCTTCCAACTGGCTTATGTTCGCCTTTGTTCTAAGTTCTTTCCTGAACTGTGAACACAATGCCACTTAGGAGACTTCACCTTAAGAGCGATGATAGGATTGGGAAGTCTGTGGGACTCGGTGTGCACTTCCTTCAGATGATCCAACTTGCCTACAGTCCGTCCTTGTTCTAACTTCTTTCCTCACCTGGGAAAACACTGTGAGAATGGGTTTTCGTATGCAGCAGGATTTTACGTTTTGGAAGTAGAAGCGCACTGGCAAGCTCTTAACTCAGAGTCTCCAACCTGTCTAGAGTCCGCCCTTGTACTAACACCTTTCCTCAACTGGGAACTCACTGCCACATAGGAGACTTAACGCTAAGGGCGATTAGACGTTTTGGGAGCATAAGGGACTTGGCATGCACTTACATTAGAGTATGCAACATGGCTATAGTGCGCCTTGTTCTCACGTCTTCCCACAACTGGGAACACACAGCCACATAGGAATCTTCACCAAAGATCGAGTGTACGTCCTGGCAGCATCAGGAAGCGGGCTTGCACTTAGAGTATGCAACTTGCCTATAGTGCATGCAGGTTCTAACTTCGTTCCACAACTGGGAACACAGTGCCATTTTTGAATCGTCACTTTTAGATCGCGTTTCCCTTTTGGAAGCCTAAGCGTCTTTGTGTCCCTTCAACACAGAGGATCCAACAAGCTTCTAGTCTGGCCTTGTTCTAAGTTCTTTCCTTAACTGGGAACACACTGCCACCTATGAGACTTCACCCTAAGTGCAATTATATGTTTTGGAAGCATTTGGGGATGGACGTGCACTGAACTCAGTGTTCCAACTGGCTTATACTCTGCCCGTGTTCTAAGTTCTTTCCTGAACGGGCAACCCAAGGCCGCTTCGGCCTCTTCGCCTTAGGAGCCTTCATACGTTTTGGAAGCGTCAGGGCCATAGCCTGCCTTTGACTCCGAGCTTCCAACTGGCTTATGTTCGCCATTGTTCTAAGTTCTTTCCTGAACTGTGAACACAATGCCACTTAGGAGACTTCACCTTAAGAGCGATGATAGGATTGGGAAGTCTGTGGGACTCGGTGTGCACTTCCTTCAGATGATCCAACTTGCCTACAGTCCGTCCTTGTTCTAACTTCTTTCCTCACCTGGGAAAACACTGCGAGAATGGGTTTTCGTATGCAACAGGATTTTACGTTTTGGAAGTAGAAGTGCACTGGCAAGCTCTTAACTCAGAGTCTCCAACCTGTCTAGAGTCCGCCCTTGTACTAACACCTTTCCTCAACTGGGAACTCACTGCCACATAGGAGACTTAACGCTAAGGGCGATTAGACGTTTTGGGAGCATAAGGGACTTGGCATGCACTTACATTAGAGTATGCAACATGGCTATAGTGCGCCTTGTTCTCACGTCTTCCCACAACTGGGAACACAGAGCCACATAGGAATCTTCACCAAAGATCGAGTGTACGTCCTGGCAGCATCAGGAAGCGGGCTTGCACTTAGAGTATGCAACTTGCCTATAGTGCACGCAGGTTCTAACTTCGTTCCACAACTGGGAACACAGTGCCATTTTTGAATCGTCACTTTAAGATCGCGTTTCCCTTTTGGAAGCCTAAGCGTCTTTGTGTCCCTTCAACACAGAGGATCCAACAAGCTTCTAGTCTGGCCTTGTTCTAAATTCTTTCCTTAACTGGGAACACACTGCCACCTATGAGACTTCACCCTAAGTGCAATTATATGTTTTGGAAGCATTTGGGGATGGACGTGCACTGAACTCAGTGTTCCAACTGGCTGATACTCTGCCCGTGTTCTAAGTTCTTTCCTGAACGGGCAACCCAGGGCCGCTTCGGCCTCTTCGCCTTAGGAGCCTTCATACGTTTTGGAAGCGTCATGGCCATAGCCTGCCTTTGACTCAGAGCTTCCAACTGGCTTATGTTCGCCTTTGTTCTAAGTTCTTTCCTGAACTGTAAACACAATGCCACTTAGGAGACTTCACCTTAAGAGCGATGATAGGATTGGGAAGTCTGTGGGACTCGGTGTGCACTTCCTTCAGATGATCCAACTTGCCTACAGTCCGTCCTTGTTCTAACTTCTTTCCTCACCTGGGAAAACACTGCGAGAATGGGTTTCCGTATACCGTTGGATTTTACGTTTTGGAAGTAGAAGCGCACTGGCAAGCTCTTAACTCAGAGTCTCCAACCTGTCTAGAGTCCGCCCTTGTACTAACAC
This sequence comes from Meles meles, assembly GCF_922984935.1. Lineage (NCBI taxonomy): Eukaryota > Metazoa > Chordata > Mammalia > Carnivora > Mustelidae > Meles > Meles meles. The sequence continues at coordinate 125,882,278 of NC_060070.1, read as the reverse complement.
CTTCCCTCAACGGGGAACTCACTGCCACATAGGAGACTTAACGCTAAGGGCGATTAGACGTTTTGGGAGCATAAGGGACTTGGCATGCACTTACATTAGAGTATGCAACATGGCTATAGTGCGCCTTGTTCTCACGTCTTCCCACAACTGGGAACACACAGCCACATAGGAATCTTCACCAAAGATCGAGTGTACGTCCTGGCAGCATCAGGAAGCGGGCTTGCACTTAGAGTAGGCAACTTGCCTAGAGTGCACGCAGGTTCTAACTTCGTTCCACAACTGGGAACACAGTGCCATTTTTGAATCGTCACTTTAAGATCGCGTTTCCCTTTTGGAAGCCTAAGCGTCTTTGTGTCCCTTCAACACAGAGGATCCAACAAGCTTCTAGTCTGGCCTTGTTCTAAATTCTTTCCTTAACTGGGAACACACTGCCACCTATGAGACTTCACCCTAAGTGCAATTATATGTTTTGGAAGCATTTGGGGATGGACGTGCACTGAACTCAGTGTTCCAACTGGCTTATACTCTGCCCGTGTTCTAAGTTCTTTCCTAAACGGGCAACCCAGGGCCGCTTCGGCCTCTTCGCCTTAGGAACCTTCATACGTTTTGGAAGCGTCAGGGCCATAGCCTGCATTTGACACAGAGCTTCCAACTGGCTTATGTTCCCCTTTGTTCTAAGTTCTTTCCTGAACTGTGAACACAATGCCACTTAGGAGACTTCACCTTAAGAGCGATGATAGGATTGGGAAGTCTATGGGACTTGGTGTGCACTTCCCTCAGATGATCCAACTTGCCTACAGTCCGTCCTTGTTCTAAATTCTTTCCTCAACTGGGGAAACACTGCCAGAATGGGTTTTCGTATGCAGCGGGATTTGACGTTTTGGAAGCAGAAGCGCATTGGTGAGCACTTAGCTGAGAGTGTCCAACCTGCCCAGAGACCGCCCTTGTTCTAACACTTGTCCTCCCCTGGAAACATTGCGATTTAGGAGTGTTCATCTTCAGGGCGTTTGTAGGTTTTGGAAGCATAAGGGGCTTCACTTCAATTTAACTTAAAGAGTATTGAAAATCCTTACAATCGGCCCTTGTTGTAAGATCTCTCCTTACCTGGGACCTCACTGCCACCTATGAGACTTAACCTTCAGAGCGATTATACGTTTTGGAAGCATTCGGGACTTGGCCTGCCCTTCCCTTAGAGTATACAACTTGCCTAGAGTGCGGCCTTGTTCTCCCATCTTTAAACAACTGGGAACACACAGCCACATATGAATATCCTCTAAAGATAGAGTTTGCGTTTTGCAAGCATAAGGGTCTTGGCGTGCAGTTCACTTAGAGTATGCAACTTGCCTAGAGGACGCCCAAGTTCTAACTTCTTTCCACAACTGGGAACACAGTGTCATTCTTGAATCTTCACTTTAAGATCGCGTTTACGTTTTGGAAGCCTCAGCGTCTTTGTGTGCCCGTCACTCAGAGGATCCAACCAGCTTCTCCTCTGCCCTTGTTCTAAATGCTTTCCTTAAGTGGGAACACAGAGCCACTGATGAGACTTCACCTGAAGTGCGATTGTACGTTTTGAAAACAGAACGGACTGGACGTGCACTGAACTCAGAGTATCCAACTGGCTTGTAGTCTGCCCTTGTTCTAAGTTCTTTCCTGAACTGGGAACCCAGGGCCGCTGAGGCCTCTTCGCCTTAAGAGCCTTTTTACGTTTTGGAAGCCTCAGGGCCTTAGCCTGCATTTTTCCTTAGAGCTTCCAACTTGCTTATGTCCTCCTGAGTTCTAAGATCTTTCCTGAACTGTGAACACACTGCCCCTTAGGAGACTTCACCTGAAGAGCGATGGTAGGTTTTGGAAGTCTAAGGGACTTGGTGTGCATGTCCTTCTGAGAATCCAACTTGCCTACAGTCCGTCCTTGTTCTAACTTCTTTCCTCACCTGGGAAAACACTGCGAGAATGGGTTTTCGTATGCAGCAGGATTTTACGTTTTGGAAGTAGAAGCGCACTGGCAAGCTCTTAACTCAGAGTCTCCAACCTGTCTAGAGTCCGCCCGTGTACTAACACCTTCCCTCAACGGGGAACTCACTGCCACATAGGAGACTTAACGCTAAGGGCGATTAGACGTTTTGGGAGCATAAGGGACTTGGCATGCACTTACATTAGAGTATGCAACATGGCTATAGTGCGCCTTGTTCTCACGTCTTCACACAACTGGGAACACACAGCCACATAGGAATCTTCACCAAAGATTGAGTGTACGTCCTGGCAGCATCAGGAAGCGGGCTTGCACTTATAGTAGGCAACTTGCCTATAGTGCACGCAGGTTCTAACTTCGTTCCACAACTGGGAACACAGTGCCATTTTTGAATCGTCACTTTAAGATCGCGTTTCCCTTTTGGAAGCCTAAGCGTCTTTGTGTCCCTTCAACACAGAGGATCCAACAAGCTTCTAGTCTGGCCTTGTTCTAAATTCTTTCCTTAACTGGGAACACACTGCCACCTATGAGACTTCACCCTAAGTGCAATTATATGTTTTGGAAGCATTTGGGGATGGACGTGCACTGAACTCAGTGTTCCAACTGGCTTATACTCTGCCCGTGTTCTAAGTTCTTTCCTGAACGGGCAACCCAAGGCCGCTTCGGCCTCTTCGCCTTAGGAGCCTTCATACGTTTTGGAAGCGTCAGGGCCATAGCCTGCCTTTGACTCCGAGCTTCCAACTGTCTTATGTTCGCCTTTGTTCTAAGTTCTTTCCTGAACTGTGAACACAATGCCACTTAGGAGACTTCACCTTAAGAGCGATGATAGGATTGGGAAGTCTATGGGACTTGGTGTGCACTTCCTTCAGATGATCCAACTTGCCTACAGTCCGTCCTTGTTCTAACTTCTTTCCTCAACTGGGGAAACACTGCCAGAATGGGTTTTGGTATGCAGCGGGATTTGACGTTTTGGAAGCAGAAGCGCATTGGTGAGCACTTAGCTGAGAGTGTCCAACCTGCCCAGAGACCGCCCTTGTTCTAACACTTGTCCTCCACTGGAAACATTGCCATTTAGGAGTGTTCATCTTCAGGGCGTTTGTAGGTTTTGGAAGCATAAGGGGCTTCACTTCAATTTAACTTAAAGAGTATTGAAAATCCTTACAATCGGCCCTTGTTGTAAGATCTCTCCTTACCTGGGACCTCACTGCCACCTATGAGACTTAACCTTCAGAGCGATTATACGTTTTGGTAGCATTCGGGACTTGGCCTGCCCTTCCCTTAGAGTATACAACTTGCCTAGAGTGCGGCCTTGTTCTCCCATCTTTAAAAAAACTGGGAACACACAGCCACATATGAATATCCTCTAAAGATAGAGTTTGCGTTTTGCAAGCATAAGGGTCTTGGCGTGCAGTTCACTTAGAGTATGCAACTTGCCTAGAGGACGCCCAAGTTCTAACTTCTTTCCACAACTGGGAACACAGTGTCATTCTTGAATCTTCACTTTAAGATCGCGTTTACGTTTTGGAAGCCTCAGCGTCTTTGTGTGCCCGTCACTCAGAGGATCCAACCAGCTTCTCCTCTGCCCTTGTTCTAAATGCTTTCCTTAAGTGGGAACACAGAGCCACTGATGAGACTTCACCTGAAGTGCGATTGTACGTTTTGAAAACAGAACGGACTGGACGTGCACTGAACTCAGAGTATCCAACTGGCTTGTAGTCTGCCCTTGTTCTAAGTTCTTTCCTGAACTGGGAACCCAGGGCCGCTGAGGCCTCTTCGCCTTAAGAGCCTTTTTACGTTTTGGAAGCCTCAGGGCCTTAGCCTGCATTTTTCCTTAGAGCTTCCAACTTGCTTATGTCCTCCTGAGTTCTAAGTTCTTTCCTGAACTGTGAACACACTGCCCCTTAGGAGACTTCACCTGAAGAGCAATGGTAGGTTTTGGAAGTCTAAGGGACTTGGTGTGCATGTCCTTCTGAGAATCCAACTTGCCTACAGTCCGTCCTTGTTCTAACTTCTTTCCTCACCTGGGAAAACACTGCGAGAATGGGTTTTCGTATGCCGCAGGATTTTACGTTTTGGAAGTAGAAGCGCACTGGCAAGCTCTTAACTCAGAGTCTCCAACCTGTCTAGAGTCCGCCCTTGTACTAACACCTTTCCTCAACTGGGAACTCACTGCTACATAGGAGACTTAACGCTAAGGGCGATTAGACGTTTTGGGAGCATAAGGGACTTGGCATGCACTTACATTAGAGTATGCAACATGGCTATAGTGCGCCTTGTTCTCACGTCTTCCCACAACTGGGCACACAGAGCCACATAGGAATCTTCACCAAAGATCGAGTGTACGTCCTGGCAGCATCAGGAAGCGGGCTTGCACTTAGAGTATGCAACTTGCCTATAGTGCACGCAGGTTCTAACTTCGTTCCACAACTGGGAACACAGTGCCATTTTTGAATCGTCACTTTAAGATCGCGTTTCCCTTTTGGAAGCCTAAGCGTCTTTGTGTCCCTTCAACACAGAGGATCCAACAAGCTTCTAGTCTGGCCTTGTTCTAAATTCTTTCCTTAACTGGGAACACACTGCCACCTATGAGACTTCACCCTAAGTGCAATTATATGTTTTGGAAGCATTTGGGGATGGACGTGCACTGAACTCAGTGTTCCAACTGGCTTATACTCTGCCCGTGTTCTAAGTTCTTTCCTGAACGGGCAACCCAGGGCCGCTTCGGCCTCTTCGCCTTAGGAGCCTTCATACGTTTTGGAAGCGTCAGGGCCATAGCCTGCCTTAGACTCAGAGCTTCCAAATGGCTTATGTTCGCCTTTGTTCTAAGTTCTTTCCTGAACTGTGAACACAATGCCACTTAGGAGACTTCACCTTAAGAGCGATGATAGGATTGGGAAGTCTATGGGACTCGGTGTGCACTTCCTTCAGATGATCCAACTTGCCTACAGTCCGTCCTTGTTCTAACTTCTTTCCTCACCTGGGAAAACACTGCGAGAATGGGTTTCCGTATCCCGCTGGATTTTACGTTTTGGAAGTAGAAGCGCACTGGCTAGCTCTTAACTCAGAGTCTCCAACCTGTCTAGAGTCCGCCCGTGTACTAACACCTTCCCTCAACTGGGAACTCACTGCCACTTAGGAGACTTAACGCTAAGGGCGATTAGACGTTTTGGGAGCATAAGGGACTTGGCATGCACTTACATTAGAGTATGCAACATGGCTATAGTGCGCCTTGTTCTCACGTCTTCCCACAACTGGGAACACACAGCCACATAGGAATCTTCACCAAAGATCGAGTGTACGTCCTGGCAGCATCAGGAAGCGGGCTTGCACTTAGAGTAGGCAACTTGCCTAGAGTGCACGCAGGTTCTAACTTCGTTCCACAACTGGGAACACAGTGCCATTTTTGAATCGTCACTTTAAGATCGCGTTTCCCTTTTGGAAGCCTAAGCGTCTTTGTGTCCCTTCAACACAGAGGATCCAACAAGCTTCTAGTCTGGCCTTGTTCTAAATTCTTTCCTTAACTGGGAACACACTGCCACCTATGAGACTTCACCCTAAGTGCAATTATATGTTTTGGAAGCATTTGGGGATGGACGTGCACTGAACTCAGTGTTCCAACTGGCTTATACTCTGCCCGTGTTCTAAGTTCTTTCCTAAACGGGCAACCCAGGGCCGCTTCGGCCTCTTCGCCTTAGGAACCTTCATACGTTTTGGAAGCGTCAGGGCCATAGCCTGCATTTGACACAGAGCTTCCAACTGGCTTATGTTCCCCTTTGTTCTAAGTTCTTTCCTGAACTGTGAACACAATGCCACTTAGGAGACTTCACCTTAAGAGCGATGATAGGATTGGGAAGTCTATGGGACTTGGTGTGCACTTCCCTCAGATGATCCAACTTGCCTACAGTCCGTCCTTGTTCTAAATTCTTTCCTCAACTGGGGAAACACTGCCAGAATGGGTTTTCGTATGCAGCGGGATTTGACGTTTTGGAAGCAGAAGCGCATTGGTGAGCACTTAGCTGAGAGTGTCCAACCTGCCCAGAGACCGCCCTTGTTCTAACACTTGTCCTCCCCTGGAAACATTGCGATTTAGGAGTGTTCATCTTCAGGGCGTTTGTAGGTTTTGGAAGCATAAGGGGCTTCACTTCAATTTAACTTAAAGAGTATTGAAAATCCTTACAATCGGCCCTTGTTGTAAGATCTCTCCTTACCTGGGACCTCACTGCCACCTATGAGACTTAACCTTCAGAGCGATTATACGTTTTGGAAGCATTCGGGACTTGGCCTGCCCTTCCCTTAGAGTATACAACTTGCCTAGAGTGCGGCCTTGTTCTCCCATCTTTAAACAACTGGGAACACACAGCCACATATGAATATCCTCTAAAGATAGAGTTTGCGTTTTGCAAGCATAAGGGTCTTGGCGTGCAGTTCACTTAGAGTATGCAACTTGCCTAGAGGACGCCCAAGTTCTAACTTCTTTCCACAACTGGGAACACAGTGTCATTCTTGAATCTTCACTTTAAGATCGCGTTTACGTTTTGGAAGCCTCAGCGTCTTTGTCTGCCCGTCACTCAGAGGATCCAACCAGCTTCTCCTCTGCCCTTGTTCTAAATGCTTTCCTTAAGTGGGAACACAGAGCCACTGATGAGACTTCACCTGAAGTGCGATTGTACGTTTTGAAAACAGAACGGACTGGACGTGCACTGAACTCAGAGTATCCAACTGGCTTGTAGTCCGCCCTTGTTCTAAGTTCTTTCCTGAACTGGGAACCCAGGGCCGCTGAGGCCTCTTCGCCTTAAGAGCCTTTTTACGTTTTGGAAGCCTCAGGGCCTTAGCCTGCATTTTTCCTTAGAGCTTCCAACTTGCTTATGTCCTCCTGAGTTCTAAGATCTTTCCTGAACTGTGAACACACTGCCCCTTAGGAGACTTCACCTGAAGAGCGATGGTAGGTTTTGGAAGTCTAAGGGACTTGGTGTGCATGTCCTTCTGAGAATCCAACTTGCCTACAGTCCGTCCTTGTTCTAACTCCTTTCCTCACCTGGGAAAACACTGCGAGAATGGGTTTTCGTATGCAGCAGGATTTTACGTTTTGGAAGTAGAAGCGCACTGGCAAGCTCTTAACTCAGAGTCTCCAACCTGTCTAGAGTCCGCCCTTGTACTAACACCTTTCCTCAACTGGGAACTCACTGCCACATAGGAGACTTAACGCTAAGGGCGATTAGACGTTTTGGGAGCATAAGGGACTTGGCATGCACTTACATTAGAGTATGCAACATGGCTATAGTGCGCCTTGTTCTCACGTCTTCCCACAACTGGGAACACACAGCCACATAGGAATCTTCACCAAAGATCGAGTGTACGTCCTGGCAGCATCAGGAAGCGGGCTTGCACTTAGAGTAGGCAACTTGCCTATAGTGCACGCAGGTTCTAACTTCGTTCCACAACTGGGAACACAGTGCCATTTTTGAATCGTCACTTTAAGATCGCGTTTCCCTTTTGGAAGCCTAAGCGTCTTTGTGTCCCTTCAACACAGAGGATCCAACAAGCTTCTAGTCTGGCCTTGTTCTAAATTCTTTCCTTAACTGGGAACACACTGCCACCTATGAGACTTCACCCTAAGTGCAATTATATGTTTTGGAAGCATTTGGGGATGGACGTGCACTGAACTCAGTGTTCCAACTGGCTTATACTCTGCCCGTGTTCTAAGTTCTTTCCTGAACGGGCAACCCAGGGCCGCTTCGGCCTCTTCGCCTTAGGAGCCTTCATACGTTTTGGAAGCGTCAGGGCCATAGCCTGCCTTTGACTCAGAGCTTCCAACTGGCTTATGTTCGCCTTTGTTCTAAGTTCTTTCCTGAACTGTGAACACAATGCCACTTAGGAGACTTCACCTTAAGAGCGATGATAGGATTGGGAAGTCTGTGGGACTCGGTGTGCACTTCCTTCAGATGATCCAACTTGCCTACAGTCCGTCCTTGTTCTAACTTCTTTCCTCACCTGGGAAAACACTGTGAGAATGGGTTTTCGTATGCAGCAGGATTTTACGTTTTGGAAGTAGAAGCGCACTGGCAAGCTCTTATCTCAGAGTCTCCAACCTGTCTAGAGTCCGCCCTTGTACTAACACCTTTCCTCAACTGGGAACTCACTGCCACATAGGAGACTTAACGCTAAGGGCGAATAGACGTTTTGGGAGCATAAGGGACGTGGCATGCCCTTACATTAGAGTATGCAACATGGCTATAGTGCGCCTTATTCTCACGTCTTCCCACAACTGGGAACACACAGCCACATAGGAATCTTCACCAAAGATCGAGTGTACGTCCTGGCAGCATCAGGAAGCGGGCTTGCACTTAGAGTATGCAACTTGCCTATAGTGCATGCAGGTTCTAACTTCGTTCCACAACTGGGAACACAGTGCCATTTTTGAATCGTCACTTTTAGATCGCGTTTCCCTTTTGGAAGCCTAAGCGTCTTTGTGTCCCTTCAACACAGAGGATCCAACAAGCTTCTAGTCTGGCCTTGTTCTAAGTTCTTTCCTTAACTGGGAACACACTGCCACCTATGAGACTTCACCCTAAGTGCAATTATATGTTTTGGAAGCATTTGGGGATGGACGTGCACTGAACTCAGTGTTCCAACTGGCTTATACTCTGCCCGTGTTCTAAGTTCTTTCCTGAACGGGCAACCCAAGGCCGCTTCGGCCTCTTCGCCTTAGGAGCCTTCATACGTTTTGGAAGCGTCAGGGCCATAGCCTGCCTTTGACTCCGAGCTTCCAACTGGCTTATGTTCGCCATTGTTCTAAGTTCTTTCCTGAACTGTGAACACAATGCCACTTAGGAGACTTCACCTTAAGAGCGATGATAGGATTGGGAAGTCTGTGGGACTCGGTGTGCACTTCCTTCAGATGATCCAACTTGCCTATAGTCCGTCCTTGTTCTAACCTCTTTCCTCACCTGGGAAAACACTGCGAGAATGGGTTTTCGTATGCAGCAGGATTTTACGTTTTGGAAGTAGAAGCGCACTGGCAAGCTCTTAACTCAGAGTCTCCAACCAGTCTAGAGTCCGCCCTTGTACTAACACCTTTCCTCAACTGGGAACTCACTGCCACATAGGAGACTTAACGCTAAGGGCGATTAGACGTTTTGGGAGCATAAGGGACTTGGCATGCACTTACATTAGAGTATGCAACATGGCTATAGTGCGCCTTGTTCTCACGTCTTCCCACAACTGGGAACACAGAGCCACATAGGAATCTTCACCAAAGATCGAGTGTACGTCCTGGCAGCATCAGGAAGCGGGCTTGCACTTAGAGTATGCAACTTGCCTATAGTGCATGCAGGTTCTAACTTCGTTCCACAACTGGGAACACAGTGCCATTTTTGAATCGTCACTTTAAGATCGCGTTTCCCTTTTGGAAGCCTAAGCGTCTTTGTGTCCCTTCAACACAGAGGATCCAACAAGCTTCTAGTCTGGCCTTGTTCTAAATTCTTTCCTTAACTGGGAACACACTGCCACCTATGAGACTTCACCCTAAGTGCAATTATATGTTTTGGAAGCATTTGGGGATGGACGTGCACTGAACTCAGTGTTCCAACTGGCTTATACTCTGCCCGTGTTCTAAGTTCTTTCCTGAACGGGCAACCCAGGGCCGCTTCGGCCTCTTCGCCTTAGGAACCTTCATACGTTTTGGAAGCGTCAGGGCCATAGCCTGCATTTGACTCAGAGCTTCCAACTGACTTATGTTCGCCTTTGTTCTAAGTTCTTTCCTGAACTGTGAACACAATGCCACTTAGGAGACTTCACCTTAAGAGCGATGATAGGATTGGGAAGTCTATGGGACTTGGTGTGCACTTCCTTCAGATGATCCAACTTGCCTACAGTCCGTCCTTGTTCTAACTTCTTTCCTCAACTGGGGAAACACTGCCAGAATGGGTTTTGGTATGCAGCGGGATTTGACGTTTTGGAAGCAGAAGCGCATTGGTGAGCACTTAGCTGAGAGTGTCCAACCTGCCCAGAGACCGCCCTTGTTCTAACACTTGTCCTCCACTGGAAACATTGCCATTTAGGAGTGTTCATCTTCAGGGCGTTTGTAGGTTTTGGAAGCATAAGGGGCTTCACTTCAATTTAACTTAAAGAGTATTGAAAATCCTTACAATCGGCCCTTGTTGTAAGATCTCTCCTTACCTGGGACCTCACTGCCACCTATGAGACTTAACCTTCAGAGCGATTATACGTTTTGGAAGCATTCGGGACTTGGCCTGCCCTTCCCTTAGAGTATACAACTTGCCTAGAGTGCGGCCTTGTTCTCCCATCTTTAAACAACTGGGAACACACAGCCACATATGAATATCCTCTAAAGATAGAGTTTGCGTTTTGCAAGCATAAGGGTCTTGGCGTGCAGTTGACTTAGAGTATGCAACTTGCCTAGAGGACGCCCAAGTTCTAACTTCTTTCCACAACTGGGAACACAGTGTCATTCTTGAATCTTCACTTTAAGATCGCGTTTACGTTTTGGAAGCCTAAGCGTCTTTGTCTGCCCGTCACTCAGAGGATCCAACCAGCTTCTCCTCTGCCCTTGTTCTAAATGCTTTCCTTAAGTGGGAACACAGAGCCACTGATGAGACTTCACCTGAAGTGCGATTGTACGTTTTGAAAACAGAACGGACTGGACGTGCACTGAACTCAGAGTATCCAACTGGCTTGTAGTCTGCCCTTGTTCTAAGTTCTTTCCTGAACGGGCAACCCAGGGCCGCTTCGGCCTCTTCGCCTTAGGAGCCTTCATACGTTTTGGAAGCGTCAGGGCCATAGCCTGCCTTTGACTCAGAGCTTCCAACTGGCTTATGTTCGCCTTTGTTCTAAGTTCTTTCCTGAACTGTGAACACAATGCCACTTAGGAGACTTCACCTTAAGAGCGATGATAGGATTGGGAAGTCTGTGGGACTCGGTGTGCACTTCCTTCAGATGATCCAACTTGCCTACAGTCCGTCCTTGTTCTAACTTCTTTCCTCACCTGGGAAAACACTGCGAGAATGGGTTTCCGTATACCGCTGGATTTTACGTTTTGGAAGTAGAAGCGCACTGGCAAGCTCTTAACTCAGAGTCTCCAACCTGTCTAGAGTCCGCCCTTGTACTAACACCTTCCCTCAACGGGGAACTCACTGCCACATAGGAGCCTTAACGCTAAGGGCGATTAGACGTTTTGGGAGAATAAGGGACTTGGCATGCACTTACATTAGAGTATGCAACATGGCTATAGTGCGCCTTGTTCTCACGTCTTCCCACAACTGGGAACACACAGCCACATAGGAATCTTCACCAAAGATCGAGTGTACGTCCTGGCAGCATCAGGAAGCGGGCTTGCACTTAGAGTAGGCAACTTGCCTAGAGTGCACGCAGGTTCTAACTTCGTTCCACAACTGGGAACACAGTGCCATTTTTGAATCGTCACTTTAAGATCGCGTTTCCCTTTTGGAAGCCTAAGCGTCTTTGTGTCCCTTCAACACAGAGGATCCAACAAGCTTCTAGTCTGGCCTTGTTCTAAATTCTTTCCTTAACTGGGAACACCCTGCCACCTATGAGACTTCACCCTAAGTGCAATTATATGTTTTGGAAGCATTTGGGGATGGACGTGCACTGAACTCAGTGTTCCAACTGGCTTATACTCATCCCGTGTTCTAAGTTCTTTCCTAAACGGGCAACCCAGGGCCGCTTCGGCCTCTTCGCCTTAGGAACCTTCATACGTTTTGGAAGCGTCAGGGCCATAGCCTGCATTTGACTCAGAGCTTCCAACTGGCTTATGTTCGCCTTTGTTCTAAGTTCTTTCCTGAACTGTGAACACAATGCCACTTAGGAGACTTCACCTTAAGAGCGATGATAGGATTGGGAAGTCTATGGGACTTGGTGTGCACTTCCCTCAGATGATCCAACTTCCCTACAGTCCGTCCTTGTTCTAACTTCTTTCCTCAACTGGGGAAACACTGCCAGAATGGGTTTTGGTATGCAGCGGGATTTGACGTTTTGGAAGCAGAAGCGCATTGGTGAGCACTTAGCTGAGAGTGTCCAACCTGCCCAGAGACCGCCCTTGTTCTAACACTTGTCCTCCACTGGAAACATTGCCATTTAGGAGTGTTCATCTTCAGGGCGTTTGTAGGTTTTGGAAGCATAAGGGGCTTCACTTCAATTTAACTTAAAGAGTATTGAAAATCCTTACAATCGGCCCTTGTTGTAAGATCTCTCCTTACCTGGGACCTCACTGCCACCTATGAGACTTAACCTTCAGAGCGATTATACGTTTTGGAAGCATTCGGGACTTGGCCTGCCCTTCCCTTAGAGTATACAACTTGCCTAGAGTGCGGCCTTGTTCTCCCATCTTTAAACAACTGGGAACACACAGCCACATATGAATATCCTCTAAAGATAGAGTTTGCGTTTTGCAAGCATAAGGGTCTTGGCGTGCAGTTCACTTAGAGTATGCAACTTGCCTAGAGGACGCCCAAGTTCTAACTTCTTTCCACAACTGGGAACACAGTGTCATTCTTGAATCTTCACTTTAAGATCGCGTTTACGTTTTGGAAGCCTCAGCGTCTTTGTGTGCCCGTCACTCAGAGGATCCAACCAGCTTCTCCTCTGCCCTTGTTCTAAATGCTTTCCTTAAGTGGGAACACAGAGCCACTGATGAGACTTCACCTGAAGTGCGATTGTACGTTTTGAAAACAGAACGGACTGGACGTGCACTGAACTCAGAGTATCCAACTGGCTTGTAGTCTGCCCTTGTTCTAAGTTCTTTCCTGAACTGGGAACCCAGGGCCGCTGAGGCCTCTTCGCCTTAAGAGCCTTTTTACGTTTTGGAAGCCTCAGGGCCTTAGCCTGCATTTTTCCTTAGAGCTTCCAACTTGCTTATGTCCTCCTGAGTTCTAAGTTCTTTCCTGAACTGTGAACACACTGCCCCTTAGGAGACTTCACCTGAAGAGCGATGGTAGGTTTTGGAAGTCTAAGGGACTTGGTGTGCATGTCCTTCTGAGAATCCAACTTGCCTACAGTCCGTCCTTGTTCTAACTTCTTTCCTCACCTGGGAAAACACTGCGAGAATGGGTTTTCGTATGCAGCAGGATTTTACGTTTTGGAAGTAGAAGCGCACTGGCAAGCTCTTAACTCAGAGTCTCCAACCTGTCTAGAGTCCGCCCGTGTACTAACACCTTCCCTCAACGGGGAACTCACTGCCACATAGGAGACTTAACGCTAAGGGCGATTAGACGTTTTGGGAGCATAAGGGACTTGGCATGCACTTACATTAGAGTATGCAACATGGCTATAGTGCGCCTTGTTCTCACGTCTTCACACAACTGGGAACACACAGCCACATAGGAATCTTCACCAAAGATTGAGTGTACGTCCTGGCAGCATCAGGAAGCGGGCTTGCACTTAGAGTAGGCAACTTGCCTATAGTGCACGCAGGTTCTAACTTCGTTCCACAACTGGGAACACAGTGCCATTTTTGAATCGTCACTTTAAGATCGCGTTTCCCTTTTGGAAGCCTAAGCGTCTTTGTGTCCCTTCAACACAGAGGATCCAACAAGCTTCTAGTCTGGCCTTGTTCTAAATTCTTTCCTTAACTGGGAACACACTGCCACCTATGAGACTTCACCCTAAGTGCAATTATATGTTTTGGAAGCATTTGGGGATGGACGTGCACTGAACTCAGTGTTCCAACTGGCTTATACTCTGCCCGTGTTCTAAGTTCTTTCCTGAACGGGCAACCCAAGGCCGCTTCGGCCTCTTCGCCTTAGGAGCCTTCATACGTTTTGGAAGCGTCAGGGCCATAGCCTGCCTTTGACTCCGAGCTTCCAACTGTCTTATGTTCGCCTTTGTTCTAAGTTCTTTCCTGAACTGTGAACACAATGCCACTTAGGAGACTTCACCTTAAGAGCGATGATAGGATTGGGAAGTCTATGGGACTTGGTGTGCACTTCCTTCAGATGATCCAACTTGCCTACAGTCCGTCCTTGTTCTAACTTCTTTCCTCAACTGGGGAAACACTGCCAGAATGGGTTTTGGTATGCAGCGGGATTTGACGTTTTGGAAGCAGAAGCGCATTGGTGAGCACTTAGCTGAGAGTGTCCAACCTGCCCAGAGACCGCCCTTGTTCTAACACTTGTCCTCCACTGGAAACATTGCCATTTAGGAGTGTTCATCTTCAGGGCGTTTGTAGGTTTTGGAAGCATAAGGGGCTTCACTTCAATTTAACTTAAAGAGTATTGAAAATCCTTACAATCGGCCCTTGTTGTAAGATCTCTCCTTACCTGGGACCTCACTGCCACCTATGAGACTTAACCTTCAGAGCGATTATACGTTTTGGAAGCATTCGGGACTTGGCCTGCCCTTCCCTTAGAGTATACAACTTGCCTAGAGTGCGGCCTTGTTCTCCCATCTTTAAACAACTGGGAACACACAGCCACATATGAATATCCTCTAAAGATAGAGTTTGCGTTTTGCAAGCATAAGGGTCTTGGCGTGCAGTTCACTTAGAGTATGCAACTTGCCTAGAGGACGCCCAAGTTCTAACTTCTTTCCACAACTGGGAACACAGTGTTATTCTTGAATCTTCACTTTAAGATCGCGTTTACGTTTTGGAAGCCTCAGCGTCTTTGTGTGCCCGTCACTCAGAGGATCCAACCAGCTTCTCCTCTGCCCTTGTTCTAAATGCTTTCCTTAAGTGGGAACACAGAGCCACTGATGAGACTTCACCTGAAGTGCGATTGTACGTTTTGAAAACAGAACGGACTGGACGTGCACTGAACTCAGAGTATCCAACTGGCTTGTAGTCTGCCCTTGTTCTAAGTTCTTTCCTGAACTGGGAACCCAGGGCCGCTGAGGCCTCTTCGCCTTAAGAGCCTTTTTACATTTTGGAAGCCTCAGGGCCTTAGCCTGCATTTTTCCTTAGAGCTTCCAACTTGCTTATGTCCTCCTGAGTTCTAAGTTCTTTCCTGAACTGTGAACACACTGCCCCTTAGGAGACTTCACCTGAAGAGCGATGGTAGGTTTTGGAAGTCTAAGGGACTTGGTGTGCATGTCCTTCTGAGAATCCAACTTGCCTACAGTCCGTCCTTGTTCTAACTTCTTTCCTCACCTGGGAAAACACTGCGAGAATGGGTTTTCGTATGCCGCAGGATTTTACGTTTTGGAAGTAGAAGCGCACTGGCAAGCTCTTAACTCAGAGTCTCCAACCTGTCTAGAGTCCGCCCTTGTACTAACACCTTTCCTCAACTGGGAACTCACTGCTACATAGGAGTCTTAACGCTAAGGGAGATTAGACGTTTTGGGAGCATAAGGGACTTGGCATGCACTTACATTAGAGTATGCAACATGGCTATAGTGCGCCTTGTTCTCACGTCTTCCCACAACTGGGCACACAGAGCCACATAGGAATCTTCACCAAGGATCGAGTGTACGTCCTGGCAGCATCAGGAAGCGGGCTTGCACTTAGAGTATGCAACTTGCCTATAGTGCACGCAGGTTCTAACTTCGTTCCACAACTGGGAACACAGTGCCATTTTTGAACCGTCACTTTAAGATCGCGTTTCCCTTTTGGAAGCCTAAGCGTCTTTGTGTCCCTTCAACACAGAGGATCCAACAAGCTTCTAGTCTGGCCTTGTTCTAAATTCTTTCCTTAACTGGGAACACACTGCCACCTATGAGACTTCACCCTAAGTGCAATTATATGTTTTGGAAGCATTTGGGGATGGACGTGCACTGAACTCAGTGTTCCAACTGGCTTATACTCTGCCCGTGTTCTAAGTTCTTTCCTGAACGGGCAACCCAGGGCCGCTTCGGCCTCTTCGCCTTAGGAGCCTTCATACGTTTTGGAAGCGTCAGGGCCATAGCCTGCCTTTGACTCAGAGCTTCCAACTGGCTTATGTTCGCCTTTGTTCTAAGTTCTTTCCTGAACTGTGAACACAATGCCACTTAGGAGACTTCACCTTAAGAGCGATGATAGGATTGGGAAGTCTATGGGACTCGGTGTGCACTTCCTTCAGATGATCCAACTTGCCTACAGTCCGTCCTTGTTCTAACTTCTTTCCTCACCTGGGAAAACACTGCGAGAATGGGTTTCCGTATACCGCTGGATTTTACGTTTTGGAAGTAGAAGCGCACTGGCAAGCTCTTAACTCAGAGTCTCCAACCTGTCTAGAGTCCGCCCGTGTACTAACACCTTCCCTCAACTGGGAACTCACTGCCACTTAGGAGACTTAACGCTAAGGGCGATTAGACGTTTTGGGAGCATAAGGGACTTGGCATGCACTTACATTAGAGTATGCAACATGCCTATAGTGCGCCTTGTTCTCACGTCTTCCCACAACTGGGAACACACAGCCACATAGGAATCTTCACCAAAGATCGAGTGTACGTCCTGGCAGCATCAGGAAGCGGGCTTGCACTTAGAGTAGGCAACTTGCCTAGAGTGCACGCAGGTTCTAACTTCGTTCCACAACTGGGAACACAGTGCCATTTTTGAATCGTCACTTTAAGATCGCGTTTCCCTTTTGGAAGCCTAAGCGTCTTTGTGTCCCTTCAACACAGAGGATCCAACAAGCTTCTAGTCTGGCCTTGTTCTAAATTCTTTCCTTAACTGGGAACACACTGCCACCTATGAGACTTCACCCTAAGTGCAATTATATGTTTTGGAAGCATTTGGGGATGGACGTGCACTGAACTCAGTGTTCCAACTGGCTTATACTCTGCCCGTGTTCTAAGTTCTTTCCTAAACGGGCAACCCAGGGCCGCTTCGGCCTCTTCGCCTTAGGAACCTTCATACGTTTTGGAAGCGTCAGGGCCATAGCCTGCATTTGACACAGAGCTTCCAACTGGCTTATGTTCGCCTTTGTTCTAAGTTCTTTCCTGAACTGTGAACACAATGCCACTTAGGAGACTTCACCTTAAGAGCGATGATAGGATTGGGAAGTCTATGGGACTTGGTGTGCACTTCCCTCAGATGATCCAACTTGCCTACAGTCCGTCCTTGTTCTAACTTCTTTCCTCAACTGGGGAAACACTGCCAGAATGGGTTTTGGTATGCAGCGGGATTTGACGTTTTGGAAGCAGAAGCGCATTGGTGAGCACTTAGCTGAGAGTGTCCAACCTGCCCAGAGACCGCCCTTGTTCTAACACTTGTCCTCCCCTGGAAACATTGCGATTTAGGAGTGTTCATCTTCAGGGCGTTTGTAGGTTTTGGAAGCATAAGGGGCTTCACTTCAATTTAACTTAAAGAGTATTGAAAATCCTTACAATCGGCCCTTGTTGTAAGATCTCTCCTTACCTGGGACCTCACTGCCACCTATGAGACTTAACCTTCAGAGCGATTATACGTTTTGGAAGCATTCGGGACTTGGCCTGCCCTTCCCTTAGAGTATACAACTTGCCTAGAGTGCGGCCTTGTTCTCCCATCTTTAAACAACTGGGAACACACAGCCACATATGAATATCCTCTAAAGATAGAGTTTGCGTTTTGCAAGCATAAGGGTCTTGGCGTGCAGTTCACTTAGAGTATGCAACTTGCCTAGAGGACGCCCAAGTTCTAACTTCTTTCCACAACTGGGAACACAGTGTCATTCTTGAATCTTCACTTTAAGATCGCGTTTACGTTTTGGAAGCCTAAGCGTCTTTGTCTGCCCGTCACTCAGAGGATCCAACCAGCTTCTCCTCTGCCCTTGTTCTAAATGCTTTCCTTAAGTGGGAACACAGAGCCACTGATGAGACTTCACCTGAAGTGCGATTGTACGTTTTGAAAACAGAACGGACTGGACGTGCACTGAACTCAGAGTATCCAACTGGCTTGTAGTCCGCCCTTGTTCTAAGTTCTTTCCTGAACTGGGAACCCAGGGCCGCTGAGGCCTCTTCGCCTTAAGAGCCTTTTTACGTTTTGGAAGCCTCAGGGCCTTAGCCTGCATTTTTCCTTAGAGCTTCCAACTTGCTTATGTCCTCCTGAGTTCTAAGATCTTTCCTGAACTGTGAACACACTGCCCCTTAGGAGACTTCACCTGAAGAGCGATGGTAGGTTTTGGAAGTCTAAGGGACTTGGTGTGCATGTCCTTCTGAGAATCCAACTTGCCTACAGTCCGTCCTTGTTCTAACTCCTTTCCTCACCTGGGAAAACACTGCGAGAATGGGTTTTCGTATGCAGCAGGATTTTACGTTTTGGAAGTAGAAGCGCACTGGCAAGCTCTTAACTCAGAGTCTCCAACCTGTCTAGAGTCCGCCCTTGTACTAACACCTTTCCTCAACTGGGAACTCACTGCCACATAGGAGACTTAACGCTAAGGGCGATTAGACGTTTTGGGAGCATAAGGGACTTGGCATGCACTTACATTAGAGTATGCAACATGGCTATAGTGCGCCTTGTTCTCACGTCTTCCCACAACTGGGAACACACAGCCACATAGGAATCTTCACCAAAGATCGAGTGTACGTCCTGGCAGCATCAGGAAGCGGGCTTGCACTTAGAGTAGGCAACTTGCCTATAGTGCACGCAGGTTCTAACTTCGTTCCACAACTGGGAACACAGTGCCATTTTTGAATCGTCACTTTAAGATCGCGTTTCCCTTTTGGAAGCCTAAGCGTCTTTGTGTCCCTTCAACACAGATGATCCAACAAGCTTCTAGTCTGGCCTTGTTCTAAATTCTTTCCTTAACTGGGAACACACTGCCACCTATGAGACTTCACCCTAAGTGCAATTATATGTTTTGGAAGCATTTGGGGATGGACGTGCACTGAACTCAGTGTTCCAACTGGCTTATACTCTGCCCGTGCTCTAAGTTCTTTCCTGAACGGGCAACCCAGGGCCGCTTCGGCCTCTTCGCCTTAGGAGCCTTCATACGTTTTGGAAGCGTCAGGGCCATAGCCTGCCTTTGACTCAGAGCTTCCAACTGGCTTATGTTCGCCTTTGTTCTAAGTTCTTTCCTGAACTGTGAACACACTGCCCCTTAGGAGACTTCACCTGAAGAGCGATGATAGGTTTTGGAAGTCTGTGGGACTTGGTGTGCACTTCCTTCTGAGAATCCAACTTGCCTACAGTCCGTCCTTGTTCTAACTTCTTTCCTCACCTGGGAAAACACTGCGAGAATGGGTTTCCGTATACCGCTGGATTTTACGTTTTGGAAGTAGAAGCGCACTGGCAAGCTCTTAACTCAGAGTCTCCAACCTGTCTAGAGTCCGCCCGTGTACTAACACCTTCCCTCAACTGGGAACTCACTGCCACTTAGGAGACTTAACGCTAAGGGCGATTAGACGTTTTGGGAGCATAAGGGACTTGGCATGCACTTACATTAGAGTATGCAACATGGCGATAGTGCGCCTTGTTCTCACGTCTTCCCACAACTGGGAACACAGAGCCACATAGGAATCTTCACCAAAGATCGAGTGTACGTCCTGGCAGCATCAGGAAGCGGGCTTGCACTTAGAGTAGGCAACTTGCCTAGAGTGCACGCAGGTTCTAACTTCGTTCCACAACTGGGAACACAGTGACATTTTTGAATCGTCACTTTAAGATCGCGTTTCCCTTTTGGAAGCCTAAGCGTCTTTGTGTCCCTTCAACACAGAGGATCCAACAAGCTTCTAGTCTGGCCTTGTTCTAAATTCTTTCCTTAACTGGGAACACACTGCCACCTATGAGACTTCACCCTAAGTGCAATTATATGTTTTGGAAGCATTTGGGGATGGACGTGCACTGAACTCAGTGTTCCAACTGGCTTATACTCTGCCCGTGTTCTAAGTTCTTTCCTGAACGGGCAACCCAGGGCCGCGTCGGCCTCTTCGCCTTAGGAGCCTTCATACGTTTTGGAAGCGTCAGGGCCATAGCCTGCCTTTGACTCAGAGCTTCCAACTGGCTTATGTTCGCCTTTGTTCTAAGTTCTTTCCTGAACTGTGAACACACTGCCCCTTAGGAGACTTCACCTTAAGAGCGATGATAGGATTGGGAAGTCTGTGGGACTCGGTGTGCACTTCCTTCAGATGATCCAACTTGCCTACAGTCCGTCCTTGTTCTAACTTCTTTCCTCACCTGGGAAAACACTGCGAGAATGGGTTTTCGTATACCGCTGGATTTTACGTTTTGGAAGTAGAAGCGCACTGGCAAGCTCTTAACTCAGAGTCTCCAACCTGTCTAGAGTCCGCCCTTGTACTAACACCTTTCCTCAACTGGGAACTCACTGCCACATAGGAGACTTAACGCTAAGGGCGATTAGACGTTTTGGGAGCATAAGGGACTTGGCATGCACTTACATTAGAGTATGCAACATGGCTATAGTGCGCCTTGTTCTCACGTCTTCCCACAACTGGGAACACACAGCCACATAGGAATCCTCACCAAAGATCGAGTGTACATCCTGGCAGCATCAGGAAGCGGGCTTGCACTTAGAGTATGCAACTTGCCTATAGTGCATGCAGGTTCTAACTTCGTTCCACAACTGGGAACACAGTGCCATTTTTGAATCGTCACTTTAAGATCGCGTTTCCCTTTTGGAAGCCTAAGCGTCTTTGTGTCCCTTCAACACAGAGGATCCAACAAGCTTCTAGTCTGGCCTTGTTCTAAATTCTTTCCTTAACTGGGAACACACTGCCACCTATGAGACTTCACCCTAAGTGCAATTATATGTTTTGGAAGCATTTGGGGATGGACGTGCACTGAACTCAGTGTTCCAACTGGCTTATACTCTGCCCGTGTTCTAAGTTCTTTCCTGAACGGGCAACCCAGGGCCGCTTCGGCCTCTTCGCCTTAGGAGCCTTCATACGTTTTGGAAGCGTCAGGGCCATAGCCTGCCTTTGACTCAGAGCTTCCAACTGGCTTATGTTCGCCTTTGTTCTAAGTTCTTTCCTGAACTGTGAACACAATGCCACTTAGGAGACTTCACCTTAAGAGCGATGATAGGATTGGGAAGTCTATGGGACTCGGTGTGCACTTCCTTCAGATGATCCAACTTGCCTACAGTCCGTCCTTGTTCTAACTTCTTTCCTCACCTGGGAAAACACTGCGAGAATGGGTTTCCGTATACCGCTGGATTTTACGTTTTGGAAGTAGAAGCGCACTGGCAAGCTCTTAACTCAGAGTCTCCAACCTGTCTAGAGTCCGCCCGTGTACTAACACCTTCCCTCAACTGGGAACTCACTGCCACTTAGGAGACTTAACGCTAAGGGCGATTAGACGTTTTGGGAGCATAAGGGACTTGGCATGCACTTACATTAGAGTATGCAACATGGCTATAGTGCGCCTTGTTCTCACGTCTTCCCACAACTGGGAACACACAGCCACATAGGAATCTTCACCAAAGATCGAGTGTACGTCCTGGCAGCATCAGGAAGCGGGCTTGCACTTAGAGTAGGCAACTTGCCTAGAGTGCACGCAGGTTCTAACTTCGTTCCACAACTGGGAACACAGTGCCATTTTTGAATCGTCACTTTAAGATCGCGTTTCCCTTTTGGAAGCCTAAGCGTCTTTGTGTCCCTTCAACACAGAGGATCCAACAAGCTTCTAGTCTGGCCTTGTTCTAAATTCTTTCCTTAACTGGGAACACACTGCCACCTATGAGACTTCACCCTAAGTGCAATTATATGTTTTGGAAGCATTTGGGGATGGACGTGCACTGAACTCAGTGTTCCAACTGGCTTATACTCTGCCCGTGTTCTAAGTTCTTTCCTAAACGGGCAACCCAGGGCCGCTTCGGCCTCTTCGCCTTAGGAACCTTCATACGTTTTGGAAGCGTCAGGGCCATAGCCTGCATTTGACTCAGAGCTTCCAACTGGCTTATGTTCGCCTTTGTTCTAAGTTCTTTCCTGAACTGTGAACACAATGCCACTTAGGAGACTTCACCTTAAGAGCGATGATAGGATTGGGAAGTCTATGGGACTTGGTGTGCACTTCCCTCAGATGATCCAACTTGCCTACAGTCCGTCCTTGTTCTAACTTCTTTCCTCAACTGGGGAAACACTGCCAGAATGGGTTTTCGTATGCAGCGGGATTTGACGTTTTGGAAGCAGAAGCGCATTGGTGAGCACTTAGCTGAGAGTGTCCAACCTGCCCAGAGACCGCCCTTGTTCTAACACTTGTCCTCCCCTGGAAACATTGCGATTTAGGAGTGTTCATCTTCAGGGCGTTTGTAGGTTTTGGAAGCATAAGGGGCTTCACTTCAATTTAACTTAAAGAGTATTGAAAATCCTTACAATCGGCCCTTGTTGTAAGATCTCTCCTTACCTGGGACCTCACTGCCACCTATGAGACTTAACCTTCAGAGCGATTATACGTTTTGGAAGCATTCGGGACTTGGCCTGCCCTTCCCTTAGAGTATACAACTTGCCTAGAGTGCGGCCTTGTTCTCCCATCTTTAAACAACTGGGAACACACAGCCACATATGAATATCCTCTAAAGATAGAGTTTGCGTTTTGCAAGCATAAGGGTCTTGGCGTGCAGTTCACTTAGAGTATGCAACTTGCCTAGAGGACGCCCAAGTTCTAACTTCTTTCCACAACTGGGAACACAGTGTCATTCTTGAATCTTCACTTTAAGATCGCGTTTACGTTTTGGAAGCCTAAGCGTTTTGTCTGCCCGTCACTCAGAGGATCCAACCAGCTTCTCCTCTGCCCTTGTTCTAAATGCTTTCCTTAAGTGGGAACACAGAGCCACTGATGAGACTTCACCTGAAGTGCGATTGTACGTTTTGAAAACAGAACGGACTGGACGTGCACTGAACTCAGAGTATCCAACTGGCTTGTAGTCTGCCCTTGTTCTAAGTTCTTTCCTGAACTGGGAACCCAGGGCCGCTGAGGCCTCTTCGCCTTAAGAGCCTTTTTACGTTTTGGAAGCCTCAGGGCCTTAGCCTGCATTTTTCCTTAGAGCTTCCAACTTGCTTATGTCCTCCTGAGTTCTAAGTTCTTTCCTGAACTGTGAACACACTGCCCCTTAGGAGACTTCACCTGAAGAGCGATGGTAGGTTTTGGAAGTCTAAGGGACTTGGTGTGCATGTCCTTCTGAGAATCCAACTTGCCTACAGTCCGTCCTTGTTCTAACTTCTTTCCTCACCTGGGAAAACACTGCGAGAATGGGTTTTCGTATGCCGCAGGATTTTACGTTTTGGAAGTAGAAGCGCACTGGCAAGCTCTTAACTCAGAGTCTCCAACCTGTCTAGAGTCCGCCCTTGTACTAACACCTTTCCTCAACTGGGAACTCACTGCTACATAGGAGACTTAACGCTAAGGGCGATTAGACGTTTTGGGAGCATAAGGGACTTGGCATGCACTTACATTAGAGTATGCAACATGGCTATAGTGCGCCTTGTTCTCACGTCTTCCCACAACTGGGAACACACAGCCACATAGGAATCTTCACCAAACATCGAGTGTACGTCCTGGCAGCATCAGGAAGCGGGCTTGCACTTAGAGTATGCAACTTGCCTATAGTGCACGCAGGTTCTAACTTCGTTCCACAACTGGGAACACAGTGCCATTTTTGAATCGTCACTTTAAGATCGCGTTTCCCTTTTGGAAGCCTAAGCGTCTTTGTGTCCCTTCAACACAGAGGATCCAACAAGCTTCTAGTCTGGCCTTGTTCTAAATTCTTTCCTTAACTGGGAACACACTGCCACCTATGAGACTTCACCCTAAGTGCAATTATATGTTTTGGAAGCATTTGGGGATGGACGTGCACTGAACTCAGTGTTCCAACTGGCTGATACTCTGCCCGTGTTCTAAGTTCTTTCCTGAACGGGCAACCCAGGGCCGCTTCGGCCTCTTCGCCTTAGGGGCCTTCATACGTTTTGGAAGCGTCAGGGCCATAGCCTGCCTTTGACTCAGAGCTTCCAACTGGCTTATGTTCGCCTTTGTTCTAAGTTCTTTCCTGAACTGTAAACACAATGCCACTTAGGAGACTTCACCTTAAGAGCGATGATAGGATTGGGAAGTCTGTGGGACTCGGTGTGCACTTCCTTCAGATGATCCAACTTGCCTACAGTCCGTCCTTGTTCTAACTTCTTTCCTCACCTGGGAAAACACTGCGAGAATGGGTTTTCGTATGCAGCAGGATTTTACGTTTTGGAAGTAGAAGCGCACTGGCAAGCTCTTAACTCAGAGTCTCCAACCTGTCTAGAGTCCGCCCTTGTACTAACACCTTTCCTCAACTGGGAACTCACTGCCACATAGGAGACTTAACGCTAGGGCGATTAGACGTTTTGGGAGCATAAGGGACTTGGCATGCACTTACATTAGAGTATGCAACATGGCTATAGTGCGCCTTGTTCTCACTTCTTCCCACAACTGGGAACACACAGCCACATAGGAATCTTCACCAAAGATCGAGTGTACGTCCTGGCAGCATCAGGAAGCGGGCTTGCACTTAGAGTATGCAACTTGCCTATAGTGCACGCAGGTTCTAACTTCGTTCCACAACTGGGAACACAGTGCCATTTTTGAATCGTCACTTTAAGATCGCGTTTCCCTTTTGGAAGCCTAAGCGTCTTTGTGTCCCTTCAACACAGAGGATCCAACAAGCTTCTAGTCTGGCCTTGTTCTAAATTCTTTCCTTAACTGGGAACACACTGCCACCTATGAGACTTCACCCTAAGTGCAATTATATGTTTTGGAAGCATTTGGGGATGGACGTGCACTGAACTCAGTGTTCCAACTGGCTTATACTCTGCCCGTGTTCTAAGTTCTTTCCTAAACGGGCAACCCAGGGCCGCTTCGGCCTCTTCGCCTTAGGAACCTTCATACGTTTGGAAGCGTCAGGGCCATAGCCTGCATTTGACTCAGAGCTTCCAACTGGCTTATGTTCGCCTTTGTTCTAAGTTCTTTCCTGAACTGTGAACACAATGCCACTTAGGAGACTTCACCTTAAGAGCGATGATAGGATTGGGAAGTCTATGGGACTTGGTGTGCACTTCCCTCAGATGATCCAACTTGCCTACAGTCCGTCCTTGTTCTAACTTCTTTCCTCAACTGGGGAAACACTGCCAGAATGGGTTTTCGTATGCAGCGGGATTTGACGTTTTGGAAGCAGAAGCGCATTGGTGAGCACTTAGCTGAGAGTGTCCAACCTGCCCAGAGACCGCCCTTGTTCTAACACTTGTCCTCCCCTGGAAACATTGCGATTTAGGAGTGTTCATCTTCAGGGCGTTTGTAGGTTTTGGAAGCATAAGGGGCTTCACTTCAATTTAACTTAAAGAGTATTGAAAATCCTTACAATCGGCCCTTGTTGTAAGATCTCTCCTTACCTGGGACCTCACTGCCACCTATGAGACTTAACCTTCAGAGCGATTATACGTTTTGGAAGCATTCGGGACTTGGCCTGCCCTTCCCTTAGAGTATACAACTTGCCTAGAGTGCGGCCTTGTTCTCCCATCTTTAAACAACTGGGAACACACAGCCACATATGAATATCCTCTAAAGATAGAGTTTGCGTTTTGCAAGCATAAGGGTCTTGGCGTGCAGTTCACTTAGAGTATGCAACTTGCCTAGAGGACGCCCAAGTTCTAACTTCTTTCCACAACTGGGAACACAGTGTCATTCTTGAATCTTCACTTTAAGATCGCGTTTACGTTTTGGAAGCCTAAGCGTTTTGTCTGCCCGTCACTCAGAGGATCCAACCAGCTTCTCCTCTGCCCTTGTTCTAAATGCTTTCCTTAAGTGGGAACACAGAGCCACTGATGAGACTTCACCTGAAGTGCGATTGTACGTTTTGAAAACAGAACGGACTGGACGTGCACTGAACTCAGAGTATCCAACTGGCTTGTAGTCTGCCCTTGTTCTAAGTTCTTTCCTGAACTGGGAACC
Source organism: Meles meles (assembly GCF_922984935.1). Classification (NCBI taxonomy): domain Eukaryota; kingdom Metazoa; phylum Chordata; class Mammalia; order Carnivora; family Mustelidae; genus Meles; species Meles meles. Next base: position 125,856,506 of record NC_060070.1, on the reverse strand, counting down.
CAGGGCCGCTGAGGCCTCTTCGCCTTAAGAGCCTTTTTACGTTTTGGAAGCCTCAGGGCCTTAGCCTGCATTTTTCCTTAGAGCTTCCAACTTGCTTATGTCCTCCTGAGTTCTAAGTTCTTTCCTGAACTGTGAACACACTGCCCCTTAGGAGACTTCACCTGAAGAGCGATGGTAGGTTTTGGAAGTCTAAGGGACTTGGTGTGCATGTCCTTCTGAGAATCCAACTTGCCTACAGTCCGTCCTTGTTCTAACTTCTTTCCTCACCTGGGAAAACACTGCGAGAATGGGTTTTCGTATGCCGCAGGATTTTACGTTTTGGAAGTAGAAGCGCACTGGCAAGCTCTTAACTCAGAGTCTCCAACCTGTCTAGAGTCCGCCCTTGTACTAACACCTTTCCTCAACTGGGAACTCACTGCTACATAGGAGACTTAACGCTAAGGGCGATTAGACGTTTTGGGAGCATAAGGGACTTGGCATGCACTTACATTAGAGTATGCAACATGGCTATAGTGCGCCTTGTTCTCACGTCTTCCCACAACTGGGAACACACAGCCACATAGGAATCTTCACCAAACATCGAGTGTACGTCCTGGCAGCATCAGGAAGCGGGCTTGCACTTAGAGTATGCAACTTGCCTATAGTGCACGCAGGTTCTAACTTCGTTCCACAACTGGGAACACAGTGCCATTTTTGAATCGTCACTTTAAGATCGCGTTTCCCTTTTGGAAGCCTAAGCGTCTTTGTGTCCCTTCAACACAGAGGATCCAACAAGCTTCTAGTCTGGCCTTGTTCTAAATTCTTTCCTTAACTGGGAACACACTGCCACCTATGAGACTTCACCCTAAGTGCAATTATATGTTTTGGAAGCATTTGGGGATGGACGTGCACTGAACTCAGTGTTCCAACTGGCTGATACTCTGCCCGTGTTCTAAGTTCTTTCCTGAACGGGCAACCCAGGGCCGCTTCGGCCTCTTCGCCTTAGGGGCCTTCATACGTTTTGGAAGCGTCAGGGCCATAGCCTGCCTTTGACTCAGAGCTTCCAACTGGCTTATGTTCGCCTTTGTTCTAAGTTCTTTCCTGAACTGTAAACACAATGCCACTTAGGAGACTTCACCTTAAGAGCGATGATAGGATTGGGAAGTCTGTGGGACTCGGTGTGCACTTCCTTCAGATGATCCAACTTGCCTACAGTCCGTCCTTGTTCTAACTTCTTTCCTCACCTGGGAAAACACTGCGAGAATGGGTTTTCGTATGCAGCAGGATTTTACGTTTTGGAAGTAGAAGCGCACTGGCAAGCTCTTAACTCAGAGTCTCCAACCTGTCTAGAGTCCGCCCTTGTACTAACACCTTTCCTCAACTGGGAACTCACTGCCACATAGGAGACTTAACGCTAAGGGCGATTAGACGTTTTGGGAGCATAAGGGACTTGGCATGCACTTACATTAGAGTATGCAACATGGCTATAGTGCGCCTTGTTCTCACTTCTTCCCACAACTGGGAACACACAGCCACATAGGAATCTTCACCAAAGATCGAGTGTACGTCCTGGCAGCATCAGGAAGCGGGCTTGCACTTAGAGTATGCAACTTGCCTATAGTGCACGCAGGTTCTAACTTCGTTCCACAACTGGGAACACAGTGCCATTTTTGAATCGTCACTTTAAGATCGCGTTTCCCTTTTGGAAGCCTAAGCGTCTTTGTGTCCCTTCAACACAGAGGATCCAACAAGCTTCTAGTCTGGCCTTGTTCTAAATTCTTTCCTTAACTGGGAACACACTGCCACCTATGAGACTTCACCCTAAGTGCAATTATATGTTTTGGAAGCATTTGGGGATGGACGTGCACTGAACTCAGTGTTCCAACTGGCTTATACTCTGCCCGTGTTCTAAGTTCTTTCCTAAACGGGCAACCCAGGGCCGCTTCGGCCTCTTCGCCTTAGGAACCTTCATACGTTTGGAAGCGTCAGGGCCATAGCCTGCATTTGACTCAGAGCTTCCAACTGGCTTATGTTCGCCTTTGTTCTAAGTTCTTTCCTGAACTGTGAACACAATGCCACTTAGGAGACTTCACCTTAAGAGCGATGATAGGATTGGGAAGTCTATGGGACTTGGTGTGCACTTCCCTCAGATGATCCAACTTGCCTACAGTCCGTCCTTGTTCTAACTTCTTTCCTCAACTGGGGAAACACTGCCAGAATGGGTTTTCGTATGCAGCGGGATTTGACGTTTTGGAAGCAGAAGCGCATTGGTGAGCACTTAGCTGAGAGTGTCCAACCTGCCCAGAGACCGCCCTTGTTCTAACACTTGTCCTCCCCTGGAAACATTGCGATTTAGGAGTGTTCATCTTCAGGGCGTTTGTAGGTTTTGGAAGCATAAGGGGCTTCACTTCAATTTAACTTAAAGAGTATTGAAAATCCTTACAATCGGCCCTTGTTGTAAGATCTCTCCTTACCTGGGACCTCACTGCCACCTATGAGACTTAACCTTCAGAGCGATTATACGTTTTGGAAGCATTCGGGACTTGGCCTGCCCTTCCCTTAGAGTATACAACTTGCCTAGAGTGCGGCCTTGTTCTCCCATCTTTAAACAACTGGGAACACACAGCCACATATGAATATCCTCTAAAGATAGAGTTTGCGTTTTGCAAGCATAAGGGTCTTGGCGTGCAGTTCACTTAGAGTATGCAACTTGCCTAGAGGACGCCCAAGTTCTAACTTCTTTCCACAACTGGGAACACAGTGTCATTCTTGAATCTTCACTTTAAGATCGCGTTTACGTTTTGGAAGCCTAAGCGTTTTGTCTGCCCGTCACTCAGAGGATCCAACCAGCTTCTCCTCTGCCCTTGTTCTAAATGCTTTCCTTAAGTGGGAACACAGAGCCACTGATGAGACTTCACCTGAAGTGCGATTGTACGTTTTGAAAACAGAACGGACTGGACGTGCACTGAACTCAGAGTATCCAACTGGCTTGTAGTCTGCCCTTGTTCTAAGTTCTTTCCTGAACTGGGAACCCAGGGCCGCTGAGGCCTCTTCGCCTTAAGAGCCTTTTTACGTTTTGGAAGCCTCAGGGCCTTAGCCTGCATTTTTCCTTAGAGCTTCCAACTTGCTTATGTCCTCCTGAGTTCTAAGTTCTTTCCTGAACTGTGAACACACTGCCCCTTAGGAGACTTCACCTGAAGAGCGATGGTAGGTTTTGGAAGTCTAAGGGACTTGGTGTGCATGTCCTTCTGAGAATCCAACTTGCCTACAGTCCGTCCTTGTTCTAACTTCTTTCCTCACCTGGGAAAACACTGCGAGAATGGGTTTTCGTATGCCGCAGGATTTTACGTTTTGGAAGTAGAAGCGCACTGGCAAGCTCTTAACTCAGAGTCTCCAACCTGTCTAGAGTCCGCCCTTGTACTAACACCTTTCCTCAACTGGGAACTCACTGCTACATAGGAGACTTAACGCTAAGGGCGATTAGACGTTTTGGGAGCATAAGGGACTTGGCATGCACTTACATTAGAGTATGCAACATGGCTATAGTGCGCCTTGTTCTCACGTCTTCCCACAACTGGGAACACACAGCCACATAGGAATCTTCACCAAACATCGAGTGTACGTCCTGGCAGCATCAGGAAGCGGGCTTGCACTTAGAGTATGCAACTTGCCTATAGTGCACGCAGGTTCTAACTTCGTTCCACAACTGGGAACACAGTGCCATTTTTGAATCGTCACTTTAAGATCGCGTTTCCCTTTTGGAAGCCTAAGCGTCTTTGTGTCCCTTCAACACAGAGGATCCAACAAGCTTCTAGTCTGGCCTTGTTCTAAATTCTTTCCTTAACTGGGAACACACTGCCACCTATGAGACTTCACCCTAAGTGCAATTATATGTTTTGGAAGCATTTGGGGATGGACGTGCACTGAACTCAGTGTTCCAACTGGCTGATACTCTGCCCGTGTTCTAAGTTCTTTCCTGAACGGGCAACCCAGGGCCGCTTCGGCCTCTTCGCCTTAGGGGCCTTCATACGTTTTGGAAGCGTCAGGGCCATAGCCTGCCTTTGACTCAGAGCTTCCAACTGGCTTATGTTCGCCTTTGTTCTAAGTTCTTTCCTGAACTGTAAACACAATGCCACTTAGGAGACTTCACCTTAAGAGCGATGATAGGATTGGGAAGTCTGTGGGACTCGGTGTGCACTTCCTTCAGATGATCCAACTTGCCTACAGTCCGTCCTTGTTCTAACTTCTTTCCTCACCTGGGAAAACACTGCGAGAATGGGTTTTCGTATGCAGCAGGATTTTACGTTTTGGAAGTAGAAGCGCACTGGCAAGCTCTTAACTCAGAGTCTCCAACCTGTCTAGAGTCCGCCCTTGTACTAACACCTTTCCTCAACTGGGAACTCACTGCCACATAGGAGACTTAACGCTAAGGGCGATTAGACGTTTTGGGAGCATAAGGGACTTGGCATGCACTTACATTAGAGTATGCAACATGGCTATAGTGCGCCTTGTTCTCACTTCTTCCCACAACTGGGAACACACAGCCACATAGGAATCTTCACCAAAGATCGAGTGTACGTCCTGGCAGCATCAGGAAGCGGGCTTGCACTTAGAGTATGCAACTTGCCTATAGTGCACGCAGGTTCTAACTTCGTTCCACAACTGGGAACACAGTGCCATTTTTGAATCGTCACTTTAAGATCGCGTTTCCCTTTTGGAAGCCTAAGCGTCTTTGTGTCCCTTCAACACAGAGGATCCAACAAGCTTCTAGTCTGGCCTTGTTCTAAATTCTTTCCTTAACTGGGAACACACTGCCACCTATGAGACTTCACCCTAAGTGCAATTATATGTTTTGGAAGCATTTGGGGATGGACGTGCACTGAACTCAGTGTTCCAACTGGCTTATACTCTGCCCGTGTTCTAAGTTCTTTCCTGAACGGGCAACCCAGGGCCGCTTCGGCCTCTTCGCCTTGGGAACCTTCATACGTTTTGGAAGCGTCAGGGCCATAGCCTGCATTTGACTCAGAGCTTCCAACTGGCTTATGTTCGCCTTTGTTCTAAGTTCTTTCCTGAACTGTGAACACAATGCCACTTAGGAGACTTCACCTTAAGAGCGATGATAGGATTGGGAAGTCTATGGGACTTGGTGTGCACTTCCTTCAGATGATCCAACTTGCCTACAGTCCGTCCTTGTTCTAACTTCTTTCCTCAACTGGGGAAACACTGCCAGAATGGGTTTTGGTATGCAGCGGGATTTGACGTTTTGGAAGCAGAAGCGCATTGGTGAGCACTTAGCTGAGAGTGTCCAACCTGCCCAGAGACCGCCCTTGTTCTAACACTTGTCCTCCACTGGAAACATTGCCATTTAGGAGTGTTCATCTTCAGGGCGTTTGTAGGTTTTGGAAGCATAAGGGGCTTCACTTCAATTTAACTTAAAGAGTATTGAAAATCCTTACAATCGGCCCTTGTTGTAAGATCTCTCCTTACCTGGGACCTCACTGCCACCTATGAGACTTAACCTTCAGAGCGATTATACGTTTTGGAAGCATTCGGGACTTGGCCTGCCCTTCCCTTAGAGTATACAACTTGCCTAGAGTGCGGCCTTGTTCTCCCATCTTTAAACAACTGGGAACACACAGCCACATATGAATATCCTCTAAAGATAGAGTTTGCGTTTTGCAAGCATAAGGGTCTTGGCGTGCAGTTCACTTAGAGTATGCAACTTGCCTAGAGGACGCCCAAGTTCTAACTTCTTTCCACAACTGGGAACACAGTGTCATTCTTGAATCTTCACTTTAAGATCGCGTTTACGTTTTGGAAGCCTCAGCGTCTTTGTGTGCCCGTCACTCAGAGGATCCAACCAGCTTCTCCTCTGCCCTTGTTCTAAATGCTTTCCTTAAGTGGGAACACAGAGCCACTGATGAGACTTCACCTGAAGTGCGATTGTACGTTTTGAAAACAGAACGGACTGGACGTGCACTGAACTCAGAGTATCCAACTGGCTTGTAGTCTGCCCTTGTTCTAAGTTCTTTCCTGAACTGGGAACCCAGGGCCGCTGAGGCCTCTTCGCCTTAAGAGCCTTTTTACGTTTTGGAAGCCTCAGGGCCTTAGCCTGCATTTTTCCTTAGAGCTTCCAACTTGCTTATGTCCTCCTGAGTTCTAAGTTCTTTCCTGAACTGTGAACACACTGCCCCTTAGGAGACTTCACCTGAAGAGCGATGGTAGGTTTTGAAAGTCTAAGGGACTTGGTGTGCATGTCCTTCTGAGAATCCAACTTGCCTACAGTCCGTCCTTGTTCTAACTTCTTTCCTCACCTGGGAAAACACTGCGAGAATGGGTTTTCATATGCCGCAGGATTTTACGTTTTGGAAGTAGAAGCGCACTGGCAAGCTCTTAACTCAGAGTCTCCAACCTGTCTAGAGTCCGCCCGTGTACTAACACCTTCCCTCAACGGGGAACTCACTGCCACATAGGAGACTTAACGCTAAGGGCGATTAGACGTTTTGGGAGCATAAGGGACTTGGCATGCACTTACATTAGAGTATGCAACATGGCTATAGTGCGCCTTGTTCTCACGTCTTCCCACAACTGGGAACACAGAGCCACATAGGAATCTTCACCAAAGATCGAGTGTACGTCCTGGCAGCATCAGGAAGCGGGCTTGCACTTAGAGTATGCAACTTGCCTATAGTGCACGCAGGTTCTAACTTCGTTCCACAACTGGGAACACAGTGCCATTTTTGAATCGTCACTTTAAGATCGCGTTTCCCTTTTGGAAGCCTAAGCGTCTTTGTGTCCCTTCAACACAGAGGATCCAACAAGCTTCTAGTCTGGCCTTGTTCTAAATTCTTTCCTTAACTGGGAACACACTGCCACCTATGAGACTTCACCCTAAGTGCAATTATATGTTTTGGAAGCATTTGGGGATGGACGTGCACTGAACTCAGTGTTCCAACTGGCTTATACTCTGCCCGTGTTCTAAGTTCTTTCCTGAACGGGCAACCCAGGGCCGCTTCGGCCTCTTCGCCTTAGGAACCTTCATACGTTTTGGAAGCGTCAGGGCCATAGCCTGCATTTGACTCAGAGCTTCCAACTGGCTTATGTTCGCCTTTGTTCTAAGTTCTTTCCTGAACTGTGAACACAATGCCACTTAGGAGACTTCACCTTAAGAGCGATGATAGGATTGGGAAGTCTATGGGACTTGGTGTGCACTTCCTTCAGATGATCCAACTTGCCTACAGTCCGTCCTTGTTCTAACTTCTTTCCTCAACTGGGGAAACACTGCCAGAATGGGTTTTGGTATGCAGCGGGATTTGACGTTTTGGAAGCAGAAGCGCATTGGTGAGCACTTAGCTGAGAGTGTCCAACCTGCCCAGAGACCGCCCTTGTTCTAACACTTGTCCTCCACTGGAAACATTGCCATTTAGGAGTGTTCATCTTCAGGGCGTTTGTAGGTTTTGGAAGCATAAGGGGCTTCACTTCAATTTAACTTAAAGAGTATTGAAAATCCTTACAATCGGCCCTTGTTGTAAGATCTCTCCTTACCTGGGACCTCACTGCCACCTATGAGACTTAACCTTCAGAGCGATTATACGTTTTGGAAGCATTCGGGACTTGGCCTGCCCTTCCCTTAGAGTATACAACTTGCCTAGAGTGCGGCCTTGTTCTCCCATCTTTAAACAACTGGGAACACACAGCCACATATGAATATCCTCTAAAGATAGAGTTTGCGTTTTGCAAGCATAAGGGTCTTGGCGTGCAGTTCACTTAGAGTATGCAACTTGCCTAGAGGACGCCCAAGTTCTAACTTCTTTCCACAACTGGGAACACAGTGTCATTCTTGAATCTTCACTTTAAGATCGCGTTTACGTTTTGGAAGCCTCAGCGTCTTTGTGTGCCCGTCACTCAGAGGATCCAACCAGCTTCTCCTCTGCCCTTGTTCTAAATGCTTTCCTTAAGTGGGAACACAGAGCCACTGATGAGACTTCACCTGAAGTGCGATTGTACGTTTTGAAAACAGAACGGACTGGACGTGCACTGAACTCAGAGTATCCAACTGGCTTGTAGTCTGCCCTTGTTCTAAGTTCTTTCCTGAACTGGGAACCCTGGGCCGCTGAGGCCTCTTCGCCTTAAGAGCCTTTTTACGTTTTGGAAGCCTCAGGGCCTTAGCCTGCATTTTTCCTTAGAGCTTCCAACTTGCTTATGTCCTCCTGAGTTCTAAGATCTTTCCTGAACTGTGAACACACTGCCCCTTAGGAGACTTCACCTGAAGAGCGATGGTAGGTTTTGGAAGTCTAAGGGACTTGGTGTGCATGTCCTTCTGAGAATCCAACTTGCCTACTGTCCGTCCTTGTTCTAACTCCTTTCCTCTCCTGGGAAAACACTGCGAGAATGGGTTTTCGTATGCAGCAGGATTTTACGTTTTGGAAGTAGAAGCGCACTGGCAAGCTCTTAACTCAGAGTCTCCAACCTGTCTAGAGTCCGCCCTTGTACTAACACCTTTCCTCAACTGGGAACTCACTGCCACATAGGAGACTTAACGCTAAGGGCGATTAGACGTTTTGGGAGCATAAGGGACTTGGCATGCACTTACATTAGAGTATGCAACATGGCTATAGTGCGCCTTGTTCTCACGTCTTCCCACAACTGGGAACACACAGCCACATAGGAATCTTCACCAAAGATCGAGTGTACGTCCTGGCAGCATCAGGAAGCGGGCTTGCACTTAGAGTATGCAACTTGCCTATAGTGCACGCAGGTTCTAACTTCGTTCCACAACTGGGAACACAGTGCCATTTTTGAATCGTCACTTTAAGATCGCGTTTCCCTTTTGGAAGCCTAAGCGTCTTTGTGTCCCTTCAACACAGAGGATCCAACAAGCTTCTAGTCTGGCCTTGTTCTAAATTCTTTCCTTAACTGGGAACACACTGCCACCTATGAGACTTCACCCTAAGTGCAATTATATGTTTTGGAAGCATTTGGGGATGGACGTGCACTGAACTCAGTGTTCCAACTGGCTTATACTCTGCCCGTGCTCTAAGTTCTTTCCTGAACGGGCAACCCAGGGCCGCTTCGGCCTCTTCGCCTTAGGAGCCTTCATACGTTTTGGAAGCGTCAGGGCCATAGCCTGCCTTTGACTCAGAGCTTCCAACTGGCTTATGTTCGCCTTTGTTCTAAGTTCTTTCCTGAACTGTGAACACAATGCCACTTAGGAGACTTCACCTTAAGAGCGATGATAGGATTGGGAAGTCTGTGGGACTCGGTGTGCACTTCCTTCAGATGATCCAACTTGCCTACAGTCCGTCCTTGTTCTAACTTCTTTCCTCACCTGGGAAAACACTGCGAGAATGGGTTTCCGTATACCGCTGGATTTTACGTTTTGGAAGTAGAAGCGCACTGGCAAGCTCTTAACTCAGAGTCTCCAACCTGTCTAGAGTCCGCCCGTGTACTAACACCTTCCCTCAACGGGGAACTCACTGCCACATAGGAGACTTAACGCTAAGGGCGATTAGACGTTTTGGGAGCATAAGGGACTTGGCATGCACTTACATTAGAGTATGCAACATGGCTATAGTGCGCCTTGTTCTCACGTCTTCCCACAACTGGGAACACACAGCCACATAGGAATCTTCACCAAAGATCGAGTGTACGTCCTGGCAGCATCAGGAAGCGGGCTTGCACTTAGAGTAGGCAACTTGCCTAGAGTGCACGCAGGTTCTAACTTCGTTCCACAACTGGGAACACAGTGCCATTTTTGAATCGTCACTTTAAGATCGCGTTTCCCTTTTGGAAGCCTAAGCGTCTTTGTGTCCCTTCAACACAGAGGATCCAACAAGCTTCTAGTCTGGCCTTGTTCTAAATTCTTTCCTTAACTGGGAACACACTGCCACCTATGAGACTTCACCCTAAGTGCAATTATATGTTTTGGAAGCATTTGGGGATGGACGTGCACTGAACTCAGTGTTCCAACTGGCTTATACTCTGCCCGTGTTCTAAGTTCTTTCCTAAACGGGCAACCCAGGGCCGCTTCGGCCTCTTCGCCTTAGGAACCTTCATACGTTTGGAAGCGTCAGGGCCATAGCCTGCATTTGACTCAGAGCTTCCAACTGGCTTATGTTCGCCTTTGTTCTAAGTTCTTTCCTGAACTGTGAACACAATGCCACTTAGGAGACTTCACCTTAAGAGCGATGATAGGATTGGGAAGTCTATGGGACTTGGTGTGCACTTCCCTCAGATGATCCAACTTGCCTACAGTCCGTCCTTGTTCTAACTTCTTTCCTCAACTGGGGAAACACTGCCAGAATGGGTTTTCGTATGCAGCGGGATTTGACGTTTTGGAAGCAGAAGCGCATTGGTGAGCACTTAGCTGAGAGTGTCCAACCTGCCCAGAGACCGCCCTTGTTCTAACACTTGTCCTCCCCTGGAAACATTGCGATTTAGGAGTGTTCATCTTCAGGGCGTTTGTAGGTTTTGGAAGCATAAGGGGCTTCACTTCAATTTAACTTAAAGAGTATTGAAAATCCTTACAATCGGCCCTTGTTGTAAGATCTCTCCTTACCTGGGACCTCACTGCCACCTATGAGACTTAACCTTCAGAGCGATTATACGTTTTGGAAGCATTCGGGACTTGGCCTGCCCTTCCCTTAGAGTATACAACTTGCCTAGAGTGCGGCCTTGTTCTCCCATCTTTAAACAACTGGGAACACACAGCCACATATGAATATCCTCTAAAGATAGAGTTTGCGTTTTGCAAGCATAAGGGTCTTGGCGTGCAGTTCACTTAGAGTATGCAACTTGCCTAGAGGACGCCCAAGTTCTAACTTCTTTCCACAACTGGGAACACAGTGTCATTCTTGAATCTTCACTTTAAGATCGCGTTTACGTTTTGGAAGCCTCAGCGTCTTTGTGTGCCCGTCACTCAGAGGATCCAACCAGCTTCTCCTCTGCCCTTGTTCTAAATGCTTTCCTTAAGTGGGAACACAGAGCCACTGATGAGACTTCACCTGAAGTGCGATTGTACGTTTTGAAAACAGAACGGACTGGACGTGCACTGAACTCAGAGTATCCAACTGGCTTGTAGTCTGCCCTTGTTCTAAGTTCTTTCCTGAACTGGGAACCCAGGGCCGCTGAGGCCTCTTCGCCTTAAGAGCCTTTTTACGTTTTGGAAGCCTCAGGGCCTTAGCCTGCATTTTTCCTTAGAGCTTCCAACTTGCTTATGTCCTCCTGAGTTCTAAGTTCTTTCCTGAACTGTGAACACACTGCCCCTTAGGAGACTTCACCTGAAGAGCGATGGTAGGTTTTGGAAGTCTAAGGGACTTGGTGTGCATGTCCTTCTGAGAATCCAACTTGCCTACAGTCCGTCCTTGTTCTAACTTCTTTCCTCACCTGGGAAAACACTGCGAGAATGGGTTTTCGTATGCAGCAGGATTTTACGTTTTGGAAGTAGAAGCGCACTGGCAAGCTCTTAACTCAGAGTCTCCAACCTGTCTAGAGTCCGCCCGTGTACTAACACCTTCCCTCAACGGGGAACTCACTGCCACATAGGAGACTTAACGCTAAGGGCGATTAGACGTTTTGGGAGCATAAGGGACTTGGCATGCACTTACATTAGAGTATGCAACATGGCTATAGTGCGCCTTGTTCTCACGTCTTCCCACAACTGGGAACACACAGCCACATAGGAATCTTCACCAAAGATCGAGTGTACGTCCTGGCAGCATCAGGAAGCGGGCTTGCACTTAGAGTAGGCAACTTGCCTAGAGTGCACGCAGGTTCTAACTTCGTTCCACAACTGGGAACACAGTGCCATTTTTGAATCGTCACTTTAAGATCGCGTTTCCCTTTTGGAAGCCTAAGCGTCTTTGTGTCCCTTCAACACAGAGGATCCAACAAGCTTCTAGTCTGGCCTTGTTCTAAATTCTTTCCTTAACTGGGAACACACTGCCACCTATGAGACTTCACCCTAAGTGCAATTATATGTTTTGGAAGCATTTGGGGATGGACGTGCACTGAACTCAGTGTTCCAACTGGCTTATACTCTGCCCGTTCTAAGTTCTTTCCTGAACGGGCAACCCAAGGCCGCTTCGGCCTCTTCGCCTTAGGAGCCTTCATACGTTTTGGAAGCGTCAGGGCCATAGCCTGCCTTTGACTCCGAGCTTCCAACTGTCTTATGTTCGCCTTTGTTCTAAGTTCTTTCCTGAACTGTGAACACAATGCCACTTAGGAGACTTCACCTTAAGAGCGATGATAGGATTGGGAAGTCTATGGGACTTGGTGTGCACTTCCTTCAGATGATCCAACTTGCCTACAGTCCGTCCTTGTTCTAACTTCTTTCCTCAACTGGGGAAACACTGCCAGAATGGGTTTTGGTATGCAGCGGGATTTGACGTTTTGGAAGCAGAAGCGCATTGGTGAGCACTTAGCTGAGAGTGTCCAACCTGCCCAGAGACCGCCCTTGTTCTAACACTTGTCCTCCACTGGAAACATTGCGATTTAGGAGTGTTCATCTTCAGGGCGTTTGTAGGTTTTGGAAGCATAAGGGGCTTCACTTCAATTTAACTTAAAGAGTATTGAAAATCCTTACAATCGGCCCTTGTTGTAAGATCTCTCCTTACCTGGGACCTCACTGCCACCTATGAGACTTAACCTTCAGAGCGATTATACGTTTTGGAAGCATTCGGGACTTGGCCTGCCCTTCCCTTAGAGTATACAACTTGCCTAGAGTGCGGCCTTGTTCTCCCATCTTTAAACAACTGGGAACACACAGCCACATATGAATATCCTCTAAAGATAGAGTTTGCGTTTTGCAAGCATAAGGGTCTTGGCGTGCAGTTGACTTAGAGTATGCAACTTGCCTAGAGGACGCCCAAGTTCTAACTTCTTTCCACAACTGGGAACACAGTGTCATTCTTGAATCTTCACTTTAAGATCGCGTTTACGTTTTGGAAGCCTCAGCGTCTTTGTGTGCCCGTCACTCAGAGGATCCAACCAGCTTCTCCTCTGCCCTTGTTCTAAATGCTTTCCTTAAGTGGGAACACAGAGCCACTGATGAGACTTCACCTGAAGTGCGATTGTACGTTTTGAAAACAGAACGGACTGGACGTGCACTGAACTCAGAGTATCCAACTGGCTTGTAGTCTGCCCTTGTTCTAAGTTCTTTCCTGAACTGGGAACCCAGGGCCGCTGAGGCCTCTTCGCCTTAAGAGCCTTTTTACGTTTTGGAAGCCTCAGGGCCTTAGCCTGCATTTTTCCTTAGAGCTTCCAACTTGCTTATGTCCTCCTGAGTTCTAAGTTCTTTCCTGAACTGTGAACACACTGCCCCTTAGGAGACTTCACCTGAAGAGCGATGGTAGGTTTTGGAAGTCTAAGGGACTTGCTGTGCATGTCCTTCTGAGAATCCAACTTGCCTACAGTCCGTCCTTGTTCTAACTTCTTTCCTCACCTGGGAAAACACTGCGAGAATGGGTTTTCGTATGCCGCAGGATTTTACGTTTTGGAAGTAGAAGCGCACTGGCAAGCTCTTAACTCAGAGTCTCCAACCTGTCTAGAGTCCGCCCTTGTACTAACACCTTTCCTCAACTGGGAACTCACTGCTACATAGGAGACTTAACGCTAAGGGCGATTAGACGTTTTGGGAGCATAAGGGACTTGGCATGCACTTACATTAGAGTATGCAACATGGCTATAGTGCGCCTTGTTCTCACGTCTTCCCACAACTGGGAACACACAGCCACATAGGAATCTTCACCAAAGATCGAGTGTACGTCCTGGCAGCATCAGGAAGCGGGCTTGCACTTAGAGTAGGCAACTTGCCTATAGTGCACGCAGGTTCTAACTTCGTTCCACAACTGGGAACACAGTGCCATTTTTGAATCGTCACTTTAAGATCGCGTTTCCCTTTTGGAAGCCTAAGCGTCTTTGTGTCCCTTCAACACAGAGGATCCAACAAGCTTCTAGTCTGGCCTTGTTCTAAATTCTTTCCTTAACTGGGAACACACTGCCACCTATGAGACTTCACCCTAAGTGCAATTATATGTTTTGGAAGCATTTGGGGATGGACGTGCACTGAACTCAGTGTTCCAACTGGCTTATACTCTGCCCGTGTTCTAAGTTCTTTCCTGAACGGGCAACCCAAGGCCGCTTCGGCCTCTTCGCCTTAGGAGCCTTCATACGTTTTGGAAGCGTCAGGGCCATAGCCTGCCTTTGACTCCGAGCTTCCAACTGGCTTATGTTCGCCTTTGTTCTAAGTTCTTTCCTGAACTGTGAACACAATGCCCCTTAGGAGACTTCACCTTAAGAGCGATGATAGGATTGGGAAGTCTGTGGGACTCGGTGTGCACTTCCTTCAGATGATCCAACTTGCCTACAGTCCGTCCTTGTTCTAACTTCTTTCCTCACCTGGGAAAACACTGCGAGAATAGGTTTTCGTATACCGCTGGATTTTACGTTTTGGAAGTAGAAGCGCACTGGCAAGCTCTTAACTCAGAGTCTCCAACCTGTCTAGAGTCCGCCCGTGTACTAACACCTTTCCTCAACTGGGAACTCACTGCCACATAGGAGACTTAACGCTAAGGGCGATTAGACGTTTTGGGAGCATAAGGGACTTGGCATGCACTTACATTAGAGTATGCAACATGGCTATAGTGCGCCTTGTTCTCACGTCTTCCCACAACTGGGAACACAGAGCCACATAGGAATCTTCACCAAAGATCGAGTGTACGTCCTGGCAGCATCAGGAAGCGGGCTTGCACTTAGAGTAGGCCACTTGCCTATAGTGCACGCAGGTTCTAACTTCGTTCCACAACTGGGAACACAGTGCCATTTTTGAATCGTCACTTTAAGATCGCGTTTCCCTTTTGGAAGCCTAAGCGTCTTTGTGTCCCTTCAACACAGACGATCCAACAGGCTTCTAGTCTGGCCTTGTTCTAAATTCTTTCCTTACCTGGGAACACACTGCCACCTATGAGACTTCACCCTAAGTGCAATTATATGTTTTGGAAGCATTTGGGGATGGACGTGCACTGAACTCAGTGTTCCAACTGGCTGATACTCTGCCCGTGTTCTAAGTTCTTTCCTGAACGGGCAACCCAGGGCCGCTTCGGCCTCTTCGCCTTAGGGGCCTTCATACGTTTTGGAAGCGTCAGGGCCATAGCCTGCCTTTGACTCCGAGCTTCCAACTGGCTTATGTTCGCCTTTGTTCTAAGTTCTTTCCTGAACTGTGAACACAATGCCACTTAGGAGACTTCACCTTAAGAGCGATGATAGGATTGGGAAGTCTGTGGGACTCGGTGTGCACTTCCTTCAGATGATCCAACTTGCCTACAGTCCGTCCTTGTTTTAACTTCTTTCCTCACCTGGGAAAATACTGCGAGAATGGGTTTTCGTATACCGCTGGATTTTACGTTTTGGAAGTAGAAGCGCACTGGCAAGCTCTTAACTCAGAGTCTCCAACCTGTCTAGAGTCCGCCCGTGTACTAACACCTTCCCTCAACTGGGAACTCACTGCCACTTAGGAGACTTAACGCTAAGGGCGATTAGACGTTTTGGGAGCATAAGGGACTTGGCATGCCCTTACATTAGAGTATGCAACATGGCTATAGTGCGCCTTGTTCTCACGTCTTCCCACAACTGGGAACACACAGCCACATAGGAATCTTCACCAAAGATCGAGTGTACGTCCTGGCAGCATCAGGAAGCGGGCTTGCACTTAGAGTAGGCAACTTGCCTAGAGTGCACGCAGGTTCTAACTTCGTTCCACAACTGGGAACACAGTGCCATTTTTGAATCGTCACTTTAAGATCGCGTTTCCCTTTTGGAAGCCTAAGCGTCTTTGTGTCCCTTCAACACAGAGGATCCAACAAGCTTCTAGTCTGGCCTTGTTCTAAATTCTTTCCTTAACTGGGAACACACTGCCACCTATGAGACTTCACCCTAAGTGCAATTATATGTTTTGGAAGCATTTGGGGATGGACGTGCACTGAACTCAGTGTTCCAACTGGCTTATACTCTGCCCGTGTTCTAAGTTCTTTCCTGAACGGGCAACCCAGGGCCGCTTCGGCCTCTTCGCCTTAGGAACCTTCATACGTTTTGGAAGCGTCAGGGCCATAGCCTGCCTTTGACTCAGAGCTTCCAACTGGCTTATGTTCGCCTTTGTTCTAAGTTCTTTCCTGATCTGTGAACACAATGCCACTTAGGAGACTTCACCTTAAGAGCGATGATAGGATTGGGAAGTCTGTGGGACTCGGTGTGCACTTCCTTCAGATGATCCAACTTGCCTACAGTCCGTCCTTGTTCTAACTTCTTTCCTCACCTGGGAAAACACTGCGAGAATAGGTTTTCGTATACCGCTGGATTTTACATTTTGGAAGTAGAAGCGCACTGGCAAGCTCTTAACTCAGAGTCTCCAACCTGTCTAGAGTCCGCCCGTGTACTAACACCTTTCCTCAACTGGGAACTCACTGCCACATAGGAGACTTAACGCTAAGGGCGATTAGACGTTTTGGGAGCATAAGGGACTTGGCATGCACTTACATTAGAGTATGCAACATGGCTATAGTGCGCCTTGTTCTCACATCTTCCCACAACTGGGAACACACAGCCACATAGGAATCTTCACCAAAGATCGAGTGTACGTCCTGGCAGCATCAGGAAGCGGGCTTGCACTTAGAGTATGCGACTTGCCTATAGTGCACGCACGTTCTAACTTCTTTCCCCAACTGGGAACACAGTGCCATTTTTGAATCGTCACTTTAAGATCGCGTTTCCCTTTTGGAAGCCTAAGCGTCTTTGTGTCCCTTCAACACAGAGGATCCAACAAGCTTCTAGTCTGGCCTTGTTCTAAGTTCTTTCCTTAACTGGGAACACACTGCCACCTATGAGACTTCACCCTAAGTGCAATTATATGTTTTGGAAGCATTTGGGGATGGACGTGCACTGAACTCAGTGTTCCAACTGGCTTATACTCTGCCCGTGTTCTAAGTTCTTTCCTGAACGGGCAACCCAGGGCCGCTTCGGCCTCTTCGCCTTAGGAGCCTTCATAAGTTTTGGAAGCGTCAGGGCCATAGCCTGCCTTTGACTCCGAGCTTCCAACTTGCTTATGTTCGCCTTTGTTCTAAGTTCTTTCCTGAACTGTGAACACAATGCCACTTAGGAGACTTCACCTTAAGAGCGATGATAGGATTGGGAAGTCTCTGGGACTTGGTGTGCACTTCCTTCAGATGATCCAACTTGCCTACAGTCCGTCCTTGTTCTAACTTCTTTCCTCACCTGGGAAAACACTGCCAGAATGGGTTTTCGTATGCAGCGGGATTTGACGTTTTGGAAGCAGAAGCGCATTGGTGAGCACTTAGCTGAGAGTGTCCAACCTGCCCAGAGACCGCCCTTGTTCTAACACTTGTCCTCCCCTGGAAACATTGCGATTTAGGAGTGTTCATCTTCAGGGCGTTTGTAGGTTTTGGAAGCATAAGGGGCTTCACTTCAATGTAATTTAGAATATTGAAAATCCTTACAGTCTGCCCTTGTTGTAAGATCTCTCCTTACCTGGGACCTCACTGCCACTTATGAGACTTAACCTTCAGAGCGATTATACGTTTTGGAAGCATTCGGGACTTGGCCTGCCCTTCCCTGAGAGTATACAACTTGCCTAGAGTGCGGCCTTGTTCTCCCATCTTTAAACAACTGGGAACACACAGCCACATATGAATATCCTCTAAAGATAGAGTTTGCGTTTTGCAAGCATAAGGGTCTTGGCGTGCAGTTCACTTAGAGTATGCAACTTGCCTAGAGGACGCCCAAGTTCTACCTTCTTTCCACAACTGGGAACACAGTGTCATTCTTGAATCTTCACTTTAAGATCGCTTTTACGTTTTGGAAGCCTAAGCGTCTTTGTGTGCCCGTCACTCAGAGGATCCAACCAGCTTCTCCTCTGCCCTTGTTCTAAATGCTTTCCTTAAGTGGGAACACAGAGCCACTGATGAGACTTCACCTGAAGTGCGATTGTACGTTTTGAAAACAGAACGGACTGGACGTGCACTGAACTCAGAGTATCCAACTGGCTTATACTCTGCCCTTGTTCTAAGTTCTTTCCTGAACTGGGAACCCTGGGCCGCTTAGGCCTCTCCGCCTTAAGAGCCTTTTTACGTTTTGGAAGCCTCAGGGCCTTAGCCTGCATTTTTCCTTAGAGCTTCCAACTTGCTTATGTCCTCCTGAGTTCTAAGTTCTTTCCTGAACTGTGAACACACTGCCCCTTAGGAGACTTCACCTGAAGAGCGATGGTAGGTTTTGGAAGTCTAAGGGACTTGGTGTGCATGTCCTTCTGAGAATCCAACTTGCCTACAGTCCGTCCTTGTTCTAACTTCTTTCCTCACCTGGGAAAACACTGCGAGAATGGGTTTTCGTATGCAGCAGGATTTTACGTTTTGGAAGTAGAAGCGCACTGGCAAGCTCTTAACTCAGAGTCTCCAACCTGTCTAGAGTCCGCCCGTGTACTAACACCTTCCCTCAACGGGGAACTCACTGCCACATAGGAGACTTAACGCTAAGGGCGATTAGACGTTTTGGGAGCATAAGGGACTTGGCATGCACTTACATTAGAGTATGCAACATGGCTATAGTGCGCCTTGTTCTCACGTCTTCCCACAACTGGGAACACACAGCCACATAGGAATCTTCACCAAAGATCGAGTGTACGTCCTGGCAGCTTGCCTAGAGTGCACGCAGGTTCTAACTTCGTTCCACAACTGGGAACACAGTGCCATTTTTGAATCGTCACTTTAAGATCGCGTTTCCCTTTTGGAAGCCTAAGCGTCTTTGTGTCCCTTCAACACAGAGGATCCAACAAGCTTCTAGTCTGGCCTTGTTCTAAATTCTTTCCTTAACTGGGAACACACTGCCACCTATGAGACTTCACCCTAAGTGCAATTTTATGTTTTGGAAGCATTTGGGGATGGACGTGCACTGAACTCAGTGTTCCAACTGGCTTATAGTCTGCCTGTGTTCTAAGTTCTTTCCTGAACGGGCAACCCAGGGCCGTTTCAGCCTCTTCGCCTTAGGAGCCTTCATATATTTTGGAAGCGTCAGGGCCATAGCCTGCATTTGACACCGAGCTTCCAACTGGCTTATGTTCGCCTTTGTTCTAAGTTCTTTCCTGAACTGTGAACACAATGCCACTTAGGAGACTTCACCTTAAGAGCGATGATAGGATTGGGAAGTCTATGGGACTTGGTGTGCACTTCCTTCAGATGATCCAACTTGCCTACAGTCCGTCCTTGTTCTAACTTCTTTCCTCAACTGGGGAAACACTGCCAGAATGGGTTTTGGTATGCAGCGGGATTTGACGTTTTGGAAGCAGAAGCGCATTGGTGAGCACTTAACTCAGAGTGTCCAACCTGCCCAGAGACCGCCCTTGTTCTAACACTTGTCCTCCAATGGAAACATTGCGATTTAGGAGTGTTCATCTTCAGGGCGTTTGTAGGTTTTGGAAGCATAAGGGGCTTCACTTCAATTTAATTTAAAGAGTATTGAAAATCCTTACAGTCTGCCCTTGTTGTAAGATCTCTCCTTACCTGGGACCTCACTGCCACTTATGAGACTTAACCTTCAGAGCGATTATACGTTTTGGAAGCATTCGGGACTTGGCCTGCCCTTCCCTGAGAGTATACAACTTGCCTAGAGTGCGGCCTTGTTCTCCCATCTTTAAACAACTGGGAACACACAGCCACATATGAATATCCTCTAATGATAGAGTTTGCGTTTTGCAAGCATAAGGGTCTTGGCGTGCAGTTCACTTAGAGTATGCAACTTGCCTAGAGGACGCCCAAATTCTAACTTCTTTCCACAACTGGGAACACAGTGTCATTCTTGAATCTTCACTTTAAGATCGCGTTTACGTTTTGGAAGCCTCAGCGTCTTTGTGTGCCCGTCACTCAGAGGATCTAACCAGCTTCTCCTCTGCCCTTGTTCTAAATGCTTTCCTTAAGTGGGAACACAGAGCCACTGATGAGACTTCACCTGAAGTGCGATTGTACGTTTTGAAAACAGAACGGACTGGACGTGCACTGAACTCAGAGTATCCAACTGGCTTGTAGTCTGCCCTTGTTCTAAGTTCTTTCCTGAACTGGGAACCCAGGGCCGCTGAGGCCTCTTCGCCTTAAGAGCCTTTTAACGTTTTGGAAGCCTCAGGGCCTTAGCCTGCATTTTTCCTTAGAGCTTCCAACTCGCTTATGTCCTCCTGAGTTCTAAGTTCTTTCCTGAACTGTGAACACACTGCCCCTTAGGAGACTTCACCTGAAGAGCGATGATAGGTTTTGGAAGTCTAAGGGACTTGGTGTGCATGTCCTTCTGAGAATCCAACTTGCCTACAGTCCGTCCTTGTTCTAACTTCTTTCCTCACCTGGGAAAACACTGCGAGAATGGGTTTTCGTATGCAGCAGGATTTTACGTTTTGGAAGTAGAAGCGCACTGGCAAGCTCTTAACTCAGAGTCTCCAACCTGTCTAGAGTCCGCCCTTGTACTAACACCTTTCCTCAACTGGGAACTCACTGCCACATAGGAGACTTAACGCTAAGGGCGATTAGACGTTTTGGGAGCATAAGGGACTTGGCATGCACTTACATTAGAGTATGCAACATGGCTATAGTGCGCCTTGTTCTCACGTCTTCCCACAACTGGGAACACACAGCCACATAGGAATCTTCACCAAAGATCGCGTGTACGTCCTGGCAGCATCAGGAAGCGGGCTTGCACTTAGAGTATGCAACTTGCCTATAGTGCACGCAGGTTCTAACTTCGTTCCACAACTGGGAACACAGTGCCATTTTTGAATCGTCACTTTAAGATCGCGTTTCCCTTTTGGAAGCCTAAGCGTCTTTGTGTCCCTTCAACACAGAGGATCCAACAAGCTTCTAGTCTGGCCTTGTTCTAAATTCTTTCCTTAACTGGGAACACACTGCCTCCTATGAGACTTCACCCTAAGTGCAATTATATGTTTTGGAAGCATTTGGGGATGGACGTGCACTGAACTCAGTGTTCCAACTGGCTTATACTGTGCCCTTGCTCTAAGTTCTTTCCTGAACGGGCAACTCAGGGCCGCTTCGGCCTCTTCGCCTTAGTAGCCTTCATACGTTTTGGAAGCGTCAGGGCCATAGCCTGCATTCGACTCAGAGCTTCCAACTTGCTTATGTTCGCCTTTGGTCTAAGTTCTTTCCTGAACTGTGAACACAATGCCACTTAGGAGACTTCACCTTAAGAGCGATGATAGGATTGGGAAGTCTATGGGACTTGGAGTGCACTTCCTTCAGATGATCCAACTTGCCTACAGTCCGTCCTTGTTCTAACTTCTTTCCTCAACTGGGGAAACAGTGCGAGAATGGGTTTTGGTATGCAGCGGGATTTGACGTTTTGGAAGCAGAAGCGCATTGGTGAGCACTTAACTCTGAGTGTCCAACCTGCCCAGAGACCGCCCTTGTTCTAACACTTGTCCTCCAATGGAAACATTGCGATTTAGGAGTGTTCACATTCAGGGCGTTTGTAGGTTTTGGAAGCATAAGGGGCTTCACTTCAATTTAATTTAAAGAGTATTGAAAATCCTTACAGTCTGCCCTTGTTGTAAGATCTCTCCTTACCTGGGACCTCACTGCCACTTATGAGACTTAACCTTCAGAGCGATTATACGTTTTGGAAGCATTCGGGACTTGGCCTGCCCTTCCCTTAGAGTATACAACTTGCCTAGAGTGCGGCCTTGTTCTCCCATCTTTAAACAACTGGGAACACACAGCCACATATGAATATCCTCTAAAGATAGAGTTTGCGTTTTGCAAGCATAAGGGTCTTGGCGTGCAGTTCACTTAGAGTATGCAACTTGCCTAGAGGACGCCCAAGTTCTAACTTCTTTCCACAACTGGGAACACAGTGTCATTCTTGAATCTTCACTTTAAGATCGCGTTTACGTTTTGGAAGCCTCAGCGTCTTTGTGTGCCCGTCACTCAGAGGATCCAACCAGCTTCTCCTCTGCCCTTGTTCTAAATGCTTTCCTTAAGTGGGAACACAGAGCCACTGATGAGACTTCACCTGAAGTGCGATTGTACGTTTTGAAAACAGAACGGACTGGACGTGCACTGAACTCAGAGTATCCAACTGGCTTGTAGTCTGCCCTTGTTCTAAGTTCTTTCCTGAACTGGGAACCCAGGGCCGCTGAGGCCTCTTTGCCTTAAGAGCCTTTTTACGTTTTGGAAGCCTCAGGGCCTTAGCCTGCATTTTTCCTTAGAGCTTCCAACTTGCTTATGTCCTCCTGAGTTCTAAGTTCTTTCCTGAACTGTGAACACACTGCCCCTTAGGAGACTTCACCTGAAGAGCGATGATAGGTTTTGGAAGTCTAAGGGACTTGGTGTGCATGTCCTTCTGAGAATCCAACTTGCCTACAGTCCGTCCTTGTTCTAACTTCTTTCCTCACCTGGGAAAACACTGCGAGAATGGGTTTTCGTATGCCGCAGGATTTTACGTTTTGGAAGTAGAAGCGCACTGGCAAGCTCTTAACTCAGAGTCTCCAACCTGTCTAGAGTCCGCCCTTGTACTAACACCTTTCCTCAACTGGGAACTCACTGCCACATAGGAGACTTAACGCTAAGGGCGATTAGACGTTTTGGGAGCATAAGGGACTTGGCATGCACTTACATTAGAGTATGCAACATGGCTATAGTGCGCCTTGTTCTCACGTCTTCCCACAACTGGGAACACACAGCCACATAGGAATCTTCACCAAAGATCGAGTGTACGTCCTGGCAGCATCAGGAAGCGGGCTTGCACTTAGAGTATGCAACTTGCCTATAGTGCACGCAGGTTCTAACTTCGTTCCACAACTGGGAACACAGTGCCATTTTTGAATCGTCACTTTAAGATCGCGTTTCCCTTTTGGAAGCCTAAGCGTCTTTGTGTCCCTTCAACACAGAGGATCCAACAAGCTTCTAGTCTGGCCTTGTTCTAAATTCTTTCCTTAACTGGGAACACACTGCCACCTGTGAGACTTCACCCTAAGTGCAATTATATGTTTTGGAAGCATTTGGGGATGGACGTGCACTGACCTCAGTGTTCCAACTGGCTTATACTCTGCCCGTGTTCTAAGTTCTTTCCTGAACGGGCAACCCAGGGCCGCTTCGGCCTCTTCGCCTTAGGAGCCTTCATACGTTTTGGAAGCGTCAGGGCCATAGCCTGCATTTGACTCCGAGCTTCCAACTGGCTTATGTTCGCCTTTGTTCTAAGTTCTTTCCTGAACTGTGAACACAATGCCACTTAGGAGACTTCACCTTAAGAGCGATGATAGGATTGGGAAGTCAATGGGACTTGGTGTGCACTTCCTTCAGATGATCCAACTTGCCTACAGTCCGTCCTTGTTCTAACTTCTTTCCTCAACTGGGGAAACACTGCCAGAATGGGTTTTGGTATGCAGCGGGATTTGACGTTTTGGAAGCAGAAGCGCATTGGTGAGCACTTAACTCAGAGTGTCCAACCTGCCCAGAGACCGCCCTTGTTCTAACACTTGTCCTCCAATGGAAACATTGCGATTTAGGAGTGTTCATCTTCAGGGCGTTTGTAGGTTTTGGAAGCATAAGGGGCTTCACTTCAATTTAATTTAAAGAGTATTGAAAATCCTTACAGTCTGCCCTTGTTGTAAGATCTCTCCTTACCTGGGACCTCACTGCCACCTATGAGACTTAACCTTCAGAGCGATTATACGTTTTGGAAGCACTCGGGACTTGGCCTGCCCTTCCCTGAGAGTATACAACTTGCCTAGAGTGCGGCCTTGTTCTCCCATCTTTAAACAACTGGGAACACACAGCCACATATGAATATCCTCTAAAGATAGAGTTTGCGTTTTGCAAGCATAAGGGTCTTGGCGTGCAGTTCACTTAGAGTATGCAACTTGCCTAGAGGACGCCCAAGTTCTAACTTCTTTCCACAACTGGGAACACAGTGTCATTCTTGAATCTTCACTTTAAGTTCGCGTTTACGTTTGGGAAGCCTCAGCGTCTTTGTGTGCCCGTCACTCAGAGGATCCAACCAGCTTCTCCTCTGCCCTTGTTCTAAATGCTTTCCTTAAGTGGGAACACAGAGCCACTGATGAGACTTCACCTGAAGTGCGATTGTACGTTTTGAAAACAGAACGGACTGGACGTGCACTGAACTCAGAGTATCCAACTGGCTTATACTCTGCCCTTGTTCTAAGTTCTTTCCTGACCTGGGAACCCTGGGCCGCTTAGGCCTCTTCGCCTTAAGAGCCTTTTTACGTTTTGGAAGCCTCAGGGCCTTAGCCTGCATTTTTCCTTAGAGCTTCCAACTTGCTTATGTCCTCCTGAGTTCTAAGTTCTTTCCTGAACTGTGAACACACTGCCCCTTAGGAGACTTCACCTGAAGAGCGATGATAGGATTGGGAAGTCTATGGGACTTGGTGTGCATGTCCTTCTGAGAATCCAACTTGCCTACAGTCCGTCCTTGTTCTAACTTCTTTCCTCACCTGGGAAAACACTGCGAGAATGGGTTTTCGTATGCAGCAGGATTTTACGTTTTGGAAGTAGAAGCGCACTGGCAAGCTCTTAACTCAGAGTCTCCAACCTGTCTAGAGTCCGCCCGTGTACTAACACCTTCCCTCAACGGGGAACTCACTGCCACATAGGAGACTTAACGCTAAGGGCGATTAGACGTTTTGGGAGCATAAGGGACTTGGCATGCACTTACATTAGAGTATGCAACATGGCTATAGTGCGCCTTGTTCTCACGTCTTCCCACAACTGGGAACACACAGCCACATAGGAATCTTCACCAAAGATCGAGTGTACGTCCTGGCAGCATCAGGAAGCGGGCTTGCACTTAGAGTAGGCAACTTGCCTATAGTGGACGCAGGTTCTAACTTCGTTTCACAACTGGGAACACAGTGCCATTTTTGAATCGTCACTTTAAGATCGCGTTTCCCTTTTGGAAGCCTAAGAGTCTTTGTGTCCCTTCAACACAGAGGATCCAACAAGCTTCTAGTCTGGCCTTGTTCTAAATTCTTTCCTTAACTGGGAACACACTGCCACCTATGAGACTTCACCCTAAGTGCAATTATATGTTTTGGAAGCATTTGGGGATGGACGTGCACTGAACTCAGTGTTCCAACTGGCTTATACTCTGCCCGTGCTCTAAGTTCTTTCCTGAACGGGCAACCCAGGGCCGCTTCGGCCTCTTCGCCTTAGAAGCCTTCATACGTTTTGGAAGCGTCAGGGCCATAGCCTGCCTTTGACTCAGAGCTTCCAACTGGCTTATGTTCGCCTTTGTTCTAAGTTCTTTCCTGAACTGTGAACACAATGCCACTTAGGAGACTTCACCTTAAGAGCGATGATAGGATTGGGAAGTCTATGGGACTTGGTGTGCACTTCCTTCAGATGCTCCAACTTGCCTACAGTCCCTCCTTGATCTAACTTCTTTCCTCAACTGGGGAAACACTGCCAGAATGGGTTTTGGTATGCAGCGGGATTTGACGTTTTGGAAGCAGAAGCGCACTGGTGAGCACTTACCTCAGAGTGTCCAACCTGCCCAGAGACCGCCCTTGTTCTAACACTTGTCCTCCACTGGAAACATTGCGATTTAGGAGTGTTCATCTCCAGGGCGTTTGTAGGTTTTGGAAGCATAAGGGGCTTCACTTCAATGTAACTTAAAGAGTATTGAAAATCCTTACAGTCTGCCCTTGTTGTAAGATCTCTCCTTACCTGGGACCTCACTGCCACCTATGAGACTTAACCTTCAGAGCAATTATACGTTTTGGAAGCATTCGGGACTTGGCCTGCCCTTCCCTTAGAGTATACAACTTGCCTAGAGTGCGGCCTTGTTCTCCCATCTTTAAAAAAACTGGGAACACACAGCCACATATGAATATCCTCTAAAGATAGAGTTTGCGTTTTGCAAGCATAAGGGTCTTGGCGTGCAGTTCACTTAGAGTATGCAACTTGCCTAGAGGACGCCCAAGTTCTAACTTCTTTCCACAACTGGGAACACAGTGTCATTCTTGAATCTTCACTTTAAGATCGCGTTTACGTTTTGGAAGCCTCAGCGTCTTTGTGTGCCCGTCACTCAGAGGATCCAACCAGCTTCTCCTCTGCCCTTGTTCTAAATGCTTTCCTTACGGGGGAACACAGAGCCACTGATGAGACTTCACCTGAAGTGCAATTGTACGTTTTGAAAACAGAACGGACTGGACGTGCACTGAACTCAGAGTATCCAACTGGCTTGTAGTCTGCCCTTGTTCTAAGTTCTTTCCTGAACTGGGAACCCAGGGCCGCTGAGGCCTCTTCGCCTTAAGAGCCTTTTTACGTTTTGGAAGCCTCAGGGCCTTAGCCCGCATTTTTCCTTAGAGCTTCCAAGTTGCTTATGTCCTCCTGAGTTCTAAGTTCTTTCCTGAACTGTGAACACACTGCCCTTTAGGAGACTTCACCTGAAGAGCGATGGTAGGTTTTGGAAGTCTAAGGGACTTGGTGTGCATGTCCTTCTGAGAATCCAACTTGCCTACAGTCCGTCCTTGTTCTAACTTCTTTCCTCACCTGGGAAAACACTGCGAGAATGGGTTTTCGTATGCCGCAGGATTTTACGTTTTGGAAGTAGAAGCGCACTGGCAAGCTCTTAACTCAGAGTCCCCAACCTGTCTAGAGTCCGCCCGTGTACTAACACCTTCCCTCAACTGGGAACTCACTGCTACATAGGAGACTTAACGCTAAGGGCGATTAGACGTTTTGGGAGCATAAGGGACTTGGCATGCACTTACATTAGAGTATGCAACATGGCTATAGTGCGCCTTGTTCTCACGTCTTCCCACAACTGGGAACACAGAGCCACATAGGAATCTTCACCAAAGATCGAGTGTACGTCCTGGCAGCATCAGGAAGCGGGCTTGCACTTAGAGTATGCAACTTGCCTAGAGTGCACGCAGGTTCTAACTTCGTTCCACAACTGGGAACACAGTGCCATTTTTGAATCGTCACTTTAAGATCGCGTTTCCCTTTTGGAAGCCTAAGCGTCTTTGTGTCCCTTCAACACAGAGGATCCAACAAGCTTCTAGTCTGGCCTTGTTCTAAATTCTTTCCTTAACTGGGAACACACTGCCACGTATGAGAATTCACCCTAAGTGCAATTATATGTTTTGGAAGCATTTGGGGATGGACGTGCACTGAACTCAGTGTTCCAGCTGGCTTATACACTGCCGGTGCTCTAAGTTCTTTCCTGAACGGGCAACCCAGGGCCGCTTCGGCCTCTTCGCCTTAGGAGCCTTCATACGTTTTGGAAGCGTCAGGGCCATAGCCTGCCTTTGACTCAGAGCTTCCAACTTGCTTATGTTCGCCTTTGTTCTAAGTTCTTTCCTGAACTGTGAACACAATGCCACTTAGGAGACTTCACCTTAAGAGCGATGATAGGATTGGGAAGTCTATGGGACTTGGTGTGCACTTCCTTCAGATGCTCCAACTTGCCTACAGTCCCTCCTTGATCTAACTTCTTTCCTCAACTGGGAAAACACTGCCAGAATGGGTTTTGGTATGCAGCGGGATTTGACGTTTTGGAAGCAGAAGCGCACTGGTGAGCACTTACCTCAGAGTGTCCAACCTGCCCAGAGACCGCCCTTGTTCTAACACTTGTCCTCCACTGGAAACATTGCGATTTAGGAGTGTTCATCGTCAGGGCGTTTGTAGGTTTTGGAAGCATAAGGGGCTTCACTTCAATGTAACTTAAAGAGTATTGAAAATCCTTACAGTCTGCCCTTGTTGTAAGATCTCTCCTTACCTGGGACCTCACTGCCACTTATGAGACTTAACCTTCAGAGCGATTATACGTTTTGGAAGCATTCGGGACTTGGCCTGCCCTTCCCTTAGAGTATACAACTTGCCTAGAGTGCGGCCTTGTTCTCCCATCTTTAAAAAAACTGGGAACACACAGCCACATATGAATATCCTCTAAAGATAGAGTTTGCGTTTTGCAAGCATAAGGGTCTTGGCGTGCAGTTCACTTAGAGTATGCAACTTGCCTAGAGGACGCCCAAGTTCTAACTTCTTTCCACAACTGGGAACACAGTGTCATTCTTGAATCTTCACTTTAAGATCGCGTTTACGTTTTGGAAGCCTCAGCGTCTTTGTGTGCCCGTCACTCAGAGGATCCAACCAGCTTCTCCTCTGCCCTTGTTCTAAATGCTTTCCTTACGGGGGAACACAGAGCCACTGATGAGACTTCACCTGAAGTGCGATTGTACGTTTTGAAAACAGAACGGACTGGACATGCACTGAATTCAGAGTATCCAACTGGCTTGTAGTCTGCCCTTGTTCTAAGTTCTTTCCTGAACTGGGAACCCAGGGCCGCTGAGGCCTCTTCGCCTTAAGAGCCTATTTACGATTTGGAAGCCTCAGGGCCTTAGCCTGCATTTTTCCTTAGAGCTTCCAACTTGCTTATGTCCTCCTGAGTTCTAAGTTCTTTCCTGAACTGTGAACACACTGCCCCTTAGGAGACTTCACCGGAAGAGCGATGGTAGGTTTTGGAAGTCTAAGGGACTTGGTGTGCATGTCCTTCTGAGAATCCAACTTGCCTACAGTCCGTCCTTGTTCTAACTTCTTTCCTCACCTGGGAAAACACTGCGAGAATGGGTTTTCGTATGCCGCAGGATTTTACGTTTTGGAAGTAGAAGCGCACTGGCAAGCTCTTAACTCAGAGTCTCCAACCTGTCTAGAGTCCGCCCGTGTACTAACACCTTCCCTCAACGGGGAACTCACTGCCACTTAGGAGACTTAACGCTAAGGGCGATTAGACGTTTGGGGAGCATAAGGGACGTGGCATGCACTTACATTAGAGTATGAAACATGGCTATAGTGCGCCTTGTTCTCACGTCTTCCCACAACTGGGAACACACAGCCACATAGGAATCTTCACCAAAGATCGAGTGTACGTCCTGGCAGCATCAGGAAGCGGGCTTGCACTTAGAGTAGGCAACTTGCCTAGAGTGCACGCAGGTTCTAACTTCGTTCCACAACTGGGAACACAGTGCCATTTTTGAATCGTCACTTTAAGATCGCGTTTCCCTTTTGGAAGCCTAAGCGTCTTTGTGTCCCTTCAACACAGAGGATCCAACAAGCTTCTAGTCTGGCCTTGTTATGATTCTTTCCTTAACTGGGAACACACTGCCACCTATGAGACTTCACCCTAAGTGCAATTATATGTTTTGGAAGCATTTGGGGATGGACGTGCACTGAACTCAGTGTTCCAACTGGCTTATACTCTGCCCGTGCTCTAAGTTCTTTCCTGAACGGGCAACCCAGGGCCGCTTCGGCCTCTTCGCCTTAGGAGCCTTCATAGGTTTTGGAAGCGTCAGGGCCATAGCCTGCCTTTGACTCAGAGCTTCCAACTGGCTTATGTTCGCCTTTGTTCTAAGTTCTTTCCTGAACTGTGAACACAATGCCACTTAGGAGACTTCACCTTAAGAGCGATGATAGGATTGGGAAGTCTGTGGGACTCGGTGTGCACTTCCTTCAGATGATCCAACTTGCCTACAGTCCGTCCTTGTTCTAACTTCTTTCCTCACCTGGGAAAACACTGTGAGAATGGGTTTTCGTATACCGCTGGATTTTACGTTTTGGAAGTAGAAGCGCACTGGCAAGCTCTTAACTCAGAGTCTCCAACCTGTCTAGAGTCCGCCCTTGTACTAACACCTTTCCTCAACTGGGAACTCACTGCCACATAGGAGATATAACGCTAAGGGCGATTAGACGTTTTGGGAGCATTAGGGACTTGGCATGCACTTACATTAGAGTATGCAACATGGCTATAGTGCGCCTTGTTCTCACGTCTTCCCACAACTGGGAACACACAGCCACATAGGAATCTTCACCAAAGATCGAGTGTACGTCCTGGCAGCATCAGGAAGCGGGCTTGCACTTAGAGTAGGCAACTTGCCTATAGTGCACGCAGGTTCTAACTTCGTTCCACAACTGGGAACACAGTGCCATTTTTGAATCGTCACTTTAAGATCGCGTTTCCCTTTTGGAAGCCTAAGCGTCTTTGTGTCCCTTCAACACAGAGGATCCAACAAGCTTCTAGTCTGGCCTTGTTCTAAATTCTTTCCTTAACTGGGAACACACTGCCACCTATGAGACTTCACCCTAAGTGCAATTATATGTTTTGGAAGCATTTGGGGATGGACGTGCACTGAACTCAGTGTTCCAACTGGCTTATACTCTGCCCGTGTTCTAAGTTCTTTCCTGAACGGGCAACCCAGGGCCGCTTCGGCCTCTTCGCCTTAGGAGCCTTCATACGTTTTGGAAGCGTCAGGGCCATAGCCTGCCTTTGACTCAGAGCTTCCAACTGGCTTATGTTCGCCTTTGTTCTAAGTTCTTTCCTGAACTGTGAACACAATGCCACTTAGGAGACTTCACCTTAAGAGCGATGATAGGATTGGGAAGTCTATGGGACTTGGTGTGCACTTCCTTCAGATGATCCAACTTGCCTAGAGTCCGTCCTTGTTCTAACTTCTTTCCTCAACTGGGAAAACACTGCCAGAATGGGTTTTGGTATGCAGCGGGATTTGACGTTTTGGAAGCAGAAGCGCATTGGTGACCACTTACCTCAGAGTGTCCAACCTGCCCAGAGACCGCCCTTGTTCTAACACTTGTCCTCCACTGGAAACATTGCGATTTAGGAGTGTTCATCTTCAGGGCGTTTGTAGGTTTTGGAAGCATAAGGGGCTTCCCTTCAATTTAACTTAAAGAGTATTGAAAATCCTTACAGTCTGCCCTTGTTGTAAGATCTCTCCTTACCTGGGACCTCACTGCCACTTATGAGACTTAACCTTCAGAGCGATTATACGTTTTGGAAGCATTCGGGACTTGGCCTGCCCTTCCCTGAGAGTATACAACTTGCCTAGAGTGCGGCCTTGTTCTCCCATCTTTAAACAACTGGGAACACACAGCCACATATGAATATCCTCTAAAGATAGAGTTTGCGTTTTGCAAGCATAAGGGTCTTGGCGTGCAGTTCACTTAGAGTATGCAACTTGCCTAGAGGACGCCCAAGTTCTAACTTCTTTCCACAACTGGGAACACAGTGTCATTCTTGAATCTTCACTTTAAGATCGCGTTTACGTTTTGGAAGCCTAAGCGTCTTTGTCTGCCCGTCACTCAGAGGATCCAACCAGCTTCTCCTCTGCCCTTGTTGTAAATGCTTTCCTTAAGTGGGAACACAGAGCCACTGATGAGACTTCACCTGAAGTGCGATTGTACGTTTTGAAAACAGAACGGACTGGACGTGCACTGAACTCAGAGTATCCAACTGGCTTGTAGTCTGCCCTTGTTCTAAGTTCTTTCCTGAACTGGGAACCCAGGGCCGCTGAGGCCTCTTCGCCTTAAGAGCCTTTTTACGTTTTGGAAGCCTCAGGGCCTTAGCCTGCATTTTTCCTTAGAGCTTCCAACTTGCTTATGTCCTCCTGAGTTCTAAGTTCTTTCCTGAACTGTGAACACACTGCCCCTTAGGAGACTTCACCTGAAGAGCGATGATAGGTTTTGGAAGTCTAAGGGACTTGGTGTGCATGTCCTTATGAGAATCCAACTTGCCTACAGTCCGTCCTTGTTCTAACTTCTTTCCTCACCTGGGAAAACACTGCGAGAATGGGTTTTCTTATGCAGCAAGATTTTACGTTTTGGAAGTAGAAGCGCACGGGCAAGCTCTTAACTCAGAGTCTCCAACCTGTCTAGAGTCCGCCCGTGTACTAACACCTTCCCTCAACGGGGAACTCACTGCCACTTAGGAGATTAACGCTAAGGGCGATTAGACGTTTTGGGAGCATAAGGGACTTGGCATGCACTTACATTAGAGTATGCAACATGGCTATAGTGCGCCTTGTTCTCACGTCTTCCCACAACTGGGAACACACAGCCACATAGGAATCTTCACCAAAGATCGAGTGTACGTCCTGGCAGCATCAGAAAGCGGGCTTGCACTTAGAGTAGGCAACTTGCCTAGAGTGCACGCAGGTTCTAACTTCGTTCCACAACTGGGAACACAGTGCCATTTTTGAATCGTCACTTTAAGATCGCGTTTCCCTTTTGGAAGCCTAAGCGTCTTTGTGTCCCTTCAACACAGAGGATCCAACAAGCTTCTAGTCTGGCCTTGTTCTAAATTCTTTCCTTAACTGGGAACACACTGCCACCTATGAGACTTCACCCTAAGTGCAATTATATGTTTTGGAAGCATTTGGGGATGGACGTGCACTGAACTCAGTGTTCCAACTGGCTTATACTCTGCCCGTGTTCTAAGTTCTTTCCTGAACGGGCAACCCAGGGCCGCTTCGGCCTCTTCGCCTTAGGAGCCTTCATACGTTTTGGAAGCGTCAGGGCCATAGCCTGCCTTTGATTCAGAGCTTCCAACTGGCTTATGTTCGCCTTTGTTCTAAGTTCTTTCCTGAACTGTGAACACAATGCCACTTAGGAGACTTCACCTTAAGAGCGATGATAGGATTGGGAAGTCTGTGGGACTCGGTGTGCACTTCCTTCAGATGATCCAACTTGCCTACAGTCCGTCCTTGTTCTAACTTCTTTCCTCACCTGGGAAAACACTGCGAGAATGGGTTTTCGTATGCCGCAGGATTTTACGTTTTGGAAGTAGAAGCGCACTGGCAAGCTCTTAACTCAGAGTCTCCAACCTGTCTAGAGTCCGCCCGTGTACTAACACCTTCCCTCAACTGGGAACTCACTGCCACATAGGAGACTTAACGATAAGGGCGATTAGACGTTTTGGGAGCATAAGGGACTTGGCATGCACTTACATTAGAGTATGCAACATGGCTATAGTGCGCCTTGTTCTCACGTCTTCCCACAACTGGGAACACACAGCCACATAGGAATCTTCACCAAAGATCGAGTGTACGTCCTGGCAGCATCAGGAAGCGGGCTTGCACTTAGAGTATGCAACTTGCCTAGAGTGCACGCAGGTTCTAACTTCGTTCCCCAACTGGGAACACAGTGCCATTTTTGAATCGTCACTTTAAGATCGCGTTTCCCTTTTGGAAGCCTAAGCGTCTTTGTGTCCCTTCAACACAGAGGATCCAACAAGCTTCTAGTCTGGCCTTGTTCTAAATTCTTTCCTTAACTGGGAACACACTGCCACCTATGAGACTTCACCCTAAGTGCAATTATATGTTTTGGAAGCATTTGGGGATGGACGTGCACTGAACTCAGTGTTCCAACTGGCTTATACTCTGCCCGTGTTCTAAGTTCTTTCCTGAACGGGCAACCCAGGGCCGCTTCGGCCTCTTCGCCTTAGGAGCCTTCATACGTTCTGGAAGCGTCAGGGCCAGAGCCTGCCTTTGACTCAGAGCTTCCAACTGGCTTATGTTCGCCTTTGTTCTAAGTTCTTTCCTGAACTGTGAACACAATGCCACTTAGGAGACTTCACCTTAAGAGCGATGATAGGATTGGGAAGTCTATGGGACTTGGTGTGCACTTCCTTCAGATGATCCAACTTGCCTACAGTCCGTCCTTGTTCTAACTTCTTTCCTCAACTGGGGAAACACTGCCAGAATGGGTTTTGGTATGCAGCGGGATTTGAGGTTTTGGAAGCAGAAGCGCATTGGTGAGCACTTAGCTCAGAGTGTCCAACCTGCCCAGAGACCGCCCTTGTTCTAACACTTGTCCTCCACTGGAAACATTGCGATTTAGGAGTGTTCATCTTCAGGGCGTTTGTAGGTTTTGGAAGCATAAGGGGCTTCACTTCAATTTAATTTAAAGAGTATTGAAAATCCTTACAGTCTGCCCTTGTTGTAAGATCTCTCCTTACCTGGGACCTCACTGCCACTTATGAGACTTAACCTTCAGAGCGATTATACGTTTTGGAAGCATTCGGGACTTGGCCTGCCCTTCCCTTAGAGTATACAACTTGCCTAGAGTGCGGCCTTGTTCTCCCATCTTTAAACAACGGGGAACACACAGCCACATATGAATATCCTCTAAAGATAGAGTTTGCGTTTTGCAAGCATAAGGGTCTTGGCGTGCAGTTCACTTAGAGTATGCAACTTGCCTAGAGGACGCCCAAGTTCTAACTTCTTTCCACAACTGGGAACACAGTGTCATTCTTGAATCTTCACTTTAAGATCGCGTTTACGTTTTGGAAGCCTCAGCGTCTTTGTGTGCCCGTCACTCAGAGGATCCAACCAGCTTCTCCTCTGCCCTTGTTCTAAATGCTTTCCTTAAGTGGGAACACAGAGCCACTGATGAGACTTCACCTGAAGTGCGATTGTACGTTTTGAAAACAGAACGGACTGGACGTGCACTGAACTCAGAGTATCCAACTGGCTTGTAGTCTGCCCTTGTTCTAAGTTCTTTCCTGAACTGGGAACCCAGGGCCGCTGAGGCCTCTTCGCCTTAAGAGCCTTTTTACGTTTTGGAAGCCTCAGGGCCTTAGCCTGCATTTTTCCTTAGAGCTTCCAACTTGCTTATGTCCTCCTGAGTTCTAAGTTCTTTCCTGAACTGTGAACACACTGCCCCTTAGGAGACTTCACCTGAAGAGCGATGGTAGGTTTTGGAAGTCTAAGGGACTTGGTGTGCATGTCCTTCTGAGAATCCAACTTGCCTACAGTCCGTCCTTGTTCTAACTTCTTTCCTCACCTGGGAAAACACTGCGAGAATGGGTTTTCGTATGCCGCAGGATTTTACGTTTTGGAAGTAGAAGCGCACTGGCAAGCTCTTAACTCAGAGTCTCCAACCTGTCTAGAGTCCGCCCGTGTACTAACACCTTCCCTCAACTGGGAACTCACTGCCACATAGGAGACTTAACGCTAAGGGCGATTAGACGTTTTGGGAGCATAAGGGACTTGGCATGCACTTACATTAGAGTATGCAACATGGCTATAGTGCGCCTTGTTCTCACGTCTTCCCACAACTGGGAACACACAGCCACATAGGAATCTTCACCAAAGATCCAGTGTACGTCCTGGCAGCATCAGGAAGCGGGCTTGCACTTAGAGTATGCAACTTGCCTAGAGTGCACGCAGGTTCTAACTTCGTTCCACAACTGGGAACACAGTGCCATTTTTGAATCGTCACTTTAAGATCGCGTTTCCCTTTTGGAAGCCTAAGCGTCTTTGTGTCCCTTCAACACAGAGGATCCAACAAGCTTCTAGTCTGGCCTTGTTCTAAATTCTTTCCTTAACTGGGAACACACTGCCACCTAGGAGACTTCACCCTAAGTGCAATTATATGTTTTGGAAGCATTTGGGGATGGACGTGCACTGAACTCAGTGTTCCAACTGGCTTATACTCTGCCCGTGCTCTAAGTTCTTTCCTGAACGGGCAACCCAGGGCCGCTGCGGCCTCTTCGCCTTAGGAGCCTTCATACGTTTTGGAAGCGTCAGGGCCATAGCCTGCCTTTGACTCAGAGCTTCCAACTGGCTTATGTTCGCCTTTGTTCTAAGTTCTTTCCTGAACTGTGAACACAATGCCACTTAGGAGACTTCACCTTAAGAGCGATGATAGGATTGGGAAGTCTATGGGACTTGGTGTGCACTTCCTTCAGATGATCCAACTTGCCTACAGTCCGTCCTTGTTCTAACTTCTTTCCTCAACTGGGGAAACACTGCCAGAATGGGTTTTGGTATGCAGCGGGATTTGACGTTTTGGAAGCAGAAGCGCATTGGTGAGCACTTAGCTCAGAGTGTCCAACCTGCCCAGAGACCGCCCTTGTTCTAACACTTGTCCTCCACTGGAAACATTGCGATTTAGGAGTGTTCATCTTCAGGGCGTTTGTAGGTTTTGGAAGCATAAGGGGCTTCACTTCAATTTAATTTAAAGAGTATTGAAAATCCTTACAGTCTGCCCTTGTTGTAAGATCTCTCCTTACCTGGGACCTCACTGCCACTTATGAGACTTAACCTTCAGAGCGATTATACGTTTTGGAAGCATTCGGGACTTGGCCTGCCCTTCCCTTAGAGTATACAACTTGCCTAGAGTGCGGCCTTGTTCTCCCATCTTTAAAAAAACTGGGAACACACAGCCACATATGAATATCCTCTAAAGATAGAGTTTGCGTTTTGCAAGCATAAGGGTCTTGGCGTGCAGTTCACTTAGAGTATGCAACTTGCCTAGAGGACGCCCAAGTTCTAACTTCTTTCCACAACTGGGAACACAGTGTCATTCTTGAATCTTCACTTTAAGATCGCGTTTACTTTTGGGAAGCCTAAGCGTCTTTGTGTGCCCGTCACTCAGAGGATCCAACCAGCTTCTCCTCTGCCCTTGTTCTAAATGCTTTCCTTAAGTGGGAACACAGAGCCACTGATGAGACTTCACCTGAAGTGCGATTGTACGTTTTGAAAACAGAACGGACTGGACGTGCACTGAACTCAGAGTATCCAACTGGCTTGTAGTCTGCCCTTGTTCTAAGTTCTTTCCTGAACTGGGAACCCAGGGCCGCTGAGGCCTCTTCGCCTTAAGAGCCTTTTTACGTTTTGGAAGCCTCAGGGCCTTAGCCTGCATTTTTCCTTAGAGCTTCCAACTTGCTTATGTCCTCCTGAGTTCTAAGTTCTTTCCTGAACTGTGAACACACTGCCCCTTAGGAGAATTCACCTGAAGAGCGATGGTAGGTTTTGGAAGTCTAAGGGACTTGGTGTGCATGTCCTTCTGAGAATCCAACTTGCCTACAGTCCGTCCTTGTTCTAACTTCTTTCCTCACCTGGGAAAACACTGCGAGAATGGGTTTTCGTATGCCGCAGGATTTTACGTTTTGGAAGTAGAAGCGCACTGGCAAGCTCTTAACTCAGAGTCTCCAACCTGTCTAGAGTCCGCCCGTGTACTAACACCTTCCCTCAACTGGGAACTCACTGCCACATAGGAGACTTAACGCTAAGGGCGATTAGACGTTTTGGGAGCATAAGGGACTTGGCATGCACTTACATTAGAGTATGCAACATGGCTATAGTGCGCCTTGTTCTCACGTCTTCCCACAACTGGGAACACACAGCCACATAGGAATCTTCACCAAAGATCCAGTGTACGTCCTGGCAGCATCAGGAAGCGGGCTTGCACTTAGAGTATGCAACTTGCCTAGAGTGCACGCAGGTTCTAACTTCGTTCCACAACTGGGAACACAGTGCCATTTTTGAATCGTCACTTTAAGATCGCGTTTCCCTTTTGGAAGCCTAAGCGTCTTTGTGTCCCTTCAACACAGAGGATCCAACAAGCTTCTAGTCTGGCCTTGTTCTAAATTCTTTCCTTAACTGGGAACACACTGCCACCTATGAGACTTCACCCTAAGTGCAATTATATGTTTTGGAAGCATTTGGGGATGGACGTGCACTGAACTCAGTGTTCCAACTGGCTTATACTCTGCCCGAGCTCTAAGTTCTTTCCTGAACGGGCAACCCAGGGCCGCTGCGGCCTCTTCGCCTTAGGAGCCTTCATACGTTTTGGAAGCGTCAGGGCCATAGCCTGCCTTTGACTCAGAGCTTCCAACTTGCTTATGTTCGCCTTTGTTCTAAGTTCTTTCCTGAACTGTGAACACAATGCCACTTAGGAGACTTCACCTTAAGAGCGATGATAGGATTGGGAAGTCTATGGGACTTGGTGTGCACTTCCTTCAGATGCTCCAACTTGCCTACAGTCCCTCCTTGATCTAACTTCTTTCCTCAACTGGGAAAACACTGCCAGAATGGGTTTTGGTATGCAGCGGGATTTGACGTTTTGGAAGCAGAAGCGCACTGGTGAGCACTTACCTCAGAGTGTCCAACCTGCCCAGAGACCGCCCTTGTTCTAACACTTGTCCTCCACTTGAAACATTGCGATTTAGGAGTGTTCATCTTCAGGGCGTTTGTAGGTTTTGGAAGCATAAGGGGCTTCACTTCAATTTAACTTAAAGAGTATTGAAAATCCTTACAGTCGGCCCTTGTTGTAAGATCTCTCCTTACCTGGGACCTCACTGCCACTTATGAGACTTAACCTTCAGAGCGATTATACGTTTTGGAAGCATTCGGGACTTGGCCTGCCCTTCCCTGAGAGTATACAACTTGCCTAGAGTGCGGCCTTGTTCTCCCATCTTTAAACAACTGGGAACACACAGCCACATATCAATATCCTCTAAAGATAGAGTTTGCGTTTTGCAAGCATAAGGGTCTTGGCGTGCAGTTCACTTAGATTATGCAACTTGCCTAGAGGACGCCCAAGTTCTAACTTCTTTCCACAACTGGGAACACAGTGTCATTCTTGAATCTTCACTTTAAGATCGCGTTTACGTTTTGGAAGCCTCAGCGTCTTTGTGTGCCCGTCACTCAGAGGATCCAACCAGCTTCTCCTCTGCCCTTGTTCTAAATGCTTTCCTTAAGTGGGAACACAGAGCCACTGATGAGACTTCACCTGACGTGCGATTGTACGTTTTGAAAACAGAACGGACTGGACGTGCACTGAACTCAGAGTATCCAACTGGCTTGTAGTCTGCCCTTGTTCTAAGTTCTTTCCTGAACTGGGAACCCAGGGCCGCTGAGGCCTCTTCGCCTTAAGAGCCTTTTTACGTTTTGGAAGCCTCAGGGCCTTAGCCTGCATTTTTCCTTAGAGCTTCCAACTTGCTTATGTCCTCCTGAGTTCTAAGTTCTTTCCTGAACTGTGAACACACTGCCCCTTAGGAGACTTCACCTGAAGAGCGATGGTAGGTTTTGGAAGTCTAAGGGACTTGGTGTGCATGTCCTTCTGAGAATCCAACTTGCCTACAGTCCGTCCTTGTTCTAACTTCTTTCCTCACCTGGGAAAAAACTGCGAGAATGGGTTTTCGTATGCCGCAGGATTTTACGTTTTGGAAGTAGAAGGGCACTGACAAGCTCTTAACTCAGAGTCTCCAACCTGTCTAGAGTCCGCCCGTGTACTAACACCTTCCCTCAACTGGGAACTCACTGCCACTTAGGAGATTAAAGCTAAGGGCGATTAGACGTTTTGGGAGCAGAAGGGACTTGGCATGCACTTACATTAGAGTATGCAACATGGCTATAGTGCGCCTTGTTCTCACGTCTTCCCACAACTGGGAACACACAGCCACATAGGAATCTTCACCAAAGATCGAGTGTACGTCCTGGCAGCATCAGGAAGCGGGCTTGCACTTAGAGTAGGCAACTTGCCTATAGTGCACGCAGGTCCTAACTTCGTTCCACAACTGGGAACACAGTGCCATTTTTGAATCGTCACTTTAAGATCGCGTTTCCCTTTTGGAAGCCTAAGCGTCTTTGTGTCCCTTCAACACAGAGGATCCAACAAGCTTCTAGTCTGGCCTTGTTCTAAATTCTTTCCTTAACTGGGAACACACTGCCACCTATGAGACTTCACCCTAAGTGCAATTATATGTTTTGGAAGCATTTGGGGATGGACGTGCACTGAACTCAGTGTTCCAACTGGCTTATACTCTGCCCGTGCTCTAAGTTCTTTCCTGAACGGGCAACCCAGGGCCGCTTCGGCCTCTTCGCCTTAGGAGCCTTCATACGTTTTGGAAGCGTCAGGGCCATAGCCTGCCTTTGACTCAGAGCTTCCAACTGGCTTATGTTCGCCTTTGTTCTAAGTTCTTTCCTGAACTGTGAACACAATGCCACTTAGGAGACTTCACCTTAAGAGCGATGATAGGATTGGGAAGTCTATGGGACTTGGTGTGCACTTCCTTCAGATGCTCCAAGTTGCCTACAGTCCCTCCTTGATCTAACTTCTTTCCTCAAGTGGGAAAACACTGCCAGAATGGGTTTTGGTATGCAGCGGGATTTGACGTTTTGGAAGCAGAAGCGCACTGGTGAGCACTTACCTCAGAGTGTCCAACCTGCCCGGAGACCGCCCTTGTTCTAACACTTGTCCTCCCCTGGAAACATTGCGATTTAGGAGTGTTCATCTTCAGGGCGTTTGTAGGTTTTGGAAGCATAAGGGGCTTCACTTCAATTTAAATTAAAGAGTATTGAAAATCCTTACAGTCGGCCCTTGTTGTAAGATCTCTCCTTACCTGGGACCTCACTGCCACTTATGAGACTTAACCTTCAGAGCGATTATACGTTTTGGAAGCATTCGGGACTTGGCCTGCCCTTCCCTGAGAGTATACAACTTGCCTAGAGTGCGGCCTTGTTCTCCCATCTTTAAACAACTGGGAACACACAGCCACATATCAATATCCTCTAAAGATAGAGTTTGCGTTTTGCAAGCATAAGGGTCTTGGCGTGCAGTTCACTTAGATTATGCAACTTGCCTAGAGGACGCCCAAGTTCTAACTTCTTTCCACAACTGGGAACACAGTGTCATTCTTGAATCTTCACTTTAAGATCGCGTTTACGTTTTGGAAGCCTCAGCGTCTTTGTGTGCCCGTCACTCAGAGGATCCAACCAGCTTCTCCTCTGCCCTTGTTCTAAATGCTTTCCTTAAGTGGGAACACAGAGCCACTGATGAGACTTCACCTGAAGTGCGATTGTACGTTTTGAAAACAGAACGGACTGGACGTGCACTGAACTCAGAGTATCCAACTGGCTTGTAGTCTGCCCTTGTTCTAAGTTCTTTCCTGAACTGGGAACCCAGGGCCGCTGAGGCCTCTTCGCCTTAAGAGCCTTTTTACGTTTTGGAAGCCTCAGGGCCTTAGCCTGCATTTTTCCTTAGAGCTTCCAACTTGCTTATGTCCTCCTGAGTTCTAAGTTCTTTCCTGAACTGTGAACACACTGCCCCTTAGGAGACTTCACCTGAAGAGCGATGGTAGGTTTTGGAAGTCTAAGGGACTTGGTGTGCATGTCCTTCTGAGAATCCAACTTGCCTACAGTCCGTCCTTGTTCTAACTTCTTTCCTCACCTGGGAAAACACTGCGAGAATGGGTTTTCGTATGCCGCAGGATTTTACGTTTTGGAAGTAGAAGCGCACTGACAAGCTCTTAACTCAGAGTCTCCAACCTGTCTAGAGTCCGCCCGTGTACTAACACCTTCCCTCAACTGGGAACTCACTGCCACATAGGAGACGTAACGCTAAGGGCGATTAGACGTTTTGGGAGCATAAGGGACTTGGCATGCACTTACATTAGAGTATGCAACATGGCTACAGTGCGCCTTGTTCTCACGTCTTCCCACAACTGGGAACACACAGCCACAAAGGAATCTTCACCAAAGATCCAGTGTACGTCCTGGCAGCATCAGGAAGCGGGCTTGCACTTAGAGTATGCAACTTGCCTATAGTGCACGCAGGTTCTAACTTCGTTCCACAACTGGGAACACAGTGCCATTTTTGAATCGTCACTTTAAGATCGCGTTTCCCTTTTGGAAGCCTAAGCGTCTTTGTGTCCCTTCAACACAGAGG
Organism: Meles meles; assembly: GCF_922984935.1. NCBI lineage: Eukaryota > Metazoa > Chordata > Mammalia > Carnivora > Mustelidae > Meles > Meles meles. The sequence goes on along the minus strand of NC_060070.1, from coordinate 125,815,206 downwards.
ATCCAACAAGCTTCTAGTCTGGCCTTGTTCTAAATTCTTTCCTTAACTGGGAACACACTGCCACCTATGAGACTTCACCCTAAGTGCTATTATATGTTTTGGAAGCATTTGGGGATGGACGTGCACTGAACTCAGTATTCCAACTGGCTTATACTCTGCCCGTGCTCTAAGTTCTTTCCTGAACGGTCAACCCAGGGCCGCTTCGGCCTCTTCGCCTTAGGAGCCTTCATACGTTTTGGAAGCGTCAGGGCCATAGCCTGCCTTTGACTCCGAGCTTCCAACTTGCTTATGTTCGCCTTTGTTCTAAGTTCTTTCCTGAACTGTGAACACAATGCCACTTAGGAGACTTCACCTTAAGAGCGATGATAGGATTGGGAAGTCTATGGGACTTGGTGTGCACTTCCTTCAGATGCTCCAAGTTGCCTACAGACCCTCCTTGATCTAACTTCTTTCCTCAACTGGGAAAACACTGCCAGAATGGGTTTTGGTATGCAGCGGGATTTGACGTTTTGGAAGCAGAAGCGCACTGGTGAGCACTTACCTCAGAGTGTCCAACCTGCCCAGAGACCGCCCTTGTTCTAACACTTGTCCTCCACTGGAAACATTGAAATTTAGGAGTGTTCATCTCCAGGGCGTTTGTAGGTTTTGGAAGCATAAGGGGCTTCCCTTCAATTTAAAAGAGTATTGAAAATCCTTACAGTCTGCCCTTGTTGTAAGATCTCTCCTTACCTGGGACCTCACTGCCACTTATGAGACTTAACCTTCAGAGCGATTATACGTTTTGGAAGCATTCGGGACTTGGCCTGCCCTTCCCTTAGAGTATACAACTTGCCTAGAGTGCGGCCTTGTTCTCCCATCTTTAAACAACTGGGAACACACAGCCACATATCAATATCCTCTAAAGATAGAGTTTGCGTTTTGCAAGCATAAGGGTCTTGGCGTGCAGTTCACTTAGAGTATGTAACTTGCCTAGAGGACGCCCAAGTTCTAACTTCTTTCCACAACTGGGAACACAGTGTCATTCTTGAATCTTCACTTTAAGATCGCGTTTACGTTTTGGAAGCCTCAGCGTCTTTGTGTGCCTGTCACTCAGAGGATCCAACCAGCTTCTCCTCTGCCCTTGTTCTAAATGCTTTCCTTAAGTGGGAACACAGAGCCACTGATGAGACTTCACCTGAAGTGCGATTGTACGTTTTGAAAACAGAACGGACTGGACGTGCACTGAACTCAGAGTATTCAACTGGCTTGTAGTCTGCCCTTGTTCTAAGTTCTTTCCTGAACTGGGAACCCAGGGCCGCTGAGGCCTCTTCGCCTTAAGAGCCTTTTTACGTTTTGGAAGCCTCAGGGCCTTTGCCTGCATTTTTCCTTAGAGCTTCCAACTTGCTTATGTCCTCCAGAGTTCTAAGTTCTTTCCTGAACTGTGAACACACTGCCCCTTAGGAGACGTCACCTGAAGAGCGATGGTAGGTTTTGGAAGTCTAAGGGACTTGGTGTGCATGTCCTTCTGAGAATCCAACTTGCCTACAGTCCGTCCTTGTTCTAACTTCTTTCCTCACCTGGGAAAACACTGCGAGAATGGGTTTTCGTATGCAGCAGGATTTTACGTTTTGGAAGTAGAAGCGCACTGGCAAGCTCTTAACTCAGAGTCTCCAACCTGTCTAGAGTCCGCCCGTGTACTAACACCTTCCCTCAACTGGGAACTCACTGCCACTTAGGAGATTAAAGCTAAGGGCGATTAGACGTTTTGGGAGCATAAGGGACTTGGCATGCACTTACATTAGAGTATGCAACATGGCTATAGTGCGCCTTGTTCTCACGTCTTCCCACAACTGGGAACACACAGCCACATAGGAATCTTCACCAAAGATCGAGTGTACGTCCTGGCAGCATCAGGAAGCGGGCTTGCACTTAGAGTAGGCAACTTGCCTAGAGTGCACGCAGGTTCTAACTTCGTTCCACAACTGGGAACACAGTGCCATTTTTGAATCGTCACTTTAAGATCGCGTTTCCCTTTTGGAAGCCTAAGCGTCTTTGTGTCCCTTCAACACAGAGGATCCAACAAGCTTCTAGTCTGGCCTTGTTCTAAATTCTTTCCTTAACTGGGAACACACTGCCACCTATGAGACTTCACCCTAAGTGCAATTATATGTTTTGGAAGCATTTGGGGATGGACGTGCACTGAACTCAGTGTTCCAACTGGCTTATACTCTGCCCGTGTTCTAAGTTCTTTCCTGAACGGGCAACCCAGGGCCGCTTCGGCCTCTTCGCCTTTGGAGCCTTCATACGTTTTGGAAGCATCAGGGCCATAGCCTGCCTTTGATTCAGAGCTTCCAACTGGCTTATGTTCGCCTTTGTTCTAAGTTCTTTCCTGAACTGTGAACACAATGCCACTTAGGAGACTTCACCTTAAGAGCGATGATAGTATTGGGCAATCTATGGGACTTCGTGTGCACTTCCTTCAGATGATCCAACTTGCCTACAGTCCGTCCTTGTTCTAACTTCTTTCCTCAACTGGGAAAACACTGCCAGAATGGGTTTTGGTATGCAGCGGGATTTGACGTTTTGGAAGCAGAAGCGCATTGGTGAGCACTTACCTCAGAGTGTCCAACCTGCCCAGAGACCGCCCTTGTTCTAACACTTGTCCTCCACTGGAAACATTGCGATTTAGGAGTGTTCATCTTCAGGGCGTTTGTAGGTTTTGGAAGCATAAGGGGCTTCCCTTCAATTTAACTTAAAGAGTATTGAAAATCCTTACAATCGGCCCTTGTTGTAAGATCTCTCCTTACCTGGGACCTCACTGCCACTTATGAGACTTAACCTTCAGAGCGATTATACGTTTTGGAAGCATTCGGGACTTGGCCTGCCCTTCCCTTAGAGTATACAACTTGCCTAGAGTGCGGCCTTGTTCTCCCATCTTTAAACAACTGGGAACACACAGCCACATATGAATATCCTCTAAAGATAGAGTTTGCGTTTTGCAAGCATAAGGGTCTTGGCGTGCAGTTCACTTAGAGTATGCAACTTGTGTAGAGGACGCCCAAGTACTAACTTCTTTCCACAACTGGGAACACAGTGTCATTCTTGAATCTTCACTTTAAGATCGCGTTTACGTTTTGGAAGCCTAAGCGTCTTTGTGTGCCCGTCACTCAGAGCATCCAACCAGCTTCTCCTCTGCCCTTGTTCTAAATGCTTTCCTTAAGTGGGAACACAGAGCCACTGATGAGACTTCACCTGAAGTGCGATTGTATGTTTTGAAAACAGAACGGACTGGACGTGCACTGAACTCAGAGTATCCAACTGGCTTGTAGTCTGCCCTTGTTCTAAGTTCTTTCCTGAACTGGGAACCCAGGGCCGCTGAGGCCTCTTCGCCTTAAGAGCCTTTTTACGTTTTGGAAGCCTCAGGGCCTTAGCCTGCATTTTTCCTTAGAGCTTCCAACTTGTTTATGTCCTCCTGAGTTCTAAGTTCTTTCCTGAACTGTGAACACACTGCCCCTTAGTAGACTTCACCTGAAGAGCGATGATAGGTTTTGGAAGTCTAAGGGACTTGGTGTGCATGTCCTTCTGAGAATCCAACTTGCCTACAGTCCGTCCTTGTTCTAACTTCTTTCCTCACCTGGGAAAACACTGCGAGAATGGGTTTTCGTATGCAGCAGGATTTTACGTTTTGGAAGTAGAAGCGCACTGGCAAGCTCTTAACTCAGAGTCTCCAACCTGTCTAGAGTCCGCCCGTGTACTAACACCTTCCCTCAACTGGGAACTCACTGCCACTTAGGAGATTAAAGCTAAGGGCGATTAGACGTTTTGGGAGCAGAAGGGACTTGGCATGCACTTACATTAGAGTATGCAACATGGCTATAGTGCGCCTTGTTCTCACGTCTTCCCACAACTGGGAACACACAGCCACATAGGAATCTTCACCAAAGATCGAGTGTACGTCCTGGCAGCATCAGGAAGCGGGCTTGCACTTAGAGTAGGCAACTTGCCTATAGTGCACGCAGGTCCTAACTTCGTTCCACAACTGGGAACACAGTGCCATTTTTGAATCGTCACTTTAAGATCGCGTTTCCCTTTTGGAAGCCTAAGCGTCTTTGTGTCCCTTCAACACAGAGGATCCAACAAGCTTCTAGTCTGGCCTTGTTCTAAATTCTTTCCTTAACTGGGAACACACTGCCACCTATGAGACTTCACCCTAAGTGCATTTATATGTTTTGGAAGCATTTGGGGATGGACGTGCACTGAACTCAGTGTTCCAACTGGCTTATACTCTGCCCGTGCTCTAAGTTCTTTCCTGAACGGGCAACCCAGGGCCGCTTCGGCCTCTTCGCCTTAGGAGCCTTCATACGTTTTGGAAGCGTCAGGGCCATAGCCTGCCTTTGACTCAGAGCTTCCAACTGGCTTATGTTCGCCTTTGTTCTAAGTTCTTTCCTGAACTGTGAACACAATGCCACTTAGGAGACTTCACCTTAAGAGCGATGATAGGATTGGGAAGTCTATGGGACTTGGTGTGCACTTCCTTCAGATGCTCCAAGTTGCCTACAGTCCCTCCTTGATCTAACTTCTTTCCTCAAGTGGGAAAACACTGCCAGAATGGGTTTTGGTATGCAGCGGGATTTGACGTTTTGGAAGCAGAAGCGCACTGGTGAGCACTTACCTCAGAGTGTCCAACCTGCCCAGAGACCGCCCTTGTTCTAACACTTGTCCTCCACTGGAAACATTGCGATTTAGGAGTGTTCATCTTCAGGGCGTTTGTAGGTTTTGGAAGCATAAGGGGCTTCACTTCAATTTAACTTAAAGAGTATTGAAAATCCTTACAGTCGGCCCTTGTTGTAAGATCTCTCCTTACCTGGGACCTCACTGCCACTTATGAGACTTAACCTTCAGAGCGATTATACGTTTTGGAAGCATTCGGGACTTGGCCTGCCCTTCCCTGAGAGTATACAACTTGCCTAGAGTGCGGCCTTGTTCTCCCATCTTTAAACAACTGGGAACACACAGCCACATATCAATATCCTCTAAAGATAGAGTTTGCGTTTTGCAAGCATAAGGGTCTTGGCGTGCAGTTCACTTAGATTATGCAACTTGCCTAGAGGACGCCCAAGTTCTAACTTCTTTCCACAACTGGGAACACAGTGTCATTCTTGAATCTTCACTTTAAGATCGCGTTTACGTTTTGGAAGCCTCAGCGTCTTTGTGTGCCCGTCACTCAGAGGATCCAACCAGCTTCTCCTCTGCCCTTGTTCTAAATGCTTTCCTTAAGTGGGAACACAGAGCCACTGATGAGACTTCACCTGAAGTGCGATTGTACGTTTTGAAAACAGAACGGACTGGACGTGCACTGAACTCAGAGTATCCAACTGGCTTGTAGTCTGCCCTTGTTCTAAGTTCTTTCCTGAACTGGGAACCCAGGGCCGCTGAGGCCTCTTCGCCTTAAGAGCCTTTTTACGTTTTGGAAGCCTCAGGGCCTTAGCCTGCATTTTTCCTTAGAGCTTCCAACTTGCTTATGTCCTCCTGAGTTCTAAGTTCTTTCCTGAACTGTGAACACACTGCCCCTTAGGAGACTTCACCTGAAGAGCGATGGTAGGTTTTGGAAGTCTAAGGGACTTGGTGTGCATGTCCTTCTGAGAATCCAACTTGCCTACAGTCCGTCCTTGTTCTAACTTCTTTCCTCACCTGGGAAAACACTGCGAGAATGGGTTTTCGTATGCCGCAGGATTTTACGTTTTGGAAGTAGAAGCGCACTGACAAGCTCTTAACTCAGAGTCTCCAACCTGTCTAGAGTCCGCCCGTGTACTAACACCTTCCCTCAACTGGGAACTCACTGCCACATAGGAGACGTAACGCTAAGGGCGATTAGACGTTTTGGGAGCATAAGGGACTTGGCATGCACTTACATTAGAGTATGCAACATGGCTATAGTGCGCCTTGTTCTCACGTCTTCCCACAACTGGGAACACACAGCCACAAAGGAATCTTCACCAAAGATCCAGTGTACGTCCTGGCAGCATCAGGAAGCGGGCTTGCACTTAGAGTATGCAACTTGCCTATAGTGCACGCAGGTTCTAACTTCGTTCCACAACTGGGAACACAGTGCCATTTTTGAATCGTCACTTTAAAATCGCGTTTCCCTTTTGGAAGCCTAAGCGTCTTTGTGTCCCTTCAACACAGAGAATCCAACAAGCTTCTAGTCTGGCCTTGTTCTAAATTCTTTCCTTAACTGGGAATACACTGCCATCTATGAGACTTCACCCTAAGTGCAATTATATGTTTTGGAAGCATTTGGGGATGGACGTGCACTGAACTCAGTGTTCCAACTGGCTTATACTCTGCCCGTGCTCTAAGTTCTTTCCTGAACGGGCAACCCAGGGCCGCTTCGGCCTCTTCGCCTTAGGAGCCTTCATACGTTTTGGAAGCGTCAGGGCCATAGCCTGCCTTTGACTCAGAGCTTCCAACTTGCTTATGTTCGCCTTTGTTCTAAGTTCTTTCCTGAACTGTGAACACAATGCCACTTAGGAGACTTCACCTTAAGATCGATGTTAGGATTGGGAAGTCTATGGGACTTGGTGTGCACTTCCTTCAGATGCTCCAAGTTGCCTACAGACCCTCCTTGATCTAACTTCTTTCCTCAACTGGGAAAACACTGCCAGAATGGGTTTTGGTATGCAGCGGGATTTGACGTTTTGGAAGCAGAAGCGCACTGGTGAGCACTTACCTCAGAGTGTCCAACCTGCCCAGAGACGGCCCTTGTTCTAACACTTGTCCTGCACTGGAAACATTGCGATTTAGGATTGTCCATCTTCAGGGCGTTTGTAGGTTTTGGAAGCATAAGGGGCTTCACTTCAATTTAACCTAAAGAGTATTGAAAATCCTTACAGTCTGCCCTTGTTGTAAGATCTCTCCTTACCTGGGACCTCACTGCCACTTATGAGACTTAACCTTCAGAGCGATTATACGTTTTGGAAGCATTCGGGACTTGGCCTGCCCTTCCCTTAGAGTATACAACTTGCCTAGAGTGCGGCCTTGTTCTCCCATCTTTAAACAACTGGGAACACACAGCCACATATGAATATCCTCTAAAGATAGAGTTTGCGTTTTGCAAGCATAAGGGTCTTGGCGTGCAGTTCATTTAGAGTATGCAACTTGCCTAGAGGACGCCCAAGTTCTAACTTCTTTCCACAACTGGGAACACAGTGTCATTCTTGAATCTTCACTTTAAGATCGCGTTTACGTTTTGGAAGCCTCAGCGTCTTTGTGTGCCCGTCACTCAGAGGATCCAACCAGCTTCTCCTCTGCCCTTGTTCTAAATGCTTTCCTTAAGTGGGAACACAGAGCCACTGATGAGACTTCACCTGAAGTGCGATTGTACGTTTTGAAAACAGAACGGACTGGACGTGCACTGAACTCAGAGTATCCAACTGGCTTGTAGTCTGCCCTTGTTCTAAGTTCTTTCCTGAACTGGGAACCCAGGGCCGCTTAGGCCTCTTCGCCTTAAGAGCCTTTTTACGTTTTGGAAGCCTCAGGGCCTTAGCCTGCATTTTTCCTTAGAGCTTCCAACTTGCTTATGTCCTCCTGAGTTCTAAGTTCTTTCCTGAACTGTGAACACACTGCCCCTTAGGAGACTTCACCTGAAGAGCGATGGTAGGTTTTGGAAGTCTAAGGGACTTGGTGTGCATGTCCTTCTGAGAATCCAACTTGCCTACAGTCCGTCCTTGTTCTAACTTCTTTCCTCACCTGGGAAAAAACTGCGAGAATGGGTTTTCGTATGCCGCAGGATTTTACGTTTTGGAAGTAGAAGGGCACTGACAAGCTCTTAACTCAGAGTCTCCAACCTGTCTAGAGTCCGCCCGTGTACTAACACCTTCCCTCAACTGGGAACTCACTGCCACTTAGGAGATTAAAGCTAAGGGCGATTAGACGTTTTGGGAGCAGAAGGGACTTGGCATGCACTTACATTAGAGTATGCAACATGGCTATAGTACGCCTTGTTCTCACGTCTTCCCACAACTGGGAACACACAGCCACATAGGAATCTTCACCAAAGATCGAGTGTACGTCCTGGCAGCATCAGGAAGCGGGCTTGCACTTAGAGTAGGCAACTTGCCTATAGTGCACGCAGGTCCTAACTTCGTTCCACAACTGGGAACACAGTGCCATTTTTGAATCGTCACTTTAAGATCGCGTTTCCCTTTTGGAAGCCTAAGCGTCTTTGTGTCCCTTCAACACAGAGGATCCAACAAGCTTCTAGTCTGGCCTTGTTCTAAATTCTTTCCTTAACTGGGAACACACTGCCACCTATGAGACTTCACCCTAAGTGCAATTATATGTTTTGGAAGCATTTGGGGATGGACGTGCACTGAACTCAGTGTTCCAACTGGCTTATACTCTGCCCGTGCTCTAAGTTCTTTCCTGAACGGGCAACCCAGGGCCGCTTCGGCCTCTTCGCCTTAGGAGCCTTCATACGTTTTGGAAGCGTCAGGGCCATAGCCTGCCTTTGACTCAGAGCTTCCAACTGGCTTATGTTCGCCTTTGTTCTAAGTTCTTTCCTGAACTGTGAACACAATGCCACTTAGGAGACTTCACCTTAAGAGCGATGATAGGATTGGGAAGTCTATGGGACTTGGTGTGCACTTCCTTCAGATGCTCCAAGTTGCCTACAGTCCCTCCTTGATCTAACTTCTTTCCTCAAGTGGGAAAACACTGCCAGAATGGGTTTTGGTATGCAGCGGGATTTGACGTTTTGGAAGCAGAAGCGCACTGGTGAGCACTTACCTCAGAGTGTCCAACCTGCCCGGAGACCGCCCTTGTTCTAACACTTGTCCTCCCCTGGAAACATTGCGATTTAGGAGTGTTCATCTTCAGGGCGTTTGTAGGTTTTGGAAGCATAAGGGGCTTCACTTCAATTTAACTTAAAGAGTATTGAAAATCCTTACAGTCGGCCCTTGTTGTAAGATCTCTCCTTACCTGGGACCTCACTGCCACTTATGAGACTTAACCTTCAGAGCGATTATACGTTTTGGAAGCATTCGGGACTTGGCCTGCCCTTCCCTGAGAGTATACAACTTGCCTAGAGTGCGGCCTTGTTCTCCCATCTTTAAACAACTGGGAACACACAGCCACATATCAATATCCTCTAAAGATAGAGTTTGCGTTTTGCAAGCATAAGGGTCTTGGCGTGCAGTTCACTTAGATTATGCAACTTGCCTAGAGGACGCCCAAGTTCTAACTTCTTTCCACAACTGGGAACACAGTGTCATTCTTGAATCTTCACTTTAAGATCGCGTTTACGTTTTGGAAGCCTCAGCGTCTTTGTGTGCCCGTCACTCAGAGGATCCAACCAGCTTCTCCTCTGCCCTTGTTCTAAATGCTTTCCTTAAGTGGGAACACAGAGCCACTGATGAGACTTCACCTGAAGTGCGATTGTACGTTTTGAAAACAGAACGGACTGGACGTGCACTGAACTCAGAGTATCCAACTGGCTTGTAGTCTGCCCTTGTTCTAAGTTCTTTCCTGAACTGGGAACCCAGGGCCGCTGAGGCCTCTTCGCCTTAAGAGCCTTTTTACGTTTTGGAAGCCTCAGGGCCTTAGCCTGCATTTTTCCTTAGAGCTTCCAACTTGCTTATGTCCTCCTGAGTTCTAAGTTCTTTCCTGAACTGTGAACACACTGCCCCTTAGGAGACTTCACCTGAAGAGCGATGGTAGGTTTTGGAAGTCTAAGGGACTTGGTGTGCATGTCCTTCTGAGAATCCAACTTGCCTACAGTCCGTCCTTGTTCTAACTTCTTTCCTCACCTGGGAAAACACTGCGAGAATGGGTTTTCGTATGCCGCAGGATTTTACGTTTTGGAAGTAGAAGCGCACTGACAAGCTCTTAACTCAGAGTCTCCAACCTGTCTAGAGTCCGCCCGTGTACTAACACCTTCCCTCAACTGGGAACTCACTGCCACATAGGAGACGTAACGCTAAGGGCGATTAGACGTTTTGGGAGCAGAAGGGACTTGGCATGCACTTACATTAGAGTATGCAACATGGCTATAGTGCGCCTTGTTCTCACGTCTTCCCACAACTGGGAACACACAGCCACATAGGAATCTTCACCAAAGATCGAGTGTACGTCCTGGCAGCATCAGGAAGCGGGCTTGCACTTAGAGTAGGCAACTTGCCTATAGTGCACGCAGGTCCTAACTTCGTTCCACAACTGGGAACACAGTGCCATTTTTGAATCGTCACTTTAAGATCGCGTTTCCCTTTTGGAAGCCTAAGCGTCTTTGTGTCCCTTCAACACAGAGGATCCAACAAGCTTCTAGTCTGGCCTTGTTCTAAATTCTTTCCTTAACTGGGAACACACTGCCACCTATGAGACTTCACCCTAAGTGCAATTATATGTTTTGGAAGCATTTGGGGATGGACGTGCACTGAACTCAGTGTTCCAACTGGCTTATACTCTGCCCGTGCTCTAAGTTCTTTCCTGAACGGGCAACCCAGGGCCGCTTCGGCCTCTTCGCCTTAGGAGCCTTCATACGTTTTGGAAGCGTCAGGGCCATAGCCTGCCTTTGACTCAGAGCTTCCAACTGGCTTATGTTCGCCTTTGTTCTAAGTTCTTTCCTGAACTGTGAACACAATGCCACTTAGGAGACTTCACCTTAAGAGCGATGATAGGATTGGGAAGTCTATGGGACTTGGTGTGCACTTCCTTCAGATGCTCCAAGTTGCCTACAGTCCCTCCTTGATCTAACTTCTTTCCTCAAGTGGGAAAACACTGCCAGAATGGGTTTTGGTATGCAGCGGGATTTGACGTTTTGGAAGCAGAAGCGCACTGGTGAGCACTTACCTCAGAGTGTCCAACCTGCCCGGAGACCGCCCTTGTTCTAACACTTGTCCTCCCCTGGAAACATTGCGATTTAGGAGTGTTCATCTTCAGGGCGTTTGTAGGTTTTGGAAGCATAAGGGGCTTCACTTCAATTTAACTTAAAGAGTATTGAAAATCCTTACAGTCGGCCCTTGTTGTAAGATCTCTCCTTACCTGGGACCTCACTGCCACTTATGAGACTTAACCTTCAGAGCGATTATACGTTTTGGAAGCATTCGGGACTTGGCCTGCCCTTCCCTGAGAGTATACAACTTGCCTAGAGTGCGGCCTTGTTCTCCCATCTTTAAACAACTGGGAACACACAGCCACATATCAATATCCTCTAAAGATAGAGTTTGCGTTTTGCAAGCATAAGGGTCTTGGCGTGCAGTTCACTTAGATTATGCAACTTGCCTAGAGGACGCCCAAGTTCTAACTTCTTTCCACAACTGGGAACACAGTGTCATTCTTGAATCTTCACTTTAAGATCGCGTTTACGTTTTGGAAGCCTCAGCGTCTTTGTGTGCCCGTCACTCAGAGGATCCAACCAGCTTCTCCTCTGCCCTTGTTCTAAATGCTTTCCTTAAGTGGGAACACAGAGCCACTGATGAGACTTCACCTGAAGTGCGATTGTACGTTTTGAAAACAGAACGGACTGGACGTGCACTGAACTCAGAGTATCCAACTGGCTTGTAGTCTGCCCTTGTTCTAAGTTCTTTCCTGAACTGGGAACCCAGGGCCGCTGAGGCCTCTTCGCCTTAAGAGCCTTTTTACGTTTTGGAAGCCTCAGGGCCTTAGCCTGCATTTTTCCTTAGAGCTTCCAACTTGCTTATGTCCTCCTGAGTTCTAAGTTCTTTCCTGAACTGTGAACACACTGCCCCTTAGGAGACTTCACCTGAAGAGCGATGGTAGGTTTTGGAAGTCTAAGGGACTTGGTGTGCATGTCCTTCTGAGAATCCAACTTGCCTACAGTCCGTCCTTGTTCTAACTTCTTTCCTCACCTGGGAAAACACTGCGAGAATGGGTTTTCGTATGCAGCAGGATTTTACGTTTTGGAAGTAGAAGCGCACTGGCAAGCTCTTAACTCAGAGTCTCCAACCTGTCTAGAGTCCGCCCGTGTACTAACACCTTCCCTCAACTGGGAACTCACTGCCACTTAGGAGATTAAAGCTAAGGGCGATTAGACGTTTTGGGAGCATAAGGGACTTGGCATGCACTTACATTAGAGTATGCAACATGGCTATAGTGCGCCTTGTTCTCACGTCTTCCCACAACTGGGAACACACAGCCACATAGGAATCTTCACCAAAGATCGAGTGTACGTCCTGGCAGCATCAGGAAGCGGGCTTGCACTTAGAGTAGGCAACTTGCCTAGAGTGCACGCAGGTTCTAACTTCGTTCCACAACTGGGAACACAGTGCCATTTTTGAATCGTCACTTTAAGATCGCGTTTCCCTTTTGGAAGCCTAAGCGTCTTTGTGTCCCTTCAACACAGAGGATCCAACAAGCTTCTAGTCTGGCCTTGTTCTAAATTCTTTCCTTAACTGGGAACACACTGCCACCTATGAGACTTCACCCTAAGTGCAATTATATGTTTTGGAAGCATTTGGGGATGGACGTGCACTGAACTCAGTGTTCCAACTGGCTTATACTCTGCCCGTGTTCTAAGTTCTTTCCTGAACGGGCAACCCAGGGCCGCTTCGGCCTCTTCGCCTTTGGAGCCTTCATACGTTTTGGAAGCATCAGGGCCATAGCCTGCCTTTGATTCAGAGCTTCCAACTGGCTTATGTTCGCCTTTGTTCTAAGTTCTTTCCTGAACTGTGAACACAATGCCACTTAGGAGACTTCACCTTAAGAGCGATGATAGGATTGGGAAGTCTATGGGACTTGGTGTGCACTTCCTTCAGATGATCCAACTTGCCGACAGTCCGTCCTTGTTCTAACTTCTTTCCTCAACTGGGAAAACACTGCCAGAATGGGTTTTGGTATGCAGCGGGATTTGACGTGTTGGAAGCAGAAGCGCATTGGTGAGCACTTAACTCAGAGGGTCCAACCTGCCCAGAGACCGCCCTTGTTCCAACACTTGTCCTCCCCTGGAAACATTGCGATTTAGGAGTGTTCATCTTCAGGGCGTTTGTAGGTTTTGGAAGCATAAGGGGCTTCACTTCAATGTAACTTAGAGTATTGAAAATCCTTACAGTCTGCCCTTGTTGTAAGATCTCTCCTTACCTGGGACCTCACTGCCACTTATGAGACTTAACCTTCAGAGCGATTATACGTTTTGGAAGCCTTCGGGACTTGGCCTGCCCTTCCCTTAGAGCATACAACTTGCCTAGAGTGCGGCCTTGTTCTCCCATCTTTAAACAACTGGGAACACACAGCCACATATGAATATTCTCTAAAGATAGAGTTTGCGTTTTGCAAGCATAAGGGTCTTGGCGTGCAGTTCACTTAGAGTATGCGACTTGCCTAGAGGACGCCCAAGTTCTAACTTCTTTCCACAACTGGGAACACAGTGTCATTCTTGAATCTTCACTTTAAGATCGCGTTTACGTTTTGGAAGCCTCAGCGTCTTTGTGTGCCCGTCACTCAGAGGATCCAACCAGCTTCTCCTCTGCCCTTGTTCTAAATGCTTTCCTGAAGTGGGAACACAGAGCCACTGATGAGACTTCATCTGAAGTGCGATTGTACGTTTTGAAAACAGAACGGACTGGACGTGCACTGAACTCAGAGTATCCAACTGGCTTGTAGTCTGCCCTTGTTCTAAGTTCTTTCCTGAACTGGGAACCCAGGGCCGCTGAGGCCTCTTCGCCTTAAGAGCCTTTTTACGTTTTGGAAGCCTCAGGGCCTTAGCCTGCATTTTTCCTTAGAGCTTCCAACTTGCTTATGTCGTCCTGAGTTCTAAGTTCTTTCCTGAACTGTGAACACACTGCCCCTTAGGAGACTTCACCTGAAGAGCGATGATAGGTTTTGGAAGTCTAAGGGACTTGGTGTGCATGTCCTTCTGAGAATCCAACTTGCCTACAGTCCGTCCTTGTTCTAACTTCTTTCCTCACCTGGGAAAACTCTGCGAGAATGGGTTTTCGTATGCAGCAGGATTTTACGTTTTGGAAGTAGAAGCGCACTGGCAAGCTCTTAACTCAGAGTCTCCAACCTGTCTAGAGTCCGCCCGTGTACTAACACCTTCCCTCAACTGGGAACTCACTGCCACATAGGAGACATAACGCTAAGGGCGATTAGACGTTTTGGGAGCATAAGGGACTTGGCATGCACTTACATTAGAGTATGCAACATGGCTATAGTGCGCCTTGTTCTCACGTCTTCCCACAACTGGGAACACACAGCCACATAGGAATCTTCACCAAAGATCGAGTGTACGTCCTGGCAGCATCAGGAAGCGGGCTTGCACTTAGAGTATGCAACTTGCCTATAGTGCACGCAGGTTCTAACTTCGTTCCACAACTGGGAACACAGTGCCATTTTTGAATCGTCGCTTTAAGATCGCGTTTCCCTTTTGGAAGCCTAAGCGTCTTTGTGTCCCTTCAACACAGAGGGTCCAACAAGCTTCTAGTCTGGCCTTGTTCTAAATTCTTTCCTTAACTGGGAACACACTGCCACCTATGAGACTTCACCCTAAGTGCAATTATATGTTTTGGAAGCATTTGGGGATGGACGTGCACTGAACTCGGTGTTCCAACTGGCTTATACTCTGCCCTTGCTCTAAGTTCTTTCCTGAACGGGCAACGCTGGGCCGCTTCGGCCTCTTCGCCTTAGGAGCCTTCATACGTTTTGGAAGCGTCAGGGCCATAGCCTGCATTTGACTCAGAGCTTCCAACTTGCTTATGTTCGCCTTTGTTCTCAGTTCTTTCCTGAACTGTGAACACAATGCCACTTAGGAGACTTCACCTTAAGAGCGATGATAGGATTGGGAAGTCTATGGGACTTGGTGTGCCCTGCCTTCAGATGATCCAACTTGCCTACAGTCCGTCCTTGTTCTAACTTCTTTCCTCAACTGGGGAAACACTGCCAGAATGGGTTTTGGTATGCAGCGGGATTTGACGTTTTGGACGCAGAAGCGCATTGGTGAGCACTTACCTCAGAGTGTCCAACCTGCCCAGAGACCGCCCTTGTTCTAACACTTGTCCTCCCCTGGAAACATGGCGATTTAGGAGTGTTCATCTTCAGGGCGTTTGTAGGTTTTGGAAGCATAAGGGGCTTCACTTCAATGTAACTTAAAGAGTATTGAAAATCCTTACAGTCTGCCCTTGTTGTAAGATCTCTCCTTACCTGGGACCTCACTGCCACTTATGAGACTTAACCTTCAGAGCGATTATACGTTTTGGAAGCATTCGGGACTTGGCCTGCCCTTCCCTTAGAGCATACAACGTGCCTACAGTGCGGCCTTGTTCTCCCATCTTTAAACAACTGGGAACACACAGCCACATATGAATATCCTCTAAAGATAGAGTTTGCGTTTTGCAAGCATAAGGGTCTTGGCGTGCAGTTCACTTAGAGTATGCGACTTGCCTAGAGGACGCCCAAGTTCTAACTTCTTTCCACAACTGGGAACACAGTGTCATTCTTGAATCTTCACTTTAAGATCGCGTTTACGTTTTGGAAGCCTCAGCGTCTTTGTGTGCCCGTCACTCAGAGGATCCAACCAGCTTCTCCTCTGCCCTTGTTCTAAATGCTTTCCTTAAGTGGGAACACAGAGCCACTGATGAGACTTCACCTGAAGTGCGATTGTACGTTTTGAAAACAGAACGGACTGGACGTGCACTGAACTCAGAGTATCCAACTGGCTTGTAGTCTGCCCTTGTTCTAAGTTCTTTCCTGAACTGGGAACCCAGGGCCGCTGAGGCCTCTTCGCCTTAAGAGCCTTTTTACGTTTTGGAAGCCTCAGGGCCTTAGCCTGCATTTTTCCTTAGAGCTTCCAACTTGCTTATGTCCTCCTGAGTTCTAAGTTCTTTCCTGAACTGTGAACACACTGCCCCTTAGGAGACATCACCTGAAGAGCGATGATGCGTTTTGGAAGTCTAAGGGACTTGGTGTGCATGTCCTTCTGAGAAGCCAACTTACCTACAGTCCGTCCTTGTTCTAACTTCTTTCCTCACCTGGGAAAACACTGCGAGAATGGGTTTTCGTATGCAGCAGGATTTTACGTTTTGGAAGTAGAAGCACACTGGCAAGCTCTTAACTCAGAGTCTCCAACCTGTCTAGAGTCCGCCCTTGTACTAACACCTTTCCTCAACTGGGAACTCACTGCCACATAGGAGACTTAACGCTAAGGGCGATTAGACATTTTGGGAGCATAAGGGACTTGGCATGCACTTACATTAGAGTATGCAACATGGCTATAGTGCGCCTTGTTCTCACGTCTTCCCACAACTGGGAACACACAGCCACATAGGAATCTTCACCAAAGATCGAGTGTACGTCCTGGCAGCATCAGGAAGCGGGCTTGCACTTAGAGTATGCAACTTGCCTATAGTGCACGCAGGTTCTAACTTCTTTCCACAACTGGGAACACAGTGCCATTTTTTTTTTGTTTTTTTCTTTTTTATTTTTATTTGTTTATTTACAGCATAACAGTGTTCATTGTTTTGGCATCACACCCAGTGCTCCATGCAGTACGTGCCCTCCTCATTACCCACCACATGGTCCCTCAACCTCCCAACCCCCCCACTCCCCCACCGCCCCTTCATAACCCTCTAGTTGTTTTTCAGAGTCCATAGTCTCTCATGGTTCATCTCCCCTTCCAGTTTCCCTCAACTCCCTCTCCTCTCCATCTCCCCATGTCCTCCATGTTATTTGTTATGCTCCACAAATAAGTGAGACCATATGATACTTGACTCTCTCTGCTTGACTTATTTCGCTCAGCATACTTTCTTCCAGTCCCGTCCATGTTGCTACAAAAGTTGGATATTCGTCCTTTCTGATGGAGGCATAATACTCCATTGTGTATATGGACCACATCTTCCTTATCCATTCATCCGTTGAAGGGCATCTTGGTTCTTTCCACAGTTTGGCGACCGTAGCCATTGCTGCAATAAACATTGGGGTACAAATGGCCCTTCTTTTCACTACATCTGTATCTTTGGGGTAAATACCCAGCAGTGCAATTGCAGGGTCATAGGGAAGCTCTATTTTTAATTTCTTCAGGAATCTCCACACTGTTCTCCAAAGTGGCTGCACTAACTTGCATTCCCACCAACAGTGGAAGAGGGTTCCTCTTTCTCCACATCCTCTCCAACACACGTTGTTTCCTGTCTTGCTAATTTTGGCCATTCTAACTGGTGTCAGGAGGTATCTCAATGTGGTTTTAATTTGAATCTCCCTGATGGCTAGTGATGATGAACATTTTTTCATGTGTCTGATAGCCATTTGTATGTCTTCGTTGGAGAAGTGTCTGTTCATATCTTCTGCCCATTTTTTGATATGATTATCTGTTTTGTGTGTGTTGAGTTTGAGAAGTTCTTTATAGATCCTGGATATCAACCTTTTGTCTGTACTGTCATTTGCAAATATCTTCTCCCATTCCGTGGGTTGCCTCTTTGTTTTGTTGACTGTTTCCTTTGCTGTGCAGAAGCTTTTGATCTTGAGGAAGTCCCAAAAGTTCATTTTTGCTTTTGTTTCCTTGGCCTTTGGAGACATATCTTGAAAAAAGTTGCTGTGGCTGATATCGAAGAGGTTACTGCCTACGTTCTCCTCTAGGATTCTGATAGATTCCTGTCTCACGTTGAGGTCTTTTATCCATTTCGAGTTTATCTTTGTGTACAGTGTAAGAGAATGGTCAACTTTCATTCTTCTACATATCGCTGTCCAGTTTTCCCAGCACCATTTATTGAAGAGACTGTCTTTTTTCCATTGAATATTTTTTCCTGTTTTGTCGAAGATTATTTGACCATAGAGTTGAGGGTCCATATCTGGGCTCTCCACTCTGTTCCACTGGTCTATGTGTCTGTTTTTATGCCAGTACCACGCTGTCTTGGTGATCACAGCTTTGTAGTAAAGCTTGAAATCGGGTAACGTGATGCCGCCAGTTTTGTTTTTGTTTTTCAACATTTCCTTAGCAATTTGGGGTCTCTTCTGGCTCCATACAAATTTTAGGATTATTTGCTCCAGCTCTTTGAAAAATATCGGTGGAATTTTGATCGGAATGGCATTAAAAGTATAGATTGCTCTAGGCAGTATAGACATTTTAACAATGTTTATTCTTCCAATCCAAGAGCATGGAACAGTCTTCCATCTTTTTGTGTCTTCTTCAATTTCTTTCATGAGTGTTCTGTAGTTCCTCGAGTATAGGTCCTTTACTACTTTGGTTAGGTTTATGCCCAGGTATCTTATGGTTCTTGGTGCTATAGTAAACGGAATCGATTCTCTAATTTCCCTTTCTGTATTTTCATTGTTGGTGTATAAAAAAGCCACTGATTTCTGTACACAGTGCCATTTTTGAATCGTCACTTTAAGATCGCGTTTCCCTTTTGGAAGCCTAAGCGTCTTTGTGTCCCTTCAACACAGAGGATCCAACAAGCTTCTAGTCTGGCCTTGTTCTAAATTCTTTCCTTAACTGGGAACACACTGCCACCTATGAGACTTCACCTTAAGTGCAATTGTATGTTTTGGAAGCGTTTGGGGATGGACGTGCACTGAACTCAGTGTTCCAACTGGCTTATACTCTGCCCGTGTTCTAAGTTCTTTCCTGAACGGGCAACCCAGGGCCGCTTCGGCCTCTTCGCCTTAGGAGCCTTCATACGTTTTGGAAGCGTCAGGGCCATAGCCTGCCTTTGACTCCGAGCTTCCAACTTGCTTTTGTTCGCCTTTGTTCTAAGTTCTTTCCTGAACTGTGAACACAATGCCACTTAGGAGACTTCACCTTAAGAGCGATGATAGGATTGGGAAGTCTATGGGACTTGGTGTGCACTTCCTTCAGATGCTCCAACTTGCCTACAGTCCGTCCTTGTTCTAACTTCTTTCCTCAACTGGGGAAACACTGCCAGAATGGGTTTTGGTATGCAGCGGGATTTGACGTTTTGGAAGCAGAAGCGCATTGGTGAGCACTTAACTCAGAGTGTCCAACCTGCCCAGAGACCGCCGTTGTTCTAACACTTGTCCTCCCCTGGAAACATTGCGATTTAGGAGTGTTCATCTTCAGGGCGTTTGTAGGTTTTGGAAGCATAAGGGGCTTCACTTCAATGTAACTTAAAGAGTATTGAAAATCCTTACAGTCTGCCCTTGTTGTAAGATCTCTCCTTACCTGGGACCTCACTGCCACTTATGAGACTTAACCTTCAGAGCGATTATACGTTTTGGAAGCATTCGGGACTTGGCCTGCCCTTCCCTTACAGCATACAACGTGCCTACAGTGCGGCCTTGTTCTCCCATCTTTAAACAACTGGGAACACACAGCCACATATGAATATCCTCTAAAGATAGAGTTTGCGTTTTGCAAGCATAAGGGTCTTGGCGTGCAGTTCACTTAGAGTATGCGACTTGCCTAGAGGACGCCCAAGTTCTAACTTCTTTCCACAACTGGGAACACAGTGTCATTCTTGAATCTTCACTTTAAGATCGCGTTTACGTTTTGGAAGCCTCAGCGTCTTTGTGTGCCCGTCACTCAGAGGATCCAACCAGCTTCTCCTCTGCCCTTGTTCTAAATGCTTTCCTTAAGTGGGAACACAGAGCCACTGATGAGACTTCACCTGAAGTGCGATTGTACGTTTTGAAAACAGAACGGACTGGACGTGCACTGAACTCAGAGTATCCAACTGGCTTGTAGTCTGCCCTTGTTCTAAGTTCTTTCCTGAACTGGGAACCCAGGGCCGCTGAGGCCTCTTCGCCTTCAGAGCCTTTTTACGTTTTGGAAGCCTCAGGGCCTTAGCCTGCATTTTTCCTTAGAGCTTCCAACTTGCTTATGTCCTCCTGAGTTCTAAGTTCTTTCCTGAACTGTGAACACACTGCCCCTTAGGAGACATCACCTGAAGAGCGATGATGCGTTTTGGAAGTCTAAGGGACTTGGTGTGCATGTCCTTCTGAGAAGCCAACTTGCCTGCAGTCCGTCCTTGTTCTAACTTCTTTCCTCACCTGGGAAAACACTGCGAGAATGGGTTTTCGTATGCAGCAGGATTTTACGTTTTGGAAGTAGAAGCACACTGGCAAGCTCTTAACTCAGAGTCTCCAACCTGTCTAGAGTCCGCCCTTGTACTAACACCTTTCCTCAACTGGGAACTCACTGCCACATAGGAGACTTAACGCTAAGGGCGATTAGACATTTTGGGAGCATAAGGGACTTGGCATGCACTTACATTAGAGTATGCAACATGGCTATAGTGCGCCTTGTTCTCACGTCTTCCCACAACTGGGAACACACAGCCACATAGGAATCTTCACCAAAGATCGAGTGTACGTCCTGGCAGCATCAGGAAGCGGGCTTGCACTTAGAGTATGCAACTTGCCTATAGTGCACGCAGGTTCTAACT
Organism: Meles meles; assembly: GCF_922984935.1. Taxonomy (NCBI): domain Eukaryota; kingdom Metazoa; phylum Chordata; class Mammalia; order Carnivora; family Mustelidae; genus Meles; species Meles meles. Next base: position 125,794,885 of record NC_060070.1, on the reverse strand, counting down.
TCTTTCCACAACTGGGAACACAGTGCCATTTTTTTTTTGTTTTTTTCTTTTTTATTTTTATTTGTTTATTTACAGCATAACAGTGTTCATTGTTTTGGCATCACACCCAGTGCTCCATGCAGTACGTGCCCTCCTCATTACCCACCACATGGTCCCTCAACCTCCCAACCCCCCCACTCCCCCACCGCCCCTTCATAACCCTCTAGTTGTTTTTCAGAGTCCATAGTCTCTCATGGTTCATCTCCCCTTCCAGTTTCCCTCAACTCCCTCTCCTCTCCATCTCCCCATGTCCTCCATGTTATTTGTTATGCTCCACAAATAAGTGAGACCATATGATACTTGACTCTCTCTGCTTGACTTATTTCGCTCAGCATACTTTCTTCCAGTCCCGTCCATGTTGCTACAAAAGTTGGATATTCGTCCTTTCTGATGGAGGCATAATACTCCATTGTGTATATGGACCACATCTTCCTTATCCATTCATCCGTTGAAGGGCATCTTGGTTCTTTCCACAGTTTGGCGACCGTAGCCATTGCTGCAATAAACATTGGGGTACAAATGGCCCTTCTTTTCACTACATCTGTATCTTTGGGGTAAATACCCAGCAGTGCAATTGCAGGGTCATAGGGAAGCTCTATTTTTAATTTCTTCAGGAATCTCCACACTGTTCTCCAAAGTGGCTGCACTAACTTGCATTCCCACCAACAGTGGAAGAGGGTTCCTCTTTCTCCACATCCTCTCCAACACACGTTGTTTCCTGTCTTGCTAATTTTGGCCATTCTAACTGGTGTCAGGAGGTATCTCAATGTGGTTTTAATTTGAATCTCCCTGATGGCTAGTGATGATGAACATTTTTTCATGTGTCTGATAGCCATTTGTATGTCTTCGTTGGAGAAGTGTCTGTTCATATCTTCTGCCCATTTTTTGATATGATTATCTGTTTTGTGTGTGTTGAGTTTGAGAAGTTCTTTATAGATCCTGGATATCAACCTTTTGTCTGTACTGTCATTTGCAAATATCTTCTCCCATTCCGTGGGTTGCCTCTTTGTTTTGTTGACTGTTTCCTTTGCTGTGCAGAAGCTTTTGATCTTGAGGAAGTCCCAAAAGTTCATTTTTGCTTTTGTTTCCTTGGCCTTTGGAGACATATCTTGAAAAAAGTTGCTGTGGCTGATATCGAAGAGGTTACTGCCTACGTTCTCCTCTAGGATTCTGATAGATTCCTGTCTCACGTTGAGGTCTTTTATCCATTTCGAGTTTATCTTTGTGTACAGTGTAAGAGAATGGTCAACTTTCATTCTTCTACATATCGCTGTCCAGTTTTCCCAGCACCATTTATTGAAGAGACTGTCTTTTTTCCATTGAATATTTTTTCCTGTTTTGTCGAAGATTATTTGACCATAGAGTTGAGGGTCCATATCTGGGCTCTCCACTCTGTTCCACTGGTCTATGTGTCTGTTTTTATGCCAGTACCACGCTGTCTTGGTGATCACAGCTTTGTAGTAAAGCTTGAAATCGGGTAACGTGATGCCGCCAGTTTTGTTTTTGTTTTTCAACATTTCCTTAGCAATTTGGGGTCTCTTCTGGCTCCATACAAATTTTAGGATTATTTGCTCCAGCTCTTTGAAAAATATCGGTGGAATTTTGATCGGAATGGCATTAAAAGTATAGATTGCTCTAGGCAGTATAGACATTTTAACAATGTTTATTCTTCCAATCCAAGAGCATGGAACAGTCTTCCATCTTTTTGTGTCTTCTTCAATTTCTTTCATGAGTGTTCTGTAGTTCCTCGAGTATAGGTCCTTTACTTCTTTGGTTAGGTTTATGCCCAGGTATCTTATGGTTCTTGGTGCTATAGTAAACGGAATCGATTCTCTAATTTCCCTTTCTGTATTTTCATTGTTGGTGTATAAAAAAGCCACTGATTTCTGTACACAGTGCCATTTTTGAATCGTCACTTTAAGATCGCGTTTCCCTTTTGGAAGCCTAAGCGTCTTTGTGTCCCTTCAACACAGAGGATCCAACAAGCTTCTAGTCTGGCCTTGTTCTAAATTCTTTCCTTAACTGGGAACACACTGCCACCTATGAGACTTCACCTTAAGTGCAATTGTATGTTTTGGAAGCGTTTGGGGATGGACGTGCACTGAACTCAGTGTTCCAACTGGCTTATACTCTGCCCGTGTTCTAAGTTCTTTCCTGAACGGGCAACCCAGGGCCGCTTCGGCCTCTTCGCCTTAGGAGCCTTCATACGTTTTGGAAGCGTCAGGGCCATAGCCTGCCTTTGACTCCGAGCTTCCAACTTGCTTTTGTTCGCCTTTGTTCTAAGTTCTTTCCTGAACTGTGAACACAATGCCACTTAGGAGACTTCACCTTAAGAGCGATGATAGGATTGGGAAGTCTATGGGACTTGGTGTGCACTTCCTTCAGATGCTCCAACTTGCCTACAGTCCGTCCTTGTTCTAACTTCTTTCCTCAACTGGGGAAACACTGCCAGAATGGGTTTTGGTATGCAGCGGGATTTGACGTTTTGGAAGCAGAAGCGCATTGGTGAGCACTTAACTCAGAGTGTCCAACCTGCCCAGAGACCGCCGTTGTTCTAACACTTGTCCTCCCCTGGAAACATTGCGATTTAGGAGTGTTCATCTTCAGGGCATTTGTAGGTTTTGGAAGCATAAGGGGCTTCACTTCAATGTAACTTAAAGAGTATTGAAAATCCTTACAGTCTGCCCTTGTTGTAAGATCTCTCATTACCTGGGACCTCACTGCCACTTATGAGACTTAACCTTCAGAGCGATTATACGTTTTGGAAGCATTCGGGACTTGGCCTGCCCTTCCCTGAGAGTATACAACTTGCCAGAGTGCGGCCTTGTTCTCCCATCTTTAAACAACTGGGAACACACAGCCACATATGAATATCCTCTAAAGATAGAGTTTGCGTTTTGCAAGCATAAGGGTCTTGGCGTGCAGTTCACTTAGAGTATGCAACTTGCCTAGAGGACGCCCAAGTTCTAACTTCTTTCCACAACTGGGAACACAGTGTCATTCTTGAATCTTCACTTTAAGGTCGCGTTTACGTTTGGGAAGCCTAAGCGTCTTTGTGTGCCCGTCACTCAGAGGATCCAACCAGCTTCTCCTCTGCCCTTGTTCTAAATGCTTTCCTTAAGTGGGAACACAGAGCCACTGATGAGACTTCACCTGAAGTGCGATTGTACGTTTTGAAAACAGAACCGACTGGACGTGCACTGAACTCAGAGTATCCAACTGGCTTGTAGTCTGCCCTTGTTCTAAGTTCTTTCCTGAACTGGGAACCCAGGGCCGCTGAGGCCTCTTCGCCTTCAGAGCCTTTTTACGTTTTGGAAGCCTCAGGGCCTTAGCCTGCATTTTTCCTTAGAGCTTCCCACTTGCTTATGTCCTCCTGAGTTCTAAGTTCTTTCCTGAACTGTGAACACACTGCCCCTTAGGAGACTTCACCTGAAGAGCGATGATAGGTTTTGGAAGTCTAAGGGACTTGGTGTGCATGTCCTTCTGAGAATCCAACTTGCCTACAGTCCGTCCTTCTTCTAACTTCTTTCCTCACCTGGGAAAACACTGCGAGAATGGGTTTTCGTATGCAGCAGGATTTTACGTTTTGGAAGTAGAAGCGCACTGGCAAGCTCTTAACTCAGAGTCTCCAACCTGTCTAGAGTCCGCCCTTGTACTAACACCATTCCTCAACTGGGAACTCACTGCCACATAGGAGACTTAACGCTAAGGGCGATTAGACGTTTTGGGAGCATAAGGGACTTGGCATGCACTTACATTAGAGTATGCAACATGGCTATAGTGCGCCTTGTTCTCACGTCTTCCCACTACTGGGAACACACAGCCACATAGGAACCTTCACCAAAGATCGAGTGTACGTCCTGGCAGCATCAGAAAGCGGGCTTGTACTTAGAGTATGCAACTTGCCTATAGTGCACGCAGGTTCTAACTTCGTTCCACAACTGGGAACACAGTGCCATTTTTGAATCGTCGCTTTAAGATCGCGTTTCCCTTTTGGAAGCCTAAGCGTCTTTGTGTCCCTTCAACACAGAGGGTCCAACAAGCTTCTAGTCTGGCCTTGTTCTAAATTCTTTCCTTAACTGGGAACACACTGCCACCTATGAGACTTCACCCTAAGTGCAATTATATGTTTTGGAAGCATTTGGGGATGGACGTGCACTGAACTCGGTGTTCCAACTGGCTTATACTCTGCCCTTGCTCTAAGTTCTTTCCTGAACGGGCAACGCTGGGCCGCTTCGGCCTCTTCGCCTTAGGAGCCTTCATACGTTTTGGAAGCGTCAGGGCCATAGCCTGCATTTGACTCAGAGCTTCCAACTTGCTTATGTTCGCCTTTGTTCTCAGTTCTTTCCTGAACTGTGAACACAATGCCACTTAGGAGACTTCACCTTAAGAGCGATGATAGGATTGGGAAGTCTATGGGACTTGGTGTGCCCTGCCTTCAGATGATCCAACTTGCCTACAGTCCGTCCTTGTTCTAACTTCTTTCCTCAACTGGGGAAACACTGCCAGAATGGGTTTTGGTATGCAGCGGGATTTGACGTTTTGGACGCAGAAGCGCATTGGTGAGCACTTACCTCAGAGTGTCCAACCTGCCCAGAGACCGCCCTTGTTCTAACACTTGTCCTCCCCTGGAAACATGGCGATTTAGGAGTGTTCATCTTCAGGGCGTTTGTAGGTTTTGGAAGCATAAGGGGCTTCACTTCAATGTAACTTAAAGAGTATTGAAAATCCTTACAGTCTGCCCTTGTTGTAAGATCTCTCCTTACCTGGGACCTCACTGCCACTTATGAGACTTAACCTTCAGAGCGATTATACGTTTTGGAAGCATTCGGGACTTGGCCTGCCCTTCCCTTAGAGCATACAACGTGCCTACAGTGCGGCCTTGTTCTCCCATCTTTAAACAACTGGGAACACACAGCCACATATGAATATCCTCTAAAGATAGAGTTTGCGTTTTGCAAGCATAAGGGTCTTGGCGTGCAGTTCACTTAGAGTATGCGACTTGCCTAGAGGACGCCCAAGTTCTAACTTCTTTCCACAACTGGGAACACAGTGTCATTCTTGAATCTTCACTTTAAGATCGCGTTTACGTTTTGGAAGCCTCAGCGTCTTTGTGTGCCCGTCACTCAGAGGATCCAACCAGCTTCTCCTCTGCCCTTGTTCTAAATGCTTTCCTTAAGTGGGAACACAGAGCCACTGATGAGACTTCACCTGAAGTGCGATTGTACGTTTTGAAAACAGAACGGACTGGACGTGCACTGAACTCAGAGTATCCAACTGGCTTGTAGTCTGCCCTTGTTCTAAGTTCTTTCCTGAACTGGGAACCCAGGGCCGCTGAGGCCTCTTCGCCTTAAGAGCCTTTTTACGTTTTGGAAGCCTCAGGGCCTTAGCCTGCATTTTTCCTTAGAGCTTCCAACTTGCTTATGTCCTCCTGAGTTCTAAGTTCTTTCCTGAACTGTGAACACACTGCCCCTTAGGAGACTTCACCTGAAGAGCGATGATAGGTTTTGGAAGTCTAAGGGACTTGGTGTGCATGTCCTTCTGAGAATCCAACTTGCCTACAGTCCGTCCTTGTTCTAACTTCTTTCCTCACCTGGGAAAACACTGCGAGAATGGGTTTTCGTATGCAGCAGGATTTTACGTTTTGGAAGTAGAAGCGCACTGGCAAGCTCTTAACTCAGAGTCTCCAACCTGTCTAGAGACTGCCCGTGTACTAACACCTTCCCTCAACTGGGAACTCACTGCCACATAGGAGACTTAACGCTAAGGGCGATTAGACGTTTTGGGAGCATAAGGGACTTGGCATGCACTTACATTAGAGTATGCAACATGGCTATAGTGCGCCTTGTTCTCACGTCTTCCCACAACTGGGAACACACAGCCACATAGGAATCTTCACCAAAGATCGAGTGTACGTCCTGGCAGCATCAGGAAGCGGGCTTGCACTTAGAGTACGCAACTTGCCTATAGTGCACGCAGGTTCTAACTTCGTTCCACAACTGGGAACACAGTGCCATTTTTGAATCGTCACTTTAAGATCGCGTTTCCCTTTTGGAAGCCTAAGCGTCTTCTTGTCCCTTCAACACAGAGGATCCAACAAGCTTCTAGTCTGGCCTTGTTCTAAATTCTTTCCTTAACTGGGAACATACTGCCACCTATGAGACTTCACCCTAAGTGCAATTATATGTTTTGGAAGCATTTGGGGATGGACGTGCACTGAACTCAGTGTTCCAACTGGCTTATACTCTGCCCGTGTTCTAAGTTCTTTCCTGAACGGGCAACCCAGGGCCGCTTCGGCCTCTTCGCCTTAGGAGCCTTCATACGTTTTGGAAGCGTCAGGGCCATAGCCTGCCTTTGACTCAGAGCTTCCAACTTGCTTATGTTCGCCTTTGTTCTAAGTTCTTTCCTGAACTGTGAACACAATGCCACTTAGGAGACTTCACCTTAAGAGCGATGATAGGATTGGGAAGTCTATGGGACTTGGTGTGCACTTCCTTCAGATGATCCAACTTGCCTACAGTCCGTCCTTGTTCTAACTTCTTTCCTCAACTGGGGAAACACTGCCAGAATGGGTTTTGGTATGCAGCGGGATTTGACGTTTTGGAAGCAGAAGCGCATTGGTGAGTACTTACCTCAGAGTGTCCAACCTGCCCAGAGACCGCCCTTGTTCTAACACTTGTCCTCCCCTGGAAACATTGCGATTTAGGAGTGTTCATCTTCAGGGCGTTTGTAGGTTTTGGAAGCATAAGGGGCTTCACTTCAATTTAACTTAGAGTATTGAAAATACTTACAGTCTGCCCTTGTTGTAAGATCTCTCCTTACCTGGACCTCACTGCCACCTATGAGACTTAACCTTCAGAGCGATTATACGTTTTGGAAGCATTCGGGACTTGGCCTGCCCTTCCCTTAGAGTATACAACTTGCCTAGAGTGCGGCCTTGTTCTCCCATCTTTAAACAACTGGGAACACACAGACAGATATGAATATTCTCTAAAGATAGAGTTTGCGTTTTGCAAGCATAAGGGTCTTGGCGTGCAGTTCACTTAGAGTATGCAACTTGCCTAGAGGACGCCCAAGTTCTAACTTCTTTCCACAACTGGGAACACAGTGTCATTCTTGAATCTTCACTTTAAGATTGCGTTTATGTTTTGGAAGCCTAAGCGTCTTTGTGTGCCCGTCACTCAGAGGATCCAACCAGCTTCTCCGCTGCCCTTGTTCTAAATGCTTTCCTTAAGTGGGAACACAGAGCCACTGATGAGACTTCACCTGAAGTGCGATTGTACGTTTTGAAAACAGAACGGACTGGACGTGCACTGAACTCAGAGTATCCAACTGGCTTGTAGTCTGCCCTTGTTCTAAGTTCTTTCCTGAACTGGGAACCCAGGGCCGCTGAGGCCTCTTCGCCTTAAGAGCCTTTTTACGTTTTGGAAGCCTCAGGGCCTTAGCCTGCATTTTTCCTTAGACCTTCCAACTTGCTTATGTCCTCCTGAGTTCTAAGTTCTTTCCTGAACTGTGAACACACTGCCCCTTAGGAGACTTCACCTGAAGAGCGATGATAGGTTTTGGAAGTCTAAGGGACTTGGTGTGCATGTCCTTCTGAGAATCCAACTTGCCTACAGTCCGTCCTTCTTCTAACTTCTTTCCTCACCTGGGAAAACACTGCGAGAATGGGTTTTCGTATGCAGCAGGATTTTACGTTTTGGAAGTAGAAGCGCACTGGCAATCTCTTAACTCAGAGTCTCCAACCTGTCTAGAGTCCGCCCTTGTACTAACACCTTTTCTCAACTGGGAACTCACTGCCACATAGGAGACTTAACGCTAAGGGCGATTAGACGTTTTGGGAGCATAAGGGACTTGGCATGCACTTACATTAGAGTATGCAACATGGCCTTGTTCTCAACAAGTTCTCAACAAGTGCGCCTTGTTCTCACGTCTTCCCACAACTGGGAACACACAGCCACATATGAATCTTCACCAAAGATCGAGTGTACGTCCTGGCAGCATCAGGAAGCGGGCTTGCACTTAGAGTATGCAACTTGCCTATAGTGCACGCAGGTTCTAACTTCTTTCCACAACTGGGAACACAGTGCCATTTTTTTTTTCTTTTTTAAATGATTTTTTTTCCCTTTTTATTAATTTTTTCAGCCTAACAGTATTCATTCTTTTTGCACAACACCCAGTGCTCAATGCAATACGTGCCCTCCCCATCACCCACCACCTGTTCCCCCAACCTCCCACCCCTGACCCTTCAAAACCCTCAGGTTGTTTTTCAGAGTCCATAGTCTCTTATGGTTCGCCTTCCCTCCCCAATGTCCATAGCCCGCTCCCCCTCTCCCAATCCCACCTCCCCCCAGCAACCCCCAGTTTGTTTTGTGAGATTAAGAGTCATTTATGGTTTGTCTCCCTCCCAATCCCATCTTGTTTCATTTACTCTTCTCCTATCCCCCTACCCCCCCATGTTGCTTCTCCATGTCCTCATATCAGGGAGATCATATGATAGTTGTCTTTCTCCGATTGACTTATTTCACTAAGCATGATACGCTCTAGTTCCATCCACGTCGTCGCAAATGGCAAGATTTCATTTCTTTTGATGGCTGCATAGTATTCCATTGTGTATATATACCACATCTTCTTGATCCATTCATCTGTTGATGGACATCTAGGTTCTTTCCATAGTCTGGCTATTGTAGACATTGCTGCTATAAACATTCGGGTACACGTGCCCCTTCGGATCACTATGTTTGTATCTTTAGGGTAAATACCCAGTAGTGCAATTGCAGAAAAATGAAATTGGATCACTTCCTTACACCACACACGAAAATAGACTCCAAATGGATGAAGGACCTCAATGTGAGAAAGGAATCCATCAAAATCCTTGAGGAGAACGCAGGCAGCAGCCTCTTCGACCTCAGCCGCAGCAACATCTTCCTAGGAACAACGGCAAAGGCAAAGGAAGCAAGGGCGAAAATGAACTATTGGGATTTCATCAAGATCAAAAGCTTTTGCACAGCAAAGGAAACAGTTAACAAAACCAAAAGACAGCTGACAGAATGGGAGAAGATATTTGCAAACGACATATCAGATAAAGGGCTAGTATCCAAAATCTATAAGGAACTTAGCAAACTCAACACCCAAAGAACAAACAATCCAATCAAGAAATGGGCAGAGGACATGAACAGACATTTCTGCAAAGAAGACATCCAGATGGCCAACAGACACATGAAAAAGTGCTCCACGTCACTCGGCATCAGGGAAATACAAATCAAAACCACAATGAGATATCACCTCACACAGTCAGAATGGCTAAAATTAACAAGTCAGGAAATGACAGATGCTGGAGAGGATGTGGAGAAAGGGGAACCCTCCTCCACTGTTGGTGGGAATGCAAGCTGGTCCAACCACTCTGGAAAACAGCATGGAGGTTCCTCAAAATGTTGAAAATAGAACTACCCTATGACCCAGCAATTGCACAGTGCCATTTTTGAATCGTCACTTTAAGATCGCGTTTCCCTTTTGGAAGCCTAAGCGTCTTTGTGTCCCTTCAGCACAGGGGATCCAACAAGCTTCTAGTCTGGCCTTGTTCTAAATTCTTTCCTTAACTGGGAACACACTGCCACCTATGAGACTTCACCCTAAGTGCAATTATATGTTTTGGAAGCATTTGGGGATGGACGTGCACTGAACTCAGTGTTCCAACTGGCTTATACTCTGCCCTTGCTCTAAGTTCTTTCCTGAACGGGCAACGCAGGGCCGCTTCGGCCTCTTCGCCTTAGGAGCCTTCATACGTTTTGGAAGCGTCAGGGCCATAGCCTGCCTTTGACTCAGAGCTTCCAACTTGCTTATGTTCGCCTTTGTTCTAAGTTCTTTCCTGAACTGTGAACACAATGCCACTTAGGAGACTTCACCTTAAGAGCGATGATAGGATTGGGAAGTCTATGGGACTTGGTGTGCACTTCCTTCAGATGATCCAACTTGCCTACAGTCCGTCCTTGTTCTAACTTCTTTCCTCAACTGGGAAAACACTGCCAGAATGGGTTTTGGTGTGCAGCGGGATTTGAAGTTTTGGAAGCAGAAGCGCACTGGCGAGCACTTACCTCAGAGTGTCCAACCTGCACGGAGACCGCCCTTGTTCTAACACTTGTCCTCCCCTGGAAATATTGGGACTTAGGAGTGTTCGTCTTCAGGGCGTTTGTAGGTTTTGGAAGCATAAGGGGCTTCCCTTCAATTTAACTTAGAGTATTGAAAATCCTTACAGTCTGCCCTTGTTGTAAGATCTCTCATTACCTGGGACCTCACTGCCACTTATGAGACTTAACCTTCAGAGCGATTATACGTTTTGGAAGCATTCGGGACTTGGCCTGCCCTTCCCTTAGAGTATACAACTTGCCTAGAGTGCGGCCTTGTTCTCCCATCTTTAAACAACTGGGAACACACAGCCACATATGAATATTCTCTAAAGATAGAGTTTGCGTTTTGCAAGCATAAGGGTCTTGGCGTGCAGTTCACTTAGGGTATGCGACTTGCCTGGAGGACGCCCAAGTTCTAACTTCTTTCCACAACTGGGAACACAGTGTCATTCTTGAATCTTCACTTTAAGATGGCATTTACGTTTTGGAAGCCTCAGCGTCTTTGTGTGCCCGTCACTCAGAGGATCCAACCAGCTTCTCCTCTGCCCTTGTTCTAAATGCTTTCCTTAAGTGGGAACACAGAGCCACTGATGAGACTTCACCTGAAGTGCGATTGTACGTTTTGAAAACCGAACGGACTGGACGTGCACTGAACTCAGAGTTTCCAGCTGGCTTGTAGTCTGCCCTTGTTCTAAGTTCTTTCCTGAACTGGGAACCCAGGGCCGCTGAGGCCTCTTCGCCTTCAGAGCCTTTTAAAGTTTTGGAAGCCTCAGGGCCTTAGCCCGCATTTTTCCTTAGAGCTTCCAACTTGCTTATGTCCTCCTTTGTTCTAAGTTCTTTCCTGAACTGCGAATACACTGCCCCTTAGGAGACTTCACCTGAAGAGCGATGATAGGTTTTGGAAGTCTAAGGGACTTGGTGTGCATGTCCTTCTGAGAATCCAACTTGCCTACAGTCCGTCCTTGTTCTAACTTCTTTCCGCACCTGGGAAAACACTGCGAGAATGGGTTTTCGTATGCCGCAGGATTTTACGTTTTGGAAGTAGAAGCGCACTGGCAAGCTCTTAACTCAGAGTCTCCAACCTGTCTAGAGTCCGCCCGTGTACTAACACCTTTCCTCAACTGGGAACTCACTGCCACATAGGAGACTTAACGCTGAGGGCGATTAGACGTTTTGGGAGCATAAGGGACTTGGCATGCCCTTACATTAGAGTATGCAACATGGCTATAGTGCGCCTTGTTCTCACGTCTTCCCACAACTGGGAACACACAGCCACATAGGAATCTTCACCAAAGATCGAGTGTACGTCCTGGCAGCATCAGGAAGCGGGCTTGCACTTAGAGTATGCAACTTGCCTATAGTGCACCCACGTTCTAACTTCTTTCCCCAAATGGGAACACAGTGCCATTTTTGAATCGTCACTTTAAGATCGCGTTTCCCTTTTGGAAGCCTAAGCGTCTTTGTGTCCCTTCAACACAGAGGATCCAACAAGCTTCTAGTCTGGCCTTGTTCTAAATTCTTTCCTTAACTGGGAACACACTGCCACCTATGAGACTTCACCCTAAGTGCAATTATATGTTTTGGAAGCATTTGGGGATGGACGTGCACTGAACTCAGTGTTCCAACTGGCTTATACTCTGCCCTTGCTCTAAGTTCTTTCCGGAACGGGCAACCCAGGGCCGCTTCGGCCTCTTCGCCTTAGGAGCCTTCATACGTTTTGGAAGCGTCAGGGCCATAGCCTGCCTTTGACTCAGAGCTTCCAACTTGCTTATGTTCGCCTTTGTTCTAAGTTCTTTCCTGAACTGTGAACACAATGCCACTTAGGAGACTTCACCTTAAGAGCGATGATAGGATTGGGAAGTCTATGGGACTTGGTGTGCACTTCCTTCAGATGATCCAACTTGCCTACAGTCCGTCCTTGTTCTAACTTCTTTCCTCAACTGGGAAAACACTGCCAGAATGGGTTTTGGTATGCAGCGGGATTTGACGTTTTGGAAGCAGAAGCGCACTGGCGAGCACTTACCTCAGAGTGTCCAACCTGCCCGGAGACCGCCCTCGTTCTAACACTTGTCCTCCCCTGGAAATATTGGGACTTAGGAGTGTTCGGCTTCAGGGCGTTTGTAGGTTTTGGAAGCATAAGGGGCTTCCCTTCAATTTAACTTAGAGTATTGAAAATCCTTACAGTCTGCCCTTGTTGTAAGATCTCTCCTTACCTGGGACCTCACTGCCACGTATGAGACTTAACCTTCAGAGCGATTATACGTTTTGGAAGCATTCGGGACTTGGCCTGCCCTTCCCTGAGAGTATACAACTTGCCTAGAGTGCGGCCTTGTTCTCCCATCTTTAAACAACTGGGAACACACAGCCACATATGAATATTCTCTAAAGATAGAGTTTGCGTTTTGCAAGCATAAGGGTCTTGGCGTGCAGTTCACTTAGGGTATGCGACTTGCCTGGAGGACGCCCAAGTTCTAACTTCTTTCCACAACTGGGAACACAGTGTCATTCTTGAATCTTCACTTTAAGATGGCGTTTACGTTTTGGAAGCCTCAGCGTCTTTGTGGGCCCGTCACTCAGAGGATCCAACCAGCTTCTCCTCTGCCCTTGTTCTAAATGCTTTCCTTAAGTGGGAACACAGAGCCACTGATGAGACTTCACCTGAAGTGCGATTGTACGTTTTGAAAACAGAACGGACTGGACGTGCACTGAACTCAGAGTTTCCAGCTGGCTTGTAGTCTGCCCTTGTTCTAAGTTCTTTCCTGAACTGGGAACCCAGGGCCGCTGAGGCCTCTTCACCTTCAGAGCCTTTTAAAGTTTTGGAAGCCTCAGGGCCTTAGCCCGCATTTTTCCTTAGAGCTTCCAACTTGCTTATGTCCTCCTTTGTTCTAAGTTCTTTCCTGAACTGCGAACACACTGCCCCTTAGGAGACTTCACCTGAAGAGCGATGATAGGTTTTGGAAGTCTAAGGGACTTGGTGTGCATGTCCTTCTGAGAATCCAACTTGCCTACAGTCCGTCCTTGTTCTAACTTCTTTCCGCACCTGGGAAAACACTGCGAGAATGGGTTTTCGTATGCCGCAGGATTTTACGTTTTGGAAGTAGAAGCGCACTGGCAAGCTCTTAACTCAGAGTCTCCAACCTGTCTAGAGTCCGCCCGTGTACTAACACCTTTCCTCAACTGGGAACTCACTGCCACATAGGAGACTTAACGCTGAGGGCGATTAGACGTTTTGGGAGCATAAGGGACTTGGCATGCCCTTACATTAGAGTATGCAACATGGCTATAATGCGCCTTGTTCTCACGTCTTCCCACAACTGGGAACACACAGCCACATAGGAATCTTCACCAAAGATCGAGTGTACGTCCTGGCAGCATCAGGAAGCGGGCTTGCACTTAGAGTAGGCAACTTGCCTATAGTGCACGCACGTTCTAACTTCTTTCCCCAACTGGGAACACAGTGCCATTTTTGAATCGTCACTTTAAGATCGCGTTTCCCTTTTGGAAGCCTAAGCGTCTTTGTGTCCCTTCAACACAGAGGATCCAACAAGCTTCTAGTCTGGCCTTGTTCTAAGTTCTTTCCTTAACTGGGAACACACTGCCACCTATGAGACTTCACCCTAAGTGCAATTATATGTTTTGGAAGCATTTGGGGATGGACGTGCACTGAACTCAGTGTTCCAACTGGCTTATACTCTGCCCTTGCTCTAAGTTCTTTCCTGAACGGGCAACGCAGGGCCGCTTCGGCCTCTTCGCCTTAGGAGCCTTCATACGTTTTGGAAGCGTCAGGGCCATAGCCTGCCTTTGACTCAGAGCTTCCAACTTGCTTATGTTCGCCTTTGTTCTAAGTTCTTTCCTGAACTGTGAACACAATGCCACTTAGGAGACTTCACCTTAAGAGCGATGATAGGATTGGGAAGTCTATGGGACTTGGTGTGCACTTCCTTCAGATGATCCAACTTGCCGACAGTCCGTCCTTGTTCTAACTTCTTTCCTCAACTGGGAAAACACTGCCAGAATGGGTTTTGGTATGCAGCGGGATTTGACGTTTTGGAAGCAGAAGCGCAATGGTGAGCACTGAACTCAGAGGGTCCAACCTGCCCAGAGACCGCCCTTGTTCCAACACTTGTCCTCCCCTGGAAATATTGCGATTTAGGAGTATTCATCTTCAGGGCGTTTGTAGGTTTTGGAAGCATAAGGGGCTTCACTTCAATTTAACTTAGAGTATTGAAAATCCTTACAGTCTGCCCTTGTTGTAAGATCTCTCCTTACCTGGGACCTCACTGCCACTTATGAGACTTAACCTTCAGAGCGATTATACGTTTTGGAAGCATTCGGGACTTGGCCTGCCCTTCCCTTAGAGCATACAACTTGCCTAGAGTGCGGCCTTGTTCTCCCATTTTTAAACAACTGGGAACACACAGCCACATATGAATATTCTCTAAAGATAGAGTTTGCGTTTTGCAAGCATAAGGGTCTTGGCGTGCAGTTCACTTAGAGTATGCGACTTGCCTGGAGGACGCCCAAGTTCTAACTTCTTTCCACAACTGGGAACACAGTGTCATTTTTGAATCTTCACTTTAAGATCGCGTTTACGTTTTGGAAGCCTCAGCGTCTTTGTGTGCCCGTCACTCAGAGGGTCCAACCAGCTTCTCCTCTGCCCTTGTTCTAAATGCTTTCCTTAAGTGGGAACACAGAGCCACTGATGAGACTTCACCTGAAGTGCGATTGTACGTTTTGAAAACAGAACGGACTGGACGTGCACTGAACTCAGACTATCCAACTGGCTTGTAGTCTGCCCTTGTTCTAAGTTCTTTCCTGAACTGGGAACCCAGGGCCGCTGAGGCCTCTTCGCCTTAAGAGCCTTTTTACGTTTTGGAAGCCTCAGGGCCTTAGCCTGCATTTTTACTTAGAGCTTCCAACTTGCTTATGTCCTCCTGAGTTCTAAGTACTTTCCTGAACTGTGAACACACTGCCCCTTAGGAGACATCACCTGAAGAGCGATGATGCGTTTTGGAAGTCTAAGGGACTTGGTGTGCATGTCCTTCTGAGAAGCCAACTTGCCTACAGTCCGTCCTTGTTCTAACTTCTTTCCTCACCTGGGAAAACACTGCGAGAATGGGTTTTCGTATGCAGCAGGATTTTACGTTTTGGAAGTAGAAGCGCACTGGCAAGCTCTTAACTCAGAGTCTCCAACCTGTCTAGAGTCCGCCCGTGTACTAACACCTTTCCTCAACTGGGAACTCACTGCCACATAGGAGACTTAACGCTAAGGGCGATTAGACATTTTGGGAGCATAAGGGACTTGGCATGCACTTACATTAGAGTATGCAACATGGCTATAGTGCGCCTTGTTCTCACGTCTTCCCACAACTGGGAACACACAGCCACATAGGAATCTTCACCAAAGATCGAGTGTACGTCCTGGCAGCATCAGGAAGCGGGCTTGCACTTAGAGTATGCAACTTGCCTATAGTGCACGCAGGTTCTAACTTCTTTCCACAACTGGGAACACAGTGCCATTTTTTTTTGTTTTTTTCTTTTTTATTTTTATTTATTTACAGCATAACATTGTTCATTGTTTTGGCATCACACCCAGTGCTCCATGCAGTACGTGCCCTCCTCATTACCCACCACATGGTCCCTCAACCTCCCAACCCCCCCACTCCCCCACCGCCCCTTCATAACCCTCTAGTTGTTTTTCAGAGTCCATAGTCTCTCATGGTTCATCTCCCCTTCCAGTTTCCCTCAACTCCCTCTCCTCTCCATCTCCCCATGTCCTCCATGTTATTTGTTATGCTCCACAAATAAGTGAGACCATATGATACTTGACTCTCTCTGCTTGACTTATTTCGCTCAGCATACTTTCTTCCAGTCCCGTCCATGTTGCTACAAAAGTTGGATATTCGTCCTTTCTGATGGAGGCATAATACTCCATTGTGTATATGGACCACATCTTCCTTATCCATTCATCCGTTGAAGGGCATCTTGGTTCTTTCCACAGTTTGGCGACCGTAGCCATTGCTGCAATAAACATTGGGGTACAAATGGCCCTTCTTTTCACTACATCTGTATCTTTGGGGTAAATACCCAGCAGTGCAATTGCAGGGTCATAGGGAAGCTCTATTTTTAATTTCTTCAGGAATCTCCACACTGTTCTCCAAAGTGGCTGCACTAACTTGCATTCCCACCAACAGTGGAAGAGGGTTCCTCTTTCTCCACATCCTCTCCAACACACGTTGTTTCCTGTCTTGCTAATTTTGGCCATTCTAACTGGTGTCAGGAGGTATCTCAATGTGGTTTTAATTTGAATCTCCCTGATGGCTAGTGATGATGAACATTTTTTCATGTGTCTGATAGCCATTTGTATGTCTTCGTTGGAGAAGTGTCTGTTCATATCTTCTGCCCATTTTTTGATATGATTATCTGTTTTGTGTGTGTTGAGTTTGAGAAGTTCTTTATAGATCCTGGATATCAACCTTTTGTCTGTACTGTCATTTGCAAATATCTTCTCCCATTCCGTGGGTTGCCTCTTTGTTTTGTTGACTGTTTCCTTTGCTGTGCAGAAGCTTTTGATCTTGAGGAAGTCCCAAAAGTTCATTTTTGCTTTTGTTTCCTTGGCCTTTGGAGACATATCTTGAAAAAAGTTGCTGTGGCTGATATCGAAGAGGTTACTGCCTACGTTCTCCTCTAGGATTCTGATAGATTCCTGTCTCACGTTGAGGTCTTTTATCCATTTCGAGTTTATCTTTGTGTACAGTGTAAGAGAATGGTCAACTTTCATTCTTCTACATATCGCTGTCCAGTTTTCCCAGCACCATTTATTGAAGAGACTGTCTTTTTTCCATTGAATATTTTTTCCTGTTTTGTCGAAGATTATTTGACCATAGAGTTGAGGGTCCATATCTGGGCTCTCCACTCTGTTCCACTGGTCTATGTGTCTGTTTTTATGCCAGTACCACGCTGTCTTGGTGGTCACAGCTTTGTAGTAAAGCTTGAAATCGGGTAACGTGATGCCACCAGTTTCGTTTTTGTTTTTCAACATTTCCTTAGCAATTTGGGGTCTCTTCTGGCTCCATACAAATTTTAGGATTATTTGCTCCAGCTCGTTGAAAAATATCGGTGGAATTTTGATCGGAATGGCATTAAAAGTATAGATTGCTCTAGGCAGTATAGACATTTTAACAATGTTTATTCTTCCAATCCAAGAGCATAAACAGTCTTCCATCTTTTTGTGTCTTCTTCAATTTCTTTCATGAGTGTTCTGTAGTTCCTCGAGTATAGGTCCCTTATTTCTTTGGTTAGGTTTATGCCCAGGTATCTTATGGTTCTTGGTGCTATAGTAAATGGAATCGATTCTCTAATTTCCCATTCTGTATTTTCATTGTTGGTGTATAAAAAAGCCACTGATTTCTGTACACAGTGCCATTTTTGAATCGTCACTTTAAGATCGCGTTTCCCTTTGGAAGCCTAAGCGTCTTTGTGTCCCTTCAACACAGAGGATCCAATAAGCTTCTAGTCTGGCCTTGTTCTAAATTCTTTCCTTAACTGGGAACACACTGCCACCTATGAGACTTCACCCTAAGTGCAATTGTATGTTTTAGAAGCATTTGGGGATGGACGTGCACTGAACTCAGTGTTCCAACTGGCTTATACTCTGCCCGTGTTCTAAGTTCTTTCCTGAACGGGCAACCCAGGGCCGCTTCAGCCTCTTCGCCTTAGGAGCCTTCATACGTTTTGGAAGCGTCAGGGCCATAGCCTGCCTTTGACTCAGAGCTTCCAACTTGCTTATGTTCGCCTTTGTTCTAAGTTCTTTCCTGAACTGTGAACACAATGCCACTTAGGAGACTTCACCTTAAGAGCGATGATAGGATTGGGAAGTCTATGGGACTTGGTGTGCACTTCCTTCAGATGATCCAACTTGCCTACAGTCCGTCCTTGTTCTAACTTCTTTCCTCAACTGGGAAAACACTGCCAGAATGGGTTTTGGTATGCAGCGGGATTTGACGTTTTGGAAGCAGAAGCGCACTGGCGAGCACTTACCTCAGAGTGTCCAACCTGCCCGGAGACCGCCCTTGTTCTAACACTTGTCCTCCCCTGGAAATATTGGGACTTAGGAGTGTTCGTCTTCAGGGCGTTTGTACGTTTTGGAAGCATAAGGGGCTTCACTTCAATGTAACTTAGAGTATTGAAAATCCTTACAGTCTGCCCTTGTTGTAAGATCTCTCCTTACCTGGGACCTCACTGCCACTTATGAGACTTAACCTTCAGAGCGATTATACGTTTTGGAAGCATTCGGGACTTGGCCTGCCCTTCCCTTAGAGCATACAACTTGCCTAGAGTGCGGCCTTGTTCTCCCATCTTTAAAGAACTGGGAACACACAGCCACATATGAATATTCTCTAAAGATAGAGTTTGCGTTTTGCAAGCATAAGGGTCTTGGCGTGCAGTTCACTTAGAGTATGCGACTTGCCTAGAGGACGCCCAAGTTCTAACTTCTTTCCACAACTGGGAACACAGGGTCATTCTTGAATCTTCACTTTAAGATCGCGTTTACGTTTTGGAAGCCTAAGCGTCTTTGTGTGCCCGTCACTCAGAGGATCCAAACAGCTTCTCTTCTGCCCTTGTTCTAAATTCTGTCCTTAACTGGGAACACAGAGCCACTGATGAGAGTTCACCTGAAGTGCGATTGTACGTTTTGAAAACAGAACGGACTGGACGTGCACTGAACTCAGAGTATCCAACTGGCTTGTAGTCTGCCCTTGTTCTAAGTTCTTTCCTGAACTGGGAACCCAGGGCCGCTGAGGCCTCTTCGCCTTCAGAGCCTTTTTATGTTTTGGAAGCCTCAGGGCCTTAGCCTGCATTTTTCCTTAGAGCTTCCAACTTGCTTATGTCCTCCTGAGTTCTAAGTTCTTTCCTGAACTGTGAACACACTGCCCCTTAGGAGACTTCACCTGAAGAGCGATGATAGGTTTTGGAAGTCTAAGGGACTTGGTGTGCATGTCCTTCTGAGAATCCAACTTGCCTACAGTCCGTCCTTGTTCTAACTTCTTTCCTCACCTGGGAAAACACTGCGAGAATGGGTTTTCGTATGCAGCAGGATTTTACGTTTTGGAAGTAGAAGCGCACTGGCAAGCTCTTAACTCAGAGTCTCCAACCTGTCTAGAGTCCGCCCTTGTACTAACACCTTCCCTCAACTGGGAACTCACTGCCACATAGGAGACATAACGCTAAGGGCGATTAGAGGTTTTGGGAGCATAAGGGACTTGGCACGCACGTACATTAGAGTATGCAACATGGCTATAGTGCGCCTTGTTCTCACGTCTTCCCACAACTGGGAACACACAGCCACATAGGAATCTTCACCAAAGATCGAGTGTATGTCCTGGCAGCATCAGGAAGCGGGCTTGCACTTAGAGTATGCAACTTGCCTATAGTGCACGCAGGTTCTAACTTCTTTCCACAACTGGGAACACAGTGCCATTTTTGAATAGTCACTTTAAGATCGCGTTTCCCTTTTGGAAGCCTAAGCGTCTTTGTGTCCCTTCAACACAGAGGATCCAACAAGCTTCTAGTCTGGCCTTGCTCTAAATTCTTTCCTTAACTGGGAACACACTGCCACCTAGGAGACTTCACCCTAAGTGCAATTATATGTTTTGGAAGCATTTGGGGATGGACGTGCACTGAACTCAGTGTTCCAACTGGCTGATACTCTGCCCTTGCTCTAAGTTCTTTCCTGAACGGGCAACCCAGGGCCGCTTCGGCCTCTTCGCCTTAGGAGCCTTCATAAGTTTTGGAAGCGTCAGGGCCATAGCCTGCATTTGATTCAGAGCTTCCAACTGGCTTATGTTCGCCTTTGTTCTAAGTTCTTTTCTGAACTGTGAACACAATGCCACTTAGGAGACTTCACCTTAAGAGCGATGATAGGATTGGGAAGTCTATGGGACTTGGTGTGCACTTCCTTCAGATGATGCAACTTGCCTACAGTCCGTCCTTGTTCTAACTTCTTTCCTCAACTGGGGAAACACTGCCAGAATGGGTTTTGGTATGCAGCGGGATTTCACTTTTTGGAAGCAGAAGCGCATTGGTGAGCACTTACCTCAGAGTGTCCAACCTGCCCAGAGACCGCCCTTGTTCTAACACTTGTCCTCCACTGGAAACATTACGATTTAGGAGTGTTCATCTTCAGGGCGTTTGTAGGTTTTGGAAGCATGAGGGGCTTCACTTCAATTTAATTAGAGTATTGAAAATCCTTACAGTCTGCCCTTGTTGTAAGATCTCTCCTTACCTGGGACCTCACTGCCACATATGAGACTTAACCTTCAGAGCGATTATACGTTTTGGAAGCATTCGGGACTTGGCCTGCCCTTCCCTTAGAGTATACAACTTGCCTAGAGTGCGGCCTTGTTCTCCCATCTTTAAACAACTGGGAACACACAGCCACATATGAATATTCTCTAAAGATAGAGTTTGCGTTTTGCAAGCATAAGGGTCTTGGCGTGCAGTTCACTTAGAGTATGCAACTTGCCTAGAGGACGCCCAAGTTCTAACTTCTTTCCACAACTGGGAACACAGTGTCATTCTTGAATCTTCACTTTAAGATCGCGTTTACGTTTTGGAAGCCTAAGCGTCTTTGTGTCCCTGTCACTCAGAGGATCCAACCAGCTTCTCCTCTGTCCTTGTTCTAAATTCTTTCCTTAAGTGGGAACACAGAGCCACTGATGAGACTTCACCTGAAGTGCAATTGTACGTTTTGAAAACAGAACGGACTGGACGTGCACTGAACTCAGAGTATCCAACTGGCTTGTAGTCTGCCCTTGTTCTAAGTTCTTTCCTGAACTGGGAACCGAGGGCCGCTGAGGCCTCTTCGCCTTCAGAGCCTTTTTATGTTTTGGAAGCCTCAGGGCCTTAGCCTGCATTTTTCCTTAGAGCTTCCCACTTGCTTATGTCCTCCTGAGTTCTAAGTTCCTTCCTGAACTGTGAACACACTGCCCCTTAGGAGACTTCACCTGAAGAGCGATGATAGGTTTTGGAAGTCTAAGGGACTTGGTGTGCATGTCCTTCTGAGAATCCAACTTGCCTACAGTCCGTCCTTGTTCTAACTTCTTTCCTCACCTGGGAAAACACTGCGAGAATGGGTTTTCGTATGCAGCAGGATTTTACGTTTTGGAAGTAGAAGCGCACTGGCAAGCTCTTAACTCAGAGTCTCCAACCTGTCTAGAGTCCGCCCGTGTACTAACACCTTTCCTCAACTGGGAACTCACTGCCCCATAGGAGACTTAACGCTAAGGGCGATTAGACGTTTTGGGAGCATAAGGGACTTGGCATGCACTTACATTAGAGTATGCAACATGGCTATAGTGCGCCTTGTTCTCACGTCTTCCCACAACTGGGAACACACAGCCACATAGGAATCTTCACCAAAGATCGAGTGTACGTCCTGGCAGCATCAGGAAGCGGGCTTGCACTTAGAGTAGGCAACTTGCCTAGAGTGCACGCAGGTTCTAACTTCGTTCCACAACTGGGAACACAGTGCCATTTTTGAATCGTCGCTTTAAGATCGCGTTTCCCTTTTGGAAGCCTAAGCGTCTTTGTGTCCCTTCAACACAGAGGATCCAACAAGCTTCTAGTCTGGCCTTGTTCTAAATTCTTTCCTTAACTGGGAACACACTGCCACCTATGAGACTTCACCCTAAGTGCAATTATATGTTTTGGAAGCATTTGGGGATGGACGTGCACTGAACTCAGTGTTCCAACTGGCTTATACTCTGCCCGTGTTCTAAGTTCTTTCCTGAACGGGCAACCCAGGGCCGCTTCGGCCTCTTCGCCTTAGGAGCCTTCATACGTTTTGGAAGCGTCAGGGCCATAGCCTGCCTTTGACTCCGAGCTTCCAACTGGCTTATGTTCTCCTTTGTTCTAAGTTCTTTCCTGAACTGTGAACACAATGCCACTTAGGAGACTTCACCTTAAGAGCGATGATAGGATTGGGAAGTCTATGGGACTTGGTGTGCACTTCCTTCAGATGCTCCAACTTGCCTACAGTCCGTCCTTGATCTAACTTCTTTCCTCAACTGGGAAAACAGTGCCAGAATGGGTTTTGGTATGCAGCGGGATTTGACGTTTTGGAAGCAGAAGCGCATTGGTGAGCACTTACCTCAGAGTGTCCAACCTGCCCAGAGACCGCCCTTGTTCTAACACTTGTCCTCCCCTGGAAGCATTGCGATTTAGGAGTGTTCATCTTCAGGGCGTTTGTAGGTTTTGGAAGCATAAGGGGCTTCACTTCAATGTAACTTAGAGTATTGAAAATCCTTACAGTCTGCCCTTGTTGTAAGATCTCTCCTTACCTGGGACCTCTCTGCCACTTATGAGACTTAACCTTCAGAGCGATTATACGTTTTGGAAGCATTCGGGACTTGGCCTGCCCTTCCCTTAGAGCATACAACGTGCCTAGAGTGCGGCCTTGTTCTCCCATCTTTAAACAACTGGGAACACACAGCCACATATGAATATCCTCTAAAGATAGAGTTTGCGTTTTGCAAGCATAAGGGTCTTGGCGTGCAGTTCACTTAGAGTATGCAACTTGCCTAGAGGACGCCCAAGTTCTAACTTCTTTCCACAACTGGGAACAGAGTGTCATTCTTGAATCTTCACTTTAAGATCGCGTTTACGTTTTGGAAGCCTCAGCGTCTTTGTGTGCCCGTCACTCAGAGGATCCAACCAGCTTCTCCTCTGCCCTTGTTCTAAATGCTTTCCTTAAGTGGGAACACAGAGCCACTGATGAGACTTCACCTGAAGTGCGATTGTACGTTTTGAAAACAGAACCGACTGGACGTGCACTGAACTCAGAGTTTCCAGCTGGCTTGTAGTCTGCCCTTGTTCTAAGTTCTTTCCTGAACTGGGAACCCAGGGCCGCTGAGGCCTCTTCGCCTTCAGAGCCTTTTAAAGTTTTGGAAGCCTCAGGGCCTTAGCCCGCATTTTTCCTTAGAGCTTCCAACTTGCTTATGTCCTCCTGAGTTCTAAGTTCTTTCCTGAACTGCGAACACACTGCCCCTTAGGAGACGTCACCTGAAGAGCGATGATAGGTTTTGGAAGTCTAAGGGACTTGGTGTGCATGTCCTTCTGAGAATCCAACTTGCCTACAGTCCGTCCTTGTTCTAACTTCTTTCCGCACCTGGGAACACACTGCGAGAATGGGTTTTCGTATGCCGCAGGATTTTACGTTTTGGAAGTAGAAGCGCACTGGCAAGCTCTTAACTCAGAGTCTCCAACCTGTCTAGAGTCCGCCCGTGTACTAACACCTTTCCTCAACTGGGAACTCACTGCCACATAGGAGACTTAACGCTAAGGGCGATTAGACGTTTTGGGAGCATAAGGGACTTGGCATGCCCTTACATTAGAGTATGCAACATGGCTATAGTGCGCCTTGTTCTCACGTCTTCCCACAACTGGGAACACACAGCCACATAGGAATCTTCACCAAAGATCGAGTGTACGTCCTGGCAGCATCAGGAAGCGGGCTTGCACTCAGAGTATGCAGCTTGCCTATAGTGCACGCACGTTCTAACTTCTTTCCCCAACTGGGAACACAGTGCCACTTTTGAATCGTCACTTTAAGATCGCGTTTCCCTTTTGGAAGCCTAAGCGTCTTTGTGTCCCTTCAACACAGAGGATCCAACAAGCTTCTAGTCTGGCCTTGTTCTAAGTTCTTTCCTTAACTGGGAACACACTGCCACCTATGAGACTTCACCCTAAGTGCAATTATATGTTTTGGAAGCATTTGGGGATGGACGTGCACTGAACTCAGTGTTCCAACTGGCTTATACTCTGCCCGTGTTCTAAGTTCTTTCCTGAACGGGCAACCCAGGGCCGCTTCGGCCTCTTCGCCTTAGGAGCCTTCATACGTTTTGGAAGCGTCAGGGCCATAGCCTGCCTTTGACTCAGAGCTTCCAACTGGCTTATGTTCGCCTTTGTTCTAAGTTCTTTCCTGAACTGTGAACACCATGCCACTTAGGAGACTTCACCTTAAGAGCGATGATAGGATTGGGAAGTCTATGGGACTTGGTGTGCACTTCCTTCAGATGATCCAACTTGCCTACTGTCCGTCCTTGTTTTAACTTCTTTCCTCAACTGGGGAAACACTGCCAGAATGGGTTTTGGTATGCAGCGGGATTTGACGTTTTGGAAGCAGAAGCGCACTGGCGAGCACTTACCTCAGAGTGTCCAACCTGCCCGGAGACCGCCCTTGTTCTAACACTTGTCCTCCCCTGGAAATATTGGGACTTAGGAGTGTTCGTCTTCAGGGCGTTTGTAGGTTTTGGAAGCATAAGGGGCTTCCCTTCAATGTAACTTAGAGTATTGAAAATCCTTACAGTCTGCCCTTGTTGTAAGATCTCTCCTTACCAGGGACCTCACTGCCACTTATGAGACTTAACCTTCAGAGCGATTATACGTTTTGGAAGCATTCGGGACTTGGCCTGCCCTTCCCTTAGAGTATACAACTTGCCTAGAGTGCGGCCTTGTTCTCCCATCTTTAAACAACTGGGAACACACAGCCACATATGAATATTCTCTAAAGATAGAGTTTGCGTTTTGCAAGCATAAGGGTCTTGGCGTGCAGTTCACTTAGGGTATGCGACTTGCCTGGAGGACGCCCAAGTTCTAACTCCTTTCCACAACTGAGAACACAGTGTCATTCTTGAATCTTCACTTTAAGATTGTGTTTACGTTTTGGAAGCCTCAGCGTCTTTGTGGGCCCGTCACTCAGAGGACCCAACCAGCTTCTCCTCTGCCCTTGTTCTAAATGCTTTCCTTAAGTGGGAACACAGAGCCACTGATGAGACTTCACCTGAAGTGCGATTGTACGTTTTGAAAACAGAACGGACTGGACGTGCACTGAACTCAGAGTTTCCAGCTGGCTTGTAGTCTGCCCTTGTTCTAAGTTCTTTCCTGAACTGGGAACCCAGGGCCGCTGAGGCCTCTTCGCCTTCAGAGCCTTTTAAAGTTTTGGAAGCCTCAGGGCCTTAGCCCGCATTTTTCCTTAGAGCTTCCAACTTGCTTATGTCCTCCTGAGTTCTAAGTTCTTTCCTGAACTGCGAACACACTGCCCCTTAGGAGACGTCACCTGAAGAGCGATGATAGGTTTTGGAAGTCTAAGGGACTTGGTGTGCATGTCCTTCTGAGAATCCAACTTGCCTACAGTCCGTCCTTGTTCTAACTTCTTTCCGCACCTGGGAAAACACTGCGAGAATGGGTTTTCGTATGCCGCAGGATTTTACGTTTTGGAAGTAGAAGCGCACTGGCAAGCTCTTAACTCAGAGTCTCCAACCTGTCTAGAGTCCGCCCGTGTACTAACACCTTTCCTCAACTGGGAACTCACTGCCACATAGGAGACTTAACGCTAAGGGCGATTAGACGTTTTGGGAGCATAAGGGACTTGGCATGCCCTTACATTAGAGTATGCAACATGGCTATAGTGCGCCTTGTTCTCACGTCTTCCCACAACTGGGAACACACAGCCACATAGGAATCTTCACCAAAGATCGAGTGTACGTCCTGGCAGCATCAGGAAGCGGGCTTGCATTCAGAGTATGCCGCTTGCCTATTGTGCACGCACGTTCTAACTTCTTTCCCCAACTGGGAACACAGTGCCACTTTTGAATCGTCACTTTAAGATCGCGTTTCCCTTTTGGAAGCCTAAGCGTCTTTGTGTCCCTTCAACACAGAGGATCCAACAAGCTTCTAGTCTGGCCTTGTTCTAAGTTCTTTCCTTAACTGGGAACACACTGCCACCTATGAGACTTCACCCTGAGTGCAATTATATGTTTTGGAAGCATTTGGGGATGGACGTGCACTGAACTCAGTGTTCCAACTGGCTTATACTCTGCCCGTGTTCTAAGTTCTTTCCTGAACGGGCAACCCAGGGCCGCTTCGGCCTCTTCGCCTTAGGAGCCTTCATACGCTTTGGAAGCGTCAGGGCCATAGCCTGCCTTTGACTCAGAGCTTCCAACTTGCTTATGTTCGCCTTTGTTCTCAGTTCTTTCCTGAACTGTGAACACCATGCCACTTAGGAGACTTCACCTTAAGAGCGATGATAGGATTGGGAAGTCTATGGGACTTGGTGTGCACTTCCTTCAGATGATCCAACTTGCCTACAGTCCGTCCTTGTTCTAACTTCTTTCCTCAACTGGGGAAACACTGCCAGAATGGGTTTTGGTATGCAGCGGGATTTGACGTTTTGGAAGCAGAAGCGCACTGGCGAGCACTTACCTCAGAGTGTCCAACCTGCCCGGAGACCGCCCTTGTTCTAACACTTGTCCTCCCCTGGAAATATTGGGACTTAGGAGTGTTCGTCTTCTGGGCGTTTGTAGGTTTTGGAAGCATAAGGGGCTTCCCTTCAATGTAACTTAGAGTATTGAAAATCCTTACAGTCTGCCCTTGTTGTAAGATCTCTCCTTACCAGGGACCTCACTGCCACTTATGAGACTTAACCTTCAGAGCGATTATACGTTTTGGAAGCATTCGGGACTTGGCCTGCCCTTCCCTTAGAGTATACAACTTGCCTAGAGTGCGGCCTTGTTCTCCCATCTTTAAACAACTGGGAACACACAGCCACATATGAATATTCTCTAAAGATAGAGTTTGCGTTTTGCAAGCATAAGGGTCTTGGCGTGCAGTTCACTTAGGGTATGCGACTTGCCTGGAGGACGCCCAAGTTCTAACTCCTTTCCACAACTGGGAACACAGTGTCATTCTTGAATCTTCACTTTAAGATTGTGTTTACGTTTTGGAAGCCTCAGCGTCTTTGTGGGCCCGTCACTCAGAGGACCCAACCAGCTTCTCCTCTGCCCTTGTTCTAAATGCTTTCCTTAAGTGGGAACACAGAGCCACTGATGAGACTTCACCTGAAGTGCGATTGTACGTTTTGAAAACAGAACGGACTGGACGTGCACTGAACTCAGAGTTTCCAGCTGGCTTGTAGTCTGCCCTTGTTCTAAGTTCTTTCCTGAACTGGGAACCCAGGGCCGCTGAGGCCTCTTCGCCTTCAGAGCCTTTTAAAGTTTTGGAAGCCTCAGGGCCTTAGCCCGCATTTTTCCTTAGAGCTTCCAACTTGCTTATGTCCTCCTGAGTTCTAAGTTCTTTCCTGAACTGCGAACACACTGCCCCTTAGGAGACGTCACCTGAAGAGCGATGATAGGTTTTGGAAGTCTAAGGGACTTGGTGTGCATGTCCTTCTGAGAATCCAACTTGCCTACAGTCCGTCCTTGTTCTAACTTCTTTCCGCACCTGGGAAAACACTGCGAGAATGGGTTTTCGTATGCCGCAGGATTTTACGTTTTGGAAGTAGAAGCGCACTGGCAAGCTCTTAACTCAGAGTCTCCAACCTGTCTAGAGTCCGCCCGTGTACTAACACCTTTCCTCAACTGGGAACTCACTGCCACATAGGAGACTTAACGCTAAGGGCGATTAGACGTTTTGGGAGCATAAGGGACTTGGCATGCCCTTACATTAGAGTATGCAACATGGCTATAGTGCGCCTTGTTCTCACGTCTTCCCACAACTGGGAACACACAGCCACATAGGAATCTTCACCAAAGATCGAGTGTACGTCCTGGCAGCATCAGGAAGCGGGCTTGCATTCAGAGTATGCCGCTTGCCTATTGTGCACGCACGTTCTAACTTCTTTCCCCAACTGGGAACACAGTGCCACTTTTGAATCGTCACTTTAAGATCGCGTTTCCCTTTTGGAAGCCTAAGCGTCTTTGTGTCCCTTCAACACAGAGGATCCAACAAGCTTCTAGTCTGGCCTTGTTCTAAGTTCTTTCCTTAACTGGGAACACACTGCCACCTATGAGACTTCACCCTGAGTGCAATTATATGTTTTGGAAGCATTTGGGGATGGACGTGCACTTAACTCAGTGTTCCAACTGGCTTATACTCTGCCCGTGTTCTAAGTTCTTTCCTGAACGGGCAACCCAGGGCCGCTTCGGCCTCTTCGCCTTAGGAGCCTTCATACGCTTTGGAAGCGTCAGGGCCATAGCCTGCCTTTGACTCAGAGCTTCCAACTTGCTTATGTTCGCCTTTGTTCTCAGTTCTTTCCTGAACTGTGAACACCATGCCACTTAGGAGACTTCACCTTAAGAGCGATGATAGGATTGGGAAGTCTATGGGACTTGGTGTGCACTTCCTTCAGATGATCCAACTTGCCTACAGTCCGTCCTTGTTCTAACTTCTTTCCTCAACTGGGGAAACACTGCCAGAATGGGTTTTGGTATGCAGCGGGATTTGACGTTTTGGAAGCAGAAGCGCACTGGCGAGCACTTACCTCAGAGTGTCCAACCTGCCCGGAGACCGCCCTTGTTCTAACACTTGTCCTCCCCTGGAAATATTGGGACTTAGGAGTGTTCGTCTTCAGGGCGTTTGTAGGTTTTGGAAGCATAAGGGGCTTCCCTTCAATGTAACTTAGAGTATTGAAAATCCTTACAGTCTGCCCTTGTTGTAAGATCTCTCCTTACCTGGGACCTCACTGCCACTTATGAGACTTAACCTTCAGAATGATTATACGTTTTGGAAGCATTCGGGACTTGGCCTGCCCTTCCCTTAGAGTATACAACTTGCCTAGAGTGCGGCCTTGTTCTCCCATCTTTAAACAACTGGGAACACACAGCCACATATGAATATTCTCTAAAGATGGAGTTTGGTTTTGCAAGCATAAGGGTCTTGGCGTGCAGTTCACTTAGAGTATGCGACTTGCCTGGAGGACGCCCAAGTTCTAACTCCTTTCCACAACTGGGAACACAGTGTCATTCTTGAATCTTCACCTTAAGATCGCGTTTACGTTTTGGAAGCCTCAGCGTCTTTGTGTGCCCGTCACTCAGAGGATCCAACCAGCTTCTCCTCTGCCCTTGTTCTAAATGCTTTCCTTAAGTGGGAACACAGAGCCACTGATGAGACTTCACCTGAAGTGCGATTGTACGTTTTGAAAACAGAACGGACTGGACGTGCACTGAACTCAGAGTTTCCAGCTGGCTTGTAGTCTGCCCTTGTTCTAAGTTCTTTCCTGAACTGGGAACCCAGGGCCGCTGAGGCCTCTTCGCCTTCAGAGCCTTTTAAAGTTTTGGAAGCCTCAGGGCCTTAGCCTGCATTTTTCCTTAGATCTTCCAACTTGCTTATGTCCTCCTGAGTTCTAAGTTCTTTCCTGAACTGCGAACACACTGCCCCTTGGGAGACGTCACCTGAAGAGCGATGATAGGTTTTGGAAGTCTAAGGGACTTGGTGTGCATGTCCTTCTGAGAATCCAACTTGCCTACAGTCCGTCCTTGTTCTAACTTCTTTCCGCACCTGGGAAAACGCTGCGAGAATGGGTTATCGTATGCCGCAGGATTTTACGTTTTGGAAGTAGAAGCGCACTGGCAAGCTCTTAACTCAGAGTCTCCAACCTGTCTAGAGTCCGCCCGTGTACTAACACCTTTCCTCACCTGGGAACTCACTGCCACATAGGAGACTTAACGCTAAGGGCGATTAGACGTTTTGGGAGCATAAGGGACTTGGCATGCCCTTACATTAGAGTATGCAACATGGCTATAGTGCGCCTTGTTCTCACGTCTTCCCACAACTGGGAACACACAGCCACATAGGAATCTTCACCAAAGATCGAGTGTACGTCCTGGCAGCATCAGGAAGCGGGCTTGCACTCAGAGTATGCAGCTTGCCTATAGTGCACGCACGTTCTAACTTCTTTCCCCAACTGGGAACACAGTGCCATTTTTGAATCGTCACTTTAAGATCGCGTTTCCCTTTTGGAAGCCTAAGCGTCTTTGTGTCCCTTCAACACAGAGGATCCAACAAGCTTCTAGTCTGGCCTTGTTCTAAGTTCTTTCCTTAACTGGGAACACACTGCCACCTATGAGACTTCACCCTAAGTGCAATTATATGTTTTGGAAGCATTTGGGGATGGACGTGCACTGAACTCAGTGTTCCAACTGGCTTATACTCTGCCCGTGTTCTAAGTTCTTTCCTGAACGGGCAACCCAGGGCCGCTTCGGCCTCTTCGCCTTAGGAGCCTTCATAGGTTTTGGAAGCGTCAGGGCCATAGCCTGCCTTTGACTCAGAGCTTCCAACTTGCTTATGTTCGCCTTTGTTCTCAGTTCTTTCCTGAACTGTGAACACCATGCCACTTAGGAGACTTCACCTTAAGAGCGATGATAGGATTGGGAAGTCTATGGGACTTGGTGTGCACTTCCTTCAGATGATCCAACTTGCCTACAGTCCGTCCTTGTTCTAACTTCTTTCCTCAACTGGGGAAACACTGCCAGAATGGGTTTTGGTATGCAGCGGGATTTGACGTTTTGGAAGCAGAAGCGCACTGGCGAGCACTTACCTCAGAGTGTCCAACCTGCCCGGAGACCGCCCTTGTTCTAACACTTGTCCTCCCCTGGAAATATTGGGACTTAGGAGTGTTCGTCTTCTGGGCGTTTGTAGGTTTTGGAAGCATAAGGGGCTTCCCTTCAATGTAACTTAGAGTATTGAAAATCCTTACAGTCTGCCCTTGTTGTAAGATCTCTCCTTACCAGGGACCTCACTGCCACTTATGAGACTTAACCTTCAGAGCGATTATACGTTTTGGAAGCATTCGGGACTTGGCCTGCCCTTCCCTTAGAGTATACAACTTGCCTAGAGTGCGGCCTTGTTCTCCCATCTTTAAACAACTGGGAACACACAGCCACATATGAATATTCTCTAAAGATAGGGTTTGCGTTTTGCAAGCATAAGGGTCTTGGCGTGCAGTTCACTTAGGGTATGCGACTTGCCTGGAGGACGCCCAAGTTCTAACTCCTTTCCACAACTGGGAACACAGTGTCATTCTTGAATCTTCACTTTAAGATTGTGTTTACGTTTTGGAAGCCTCAGCGTCTTTGTGGGCCCGTCACTCAGAGGACCCAACCAGCTTCTCCTCTGCCCTTGTTCTAAATGCTTTCCTTAAGTGGGAACACAGAGCCACTGATGAGACTTCACCTGAAGTGCGATTGTACGTTTTGAAAACAGAACGGACTGGACGTGCACTGAACTCAGAGTTTCCAGCTGGCTTGTAGTCTGCCCTTGTTCTAAGTTCTTTCCTGAACTGGGAACCCAGGGCCGCTGAGGCCTCTTCGCCTTCAGAGCCTTTTAAAGTTTTGGAAGCCTCAGGGCCTTAGCCCGCATTTTTCCTTAGAGCTTCCAACTTGCTTATGTCCTCCTGAGTTCTAAGTTCTTTCCTGAACTGCGAACACACTGCCCCTTAGGAGACGTCACCTGAAGAGCGATGATAGGTTTTGGAAGTCTAAGGGACTTGGTGTGCATGTCCTTCTGAGAATCCAACTTGCCTACAGTCCGTCCTTGTTCTAACTTCTTTCCGCACCTGGGAAAACACTGCGAGAATGGGTTTTCGTATGCCGCAGGATTTTACGTTTTGGAAGTAGAAGCGCACTGGCAAGCTCTTAACTCAGAGTCTCCAACCTGTCTAGAGTCCGCCCGTGTACTAACACCTTTCCTCAACTGGGAACTCACTGCCACATAGGAGACTTAACGCTAAGGGCGATTAGACGTTTTGGGAGCATAAGGGACTTGGCATGCCCTTACATTAGAGTATGCAACATGGCTATAGTGCGCCTTGTTCTCACGTCTTCCCACAACTGGGAACACACAGCCACATAGGAATCTTCACCAAAGATCGAGTGTACGTCCTGGCAGCATCAGGAAGCGGGCTTGCATTCAGAGTATGCCGCTTGCCTATTGTGCACGCACGTTCTAACTTCATTCCCCAACTGGGAACACAGTGCCACTTTTGAATCGTCACTTTAAGATCGCGTTTCCCTTTTGGAAGCCTAAGCGTCTTTGTGTCCCTTCAACACAGAGGATCCAACAAGCTTCTAGTCTGGCCTTGTTCTAAGTTCTTTCCTTAACTGGGAACACACTGCCACCTATGAGACTTCACCCTGAGTGCAATTATATGTTTTGGAAGCATTTGGGGATGGACGTGCACTTAACTCAGTGTTCCAACTGGCTTATACTCTGCCCGTGTTCTAAGTTCTTTCCTGAACGGGCAACCCAGGGCCGCTTCGGCCTCTTCGCCTTAGGAGCCTTCATACGCTTTGGAAGCGTCAGGGCCATAGCCTGCCTTTGACTCAGAGCTTCCAACTTGCTTATGTTCGCCTTTGTTCTCAGTTCTTTCCTGAACTGTGAACACCATGCCACTTAGGAGACTTCACCTTAAGAGCGATGATAGGATTGGGAAGTCTATGGGACTTGGTGTGCACTTCCTTCAGATGATCCAACTTGCCTACAGTCCGTCCTTGTTCTAACTTCTTTCCTCAACTGGGGAAACACTGCCAGAATGGGTTTTGGTATGCAGCGGGATTTGACGTTTTGGAAGCAGAAGCGCACTGGCGAGCACTTACCTCAGAGTGTCCAACCTGCCCGGAGACCGCCCTTGTTCTAACACTTGTCCTCCCCTGGAAATATTGGGACTTAGGAGTGTTCGTCTTCAGGGCGTTTGTAGGTTTTGGAAGCATAAGGGGCTTCCCTTCAATGTAACTTAGAGTATTGAAAATCCTTACAGTCTGCCCTTGTTGTAAGATCTCTCCTTACCTGGGACCTCACTGCCACTTATGAGACTTAACCTTCAGAATGATTATACGTTTTGGAAGCATTCGGGACTTGGCCTGCCCTTCCCTTAGAGTATACAACTTGCCTAGAGTGCGGCCTTGTTCTCCCATCTTTAAACAACTGGGAACACACAGCCACATATGAATATTCTCTAAAGATGGAGTTTGGTTTTGCAAGCATAAGGGTCTTGGCGTGCAGTTCACTTAGAGTATGCGACTTGCCTGGAGGACGCCCAAGTTCTAACTCCTTTCCACAACTGGGAACACAGTGTCATTCTTGAATCTTCACCTTAAGATCGCGTTTACGTTTTGGAAGCCTCAGCGTCTTTGTGTGCCCGTCACTCAGAGGATCCAACCAGCTTCTCCTCTGCCCTTGTTCTAAATGCTTTCCTTAAGTGGGAACACAGAGCCACTGATGAGACTTCACCTGAAGTGCGATTGTACGTTTTGAAAACAGAACGGACTGGACGTGCACTGAACTCAGAGTTTCCAGCTGGCTTGTAGTCTGCCCTTGTTCTAAGTTCTTTCCTGAACTGGGAACCCAGGGCCGCTGAGGCCTCTTCGCCTTCAGAGCCTTTTAAAGTTTTGGAAGCCTCAGGGCCTTAGCCTGCATTTTTCCTTAGATCTTCCAACTTGCTTATGTCCTCCTGAGTTCTAAGTTCTTTCCTGAACTGTGAACACACTGCCCCTTAGGAGACTTCACCTGAAGAGCGATGGTAGGTTTTGGAAGTCTAAGGGACTTGGTGTGCATGTCCTTCTGAGAATCCAACTTGCCTACAGTCCGTCCTTGTTCTAACTTCTTTCCTCACCTGGGAAAAAACTGCGAGAATGGGTTTTCGTATGCCGCAGGATTTTACGTTTTGGAAGTAGAAGGGCACTGACAAGCTCTTAACTCAGAGTCTCCAACCTGTCTAGAGTCCGCCCGTGTACTAACACCTTCCCTCAACTGGGAACTCACTGCCACTTAGGAGATTAAAGCTAAGGGCGATTAGACGTTTTGGGAGCAGAAGGGACTTGGCATGCACTTACATTAGAGTATGCAACATGGCTATAGTGCGCCTTGTTCTCACGTCTTCCCACAACTGGGAACACACAGCCACATAGGAATCTTCACCAAAGATCGAGTGTACGTCCTGGCAGCATCAGGAAGCGGGCTTGCACTTAGAGTAGGCAACTTGCCTATAGTGCACGCAGGTCCTAACTTCGTTCCACAACTGGGAACACAGTGCCATTTTTGAATCGTCACTTTAAGATCGCGTTTCCCTTTTGGAAGCCTAAGCGTCTTTGTGTCCCTTCAACACAGAGGATCCAACAAGCTTCTAGTCTGGCCTTGTTCTAAATTCTTTCCTTAACTGGGAACACACTGCCACCTATGAGACTTCACCCTAAGTGCAATTATATGTTTTGGAAGCATTTGGGGATGGACGTGCACTGAACTCAGTGTTCCAACTGGCTTATACTCTGCCCGTGCTCTAAGTTCTTTCCTGAACGGGCAACCCAGGGCCGCTTCGGCCTCTTCGCCTTAGGAGCCTTCATACGTTTTGGAAGCGTCAGGGCCATAGCCTGCCTTTGACTCAGAGCTTCCAACTGGCTTATGTTCGCCTTTGTTCTAAGTTCTTTCCTGAACTGTGAACACAATGCCACTTAGGAGACTTCACCTTAAGAGCGATGATAGGATTGGGAAGTCTATGGGACTTGGTGTGCACTTCCTTCAGATGCTCCAAGTTGCCTACAGTCCCTCCTTGATCTAACTTCTTTCCTCAAGTGGGAAAACACTGCCAGAATGGGTTTTGGTATGCAGCGGGATTTGACGTTTTGGAAGCAGAAGCGCACTGGTGAGCACTTACCTCAGAGTGTCCAACCTGCCCGGAGACCGCCCTTGTTCTAACACTTGTCCTCCCCTGGAAACATTGCGATTTAGGAGTGTTCATCTTCAGGGCGTTTGTAGGTTTTGGAAGCATAAGGGGCTTCACTTCAATTTAACTTAAAGAGTATTGAAAATCCTTACAGTCGGCCCTTGTTGTAAGATCTCTCCTTACCTGGGACCTCACTGCCACTTATGAGACTTAACCTTCAGAGCGATTATACGTTTTGGAAGCATTCGGGACTTGGCCTGCCCTTCCCTGAGAGTATACAACTTGCCTAGAGTGCGGCCTTGTTCTCCCATCTTTAAACAAATGGGAACACACAGCCACATATCAATATCCTCTAAAGATAGAGTTTGCGTTTTGCAAGCATAAGGGTCTTGGCGTGCAGTTCACTTAGATTATGCAACTTGCCTAGAGGACGCCCAAGTTCTAACTTCTTTCCACAACTGGGAACACAGTGTCATTCTTGAATCTTCACTTTAAGATCGCGTTTACGTTTTGGAAGCCTCAGCGTCTTTGTGTGCCCGTCACTCAGAGGATCCAACCAGCTTCTCCTCTGCCCTTGTTCTAAATGCTTTCCTTAAGTGGGAACACAGAGCCACTGATGAGACTTCACCTGAAGTGCGATTGTACGTTTTGAAAACAGAACGGACTGGACGTGCACTGAACTCAGAGTATCCAACTGGCTTGTAGTCTGCCCTTGTTCTAAGTTCTTTCCTGAACTGGGAACCCAGGGCCGCTGAGGCCTCTTCGCCTTAAGAGCCTTTTTACGTTTTGGAAGCCTCAGGGCCTTAGCCTGCATTTTTCCTTAGAGCTTCCAACTTGCTTATGTCCTCCTGAGTTCTAAGTTCTTTCCTGAACTGTGAACACACTGCCCCTTAGGAGACTTCACCTGAAGAGCGATGGTAGGTTTTGGAAGTCTAAGGGACTTGGTGTGCATGTCCTTCTGAGAATCCAACTTGCCTACAGTCCGTCCTTGTTCTAACTTCTTTCCTCACCTGGGAAAACACTGCGAGAATGGGTTTTCGTATGCCGCAGGATTTTACGTTTTGGAAGTAGAAGCGCACTGACAAGCTCTTAACTCAGAGTCTCCAACCTGTCTAGAGTCCGCCCGTGTACTAACACCTTCCCTCAACTGGGAACTCACT
The DNA here is from genome assembly GCF_922984935.1 of Meles meles. NCBI lineage: Eukaryota > Metazoa > Chordata > Mammalia > Carnivora > Mustelidae > Meles > Meles meles. The sequence goes on along the minus strand of NC_060070.1, from coordinate 125,759,066 downwards.
GCCACATAGGAGACGTAACGCTAAGGGCGATTAGACGTTTTGGGAGCAGAAGGGACTTGGCATGCACTTACATTAGAGTATGCAACATGGCTATAGTGCGCCTTGTTCTCACGTCTTCCCACAACTGGGAACACACAGCCACATAGGAATCTTCACCAAAGATCGAGTGTACGTCCTGGCAGCATCAGGAAGCGGGCTTGCACTTAGAGTAGGCAACTTGCCTATAGTGCACGCAGGTCCTAACTTCGTTCCACAACTGGGAACACAGTGCCATTTTTGAATCGTCACTTTAAGATCGCGTTTCCCTTTTGGAAGCCTAAGCGTCTTTGTGTCCCTTCAACACAGAGGATCCAACAAGCTTCTAGTCTGGCCTTGTTCTAAATTCTTTCCTTAACTGGGAACACACTGCCACCTATGAGACTTCACCCTAAGTGCAATTATATGTTTTGGAAGCATTTGGGGATGGACGTGCACTGAACTCAGTGTTCCAACTGGCTTATACTCTGCCCGTGCTCTAAGTTCTTTCCTGAACGGGCAACCCAGGGCCGCTTCGGCCTCTTCGCCTTAGGAGCCTTCATACGTTTTGGAAGCGTCAGGGCCATAGCCTGCCTTTGACTCAGAGCTTCCAACTGGCTTATGTTCGCCTTTGTTCTAAGTTCTTTCCTGAACTGTGAACACAATGCCACTTAGGAGACTTCACCTTAAGAGCGATGATAGGATTGGGAAGTCTATGGGACTTGGTGTGCACTTCCTTCAGATGCTCCAAGTTGCCTACAGTCCCTCCTTGATCTAACTTCTTTCCTCAAGTGGGAAAACACTGCCAGAATGGGTTTTGGTATGCAGCGGGATTTGACGTTTTGGAAGCAGAAGCGCACTGGTGAGCACTTACCTCAGAGTGTCCAACCTGCCCGGAGACCGCCCTTGTTCTAACACTTGTCCTCCCCTGGAAACATTGCGATTTAGGAGTGTTCATCTTCAGGGCGTTTGTAGGTTTTGGAAGCATAAGGGGCTTCACTTCAATTTAACTTAAAGAGTATTGAAAATCCTTACAGTCGGCCCTTGTTGTAAGATCTCTCCTTACCTGGGACCTCACTGCCACTTATGAGACTTAACCTTCAGAGCGATTATACGTTTTGGAAGCATTCGGGACTTGGCCTGCCCTTCCCTGAGAGTATACAACTTGCCTAGAGTGCGGCCTTGTTCTCCCATCTTTAAACAACTGGGAACACACAGCCACATATCAATATCCTCTAAAGATAGAGTTTGCGTTTTGCAAGCATAAGGGTCTTGGCGTGCAGTTCACTTAGATTATGCAACTTGCCTAGAGGACGCCCAAGTTCTAACTTCTTTCCACAACTGGGAACACAGTGTCATTCTTGAATCTTCACTTTAAGATCGCGTTTACGTTTTGGAAGCCTCAGCGTCTTTGTGTGCCCGTCACTCAGAGGATCCAACCAGCTTCTCCTCTGCCCTTGTTCTAAATGCTTTCCTTAAGTGGGAACACAGAGCCACTGATGAGACTTCACCTGAAGTGCGATTGTACGTTTTGAAAACAGAACGGACTGGACGTGCACTGAACTCAGAGTATCCAACTGGCTTGTAGTCTGCCCTTGTTCTAAGTTCTTTCCTGAACTGGGAACCCAGGGCCGCTGAGGCCTCTTCGCCTTAAGAGCCTTTTTACGTTTTGGAAGCCTCAGGGCCTTAGCCTGCATTTTTCCTTAGAGCTTCCAACTTGCTTATGTCCTCCTGAGTTCTAAGTTCTTTCCTGAACTGTGAACACACTGCCCCTTAGGAGACTTCACCTGAAGAGCGATGGTAGGTTTTGGAAGTCTAAGGGACTTGGTGTGCATGTCCTTCTGAGAATCCAACTTGCCTACAGTCCGTCCTTGTTCTAACTTCTTTCCTCACCTGGGAAAACACTGCGAGAATGGGTTTTCGTATGCCGCAGGATTTTACGTTTTGGAAGTAGAAGCGCACTGACAAGCTCTTAACTCAGAGTCTCCAACCTGTCTAGAGTCCGCCCGTGTACTAACACCTTCCCTCAACTGGGAACTCACTGCCACATAGGAGACGTAACGCTAAGGGCGATTAGACGTTTTGGGAGCATAAGGGACTTGGCATGCACTTACATTAGAGTATGCAACATGGCTACAGTGCGCCTTATTCTCACGTCTTCCCACAACTGGGAACACACAGCCACAAAGGAATCTTCACCAAAGATCCAGTGTACGTCCTGGCAGCATCAGGAAGCGGGCTTGCACTTAGAGTATGCAACTTGCCTATAGTGCACGCAGGTTCTAACTTCGTTCCACAACTGGGAACACAGTGCCATTTTTGAATCGTCACTTTAAGATCGCGTTTCCCTTTTGGAAGCCTAAGCGTCTTTGTGTCCCTTCAACACAGAGGATCCAACAAGCTTCTAGTCTGGCCTTGTTCTAAATTCTTTCCTTAACTGGGAACACACTGCCACCTATGAGACTTCACCCTAAGTGCTATTATATGTTTTGGAAGCATTTGGGGATGGACGTGCACTGAACTCAGTATTCCAACTGGCTTATACTCTGCCCGTGCTCTAAGTTCTTTCCTGAACGGTCAACCCAGGGCCGCTTCGGCCTCTTCGCCTTAGCAGCCTTCATACGTTTTGGAAGCGTCAGGGCCATAGCCTGCCTTTGACTCCGAGCTTCCAACTTGCTTATGTTCGCCTTTGTTCTAAGTTCTTTCCTGAACTGTGAACACAATGCCACTTAGGAGACTTCACCTTAAGAGCGATGATAGGATTGGGAAGTCTATGGGACTTGGTGTGCACTTCCTTCAGATGCTCCAAGTTGCCTACAGACCCTCCTTGATCTAACTTCTTTCCTCAACTGGGAAAACACTGCCAGAATGGGTTTTGGTATGCAGCGGGATTTGACGTTTTGGAAGCAGAAGCGCACTGGTGAGCACTTACCTCAGAGTGTCCAACCTGCCCAGAGACCGCCCTTGTTCTAACACTTGTCCTCCACTGGAAACATTGAAATTTAGGAGTGTTCATCTCCAGGGCGTTTGTAGGTTTTGGAAGCATAAGGGGCTTCCCTTCAATTTAAAAGAGTATTGAAAATCCTTACAGTCTGCCCTTGTTGTAAGATCTCTCCTTACCTGGGACCTCACTGCCACTTATGAGACTTAACCTTCAGAGCGATTATACGTTTTGGAAGCATTCGGGACTTGGCCTGCCCTTCCCTTAGAGTATACAACTTGCCTAGAGTGCGGCCTTGTTCTCCCATCTTTAAACAACTGGGAACACACAGCCACATATCAATATCCTCTAAAGATAGAGTTTGCGTTTTGCAAGCATAAGGGTCTTGGCGTGCAGTTCACTTAGAGTATGTAACTTGCCTAGAGGACGCCCAAGTTCTAACTTCTTTCCACAACTGGGAACACAGTGTCATTCTTGAATCTTCACTTTAAGATCGCGTTTACGTTTTGGAAGCCTCAGCGTCTTTGTGTGCCTGTCACTCAGAGGATCCAACCAGCTTCTCCTCTGCCCTTGTTCTAAATGCTTTCCTTAAGTGGGAACACAGAGCCACTGATGAGACTTCACCTGAAGTGCGATTGTACGTTTTGAAAACAGAACGGACTGGACGTGCACTGAACTCAGAGTATTCAACTGGCTTGTAGTCTGCCCTTGTTCTAAGTTCTTTCCTGAACTGGGAACCCAGGGCCGCTGAGGCCTCTTCGCCTTAAGAGCCTTTTTACGTTTTGGAAGCCTCAGGGCCTTTGCCTGCATTTTTCCTTAGAGCTTCCAACTTGCTTATGTCCTCCAGAGTTCTAAGTTCTTTCCTGAACTGTGAACACACTGCCCCTTAGGAGACGTCACCTGAAGAGCGATGGTAGGTTTTGGAAGTCTAAGGGACTTGGTGTGCATGTCCTTCTGAGAATCCAACTTGCCTACAGTCCGTCCTTGTTCTAACTTCTTTCCTCACCTGGGAAAACACTGCGAGAATGGGTTTTCGTATGCAGCAGGATTTTACGTTTTGGAAGTAGAAGCGCACTGGCAAGCTCTTAACTCAGAGTCTCCAACCTGTCTAGAGTCCGCCCGTGTACTAACACCTTCCCTCAACTGGGAACTCACTGCCACTTAGGAGATTAAAGCTAAGGGCGATTAGACGTTTTGGGAGCATAAGGGACTTGGCATGCACTTACATTAGAGTATGCAACATGGCTATAGTGCGCCTTGTTCTCACGTCTTCCCACAACTGGGAACACACAGCCACATAGGAATCTTCACCAAAGATCGAGTGTACGTCCTGGCAGCATCAGGAAGCGGGCTTGCACTTAGAGTAGGCAACTTGCCTAGAGTGCACGCAGGTTCTAACTTCGTTCCACAACTGGGAACACAGTGCCATTTTTGAATCGTCACTTTAAGATCGCGTTTCCCTTTTGGAAGCCTAAGCGTCTTTGTGTCCCTTCAACACAGAGGATCCAACAAGCTTCTAGTCTGGCCTTGTTCTAAATTCTTTCCTTAACTGGGAACACACTGCCACCTATGAGACTTCACCCTAAGTGCAATTATATGTTTTGGAAGCATTTGGGGATGGACGTGCACTGAACTCAGTGTTCCAACTGGCTTATACTCTGCCCGTGTTCTAAGTTCTTTCCTGAACGGGCAACCCAGGGCCGCTTCGGCCTCTTCGCCTTTGGAGCCTTCATACGTTTTGGAAGCATCAGGGCCATAGCCTGCCTTTGATTCAGAGCTTCCAACTGGCTTATGTTCGCCTTTGTTCTAAGTTCTTTCCTGAACTGTGAACACAATGCCACTTAGGAGACTTCACCTTAAGAGCGATGATAGGATTGGGAAGTCTATGGGACTTGGTGTGCACTTCCTTCAGATGATCCAACTTGCCGACAGTCCGTCCTTGTTCTAACTTCTTTCCTCAACTGGGAAAACACTGCCAGAATGGGTTTTGGTATGCAGCGGGATTTGACGTGTTGGAAGCAGAAGCGCATTGGTGAGCACTTAACTCAGAGGGTCCAACCTGCCCAGAGACCGCCCTTGTTCCAACACTTGTCCTCCCCTGGAAACATTGCGATTTAGGAGTGTTCATCTTCAGGGCGTTTGTAGGTTTTGGAAGCATAAGGGGCTTCACTTCAATGTAACTTAGAGTATTGAAAATCCTTACAGTCTGCCCTTGTTGTAAGATCTCTCCTTACCTGGGACCTCACTGCCACTTATGAGACTTAACCTTCAGAGCGATTATACGTTTTGGAAGCCTTCGGGACTTGGCCTGCCCTTCCCTTAGAGCATACAACTTGCCTAGAGTGCGGCCTTGTTCTCCCATCTTTAAACAACTGGGAACACACAGCCACATATGAATATTCTCTAAAGATAGAGTTTGCGTTTTGCAAGCATAAGGGTCTTGGCGTGCAGTTCACTTAGAGTATGCGACTTGCCTAGAGGACGCCCAAGTTCTAACTTCTTTCCACAACTGGGAACACAGTGTCATTCTTGAATCTTCACTTTAAGATCGCGTTTACGTTTTGGAAGCCTCAGCGTCTTTGTGTGCCCGTCACTCAGAGGATCCAACCAGCTTCTCCTCTGCCCTTGTTCTAAATGCTTTCCTGAAGTGGGAACACAGAGCCACTGATGAGACTTCATCTGAAGTGCGATTGTACGTTTTGAAAACAGAACGGACTGGACGTGCACTGAACTCAGAGTATCCAACTGGCTTGTAGTCTGCCCTTGTTCTAAGTTCTTTCCTGAACTGGGAACCCAGGGCCGCTGAGGCCTCTTCGCCTTAAGAGCCTTTTTACGTTTTGGAAGCCTCAGGGCCTTAGCCTGCATTTTTCCTTAGAGCTTCCAACTTGCTTATGTCGTCCTGAGTTCTAAGTTCTTTCCTGAACTGTGAACACACTGCCCCTTAGGAGACTTCACCTGAAGAGCGATGATAGGTTTTGGAAGTCTAAGGGACTTGGTGTGCATGTCCTTCTGAGAATCCAACTTGCCTACAGTCCGTCCTTGTTCTAACTTCTTTCCTCACCTGGGAAAACTCTGCGAGAATGGGTTTTCGTATGCAGCAGGATTTTACGTTTTGGAAGTAGAAGCGCACTGGCAAGCTCTTAACTCAGAGTCTCCAACCTGTCTAGAGTCCGCCCGTGTACTAACACCTTCCCTCAACTGGGAACTCACTGCCACATAGGAGACATAACGCTAAGGGCGATTAGACGTTTTGGGAGCATAAGGGACTTGGCATGCACTTACATTAGAGTATGCAACATGGCTATAGTGCGCCTTGTTCTCACGTCTTCCCACAACTGGGAACACACAGCCACATAGGAATCTTCACCAAAGATCGAGTGTACGTCCTGGCAGCATCAGGAAGCGGGCTTGCACTTAGAGTATGCAACTTGCCTATAGTGCACGCAGGTTCTAACTTCGTTCCACAACTGGGAACACAGTGCCATTTTTGAATCGTCGCTTTAAGATCGCGTTTCCCTTTTGGAAGCCTAAGCGTCTTTGTGTCCCTTCAACACAGAGGGTCCAACAAGCTTCTAGTCTGGCCTTGTTCTAAATTCTTTCCTTAACTGGGAACACACTGCCACCTATGAGACTTCACCCTAAGTGCAATTATATGTTTTGGAAGCATTTGGGGATGGACGTGCACTGAACTCGGTGTTCCAACTGGCTTATACTCTGCCCTTGCTCTAAGTTCTTTCCTGAACGGGCAACGCTGGGCCGCTTCGGCCTCTTCGCCTTAGGAGCCTTCATACGTTTTGGAAGCGTCAGGGCCATAGCCTGCATTTGACTCAGAGCTTCCAACTTGCTTATGTTCGCCTTTGTTCTCAGTTCTTTCCTGAACTGTGAACACAATGCCACTTAGGAGACTTCACCTTAAGAGCGATGATAGGATTGGGAAGTCTATGGGACTTGGTGTGCCCTGCCTTCAGATGATCCAACTTGCCTACAGTCCGTCCTTGTTCTAACTTCTTTCCTCAACTGGGGAAACACTGCCAGAATGGGTTTTGGTATGCAGCGGGATTTGACGTTTTGGACGCAGAAGCGCATTGGTGAGCACTTACCTCAGAGTGTCCAACCTGCCCAGAGACCGCCCTTGTTCTAACACTTGTCCTCCCCTGGAAACATGGCGATTTAGGAGTGTTCATCTTCAGGGCGTTTGTAGGTTTTGGAAGCATAAGGGGCTTCACTTCAATGTAACTTAAAGAGTATTGAAAATCCTTACAGTCTGCCCTTGTTGTAAGATCTCTCCTTACCTGGGACCTCACTGCCACTTATGAGACTTAACCTTCAGAGCGATTATACGTTTTGGAAGCATTCGGGACTTGGCCTGCCCTTCCCTTAGAGCATACAACGTGCCTACAGTGCGGCCTTGTTCTCCCATCTTTAAACAACTGGGAACACACAGCCACATATGAATATCCTCTAAAGATAGAGTTTGCGTTTTGCAAGCATAAGGGTCTTGGCGTGCAGTTCACTTAGAGTATGCGACTTGCCTAGAGGACGCCCAAGTTCTAACTTCTTTCCACAACTGGGAACACAGTGTCATTCTTGAATCTTCACTTTAAGATCGCGTTTACGTTTTGGAAGCCTCAGCGTCTTTGTGTGCCCGTCACTCAGAGGATCCAACCAGCTTCTCCTCTGCCCTTGTTCTAAATGCTTTCCTTAAGTGGGAACACAGAGCCACTGATGAGACTTCACCTGAAGTGCGATTGTACGTTTTGAAAACAGAACGGACTGGACGTGCACTGAACTCAGAGTATCCAACTGGCTTGTAGTCTGCCCTTGTTCTAAGTTCTTTCCTGAACTGGGAACCCAGGGCCGCTGAGGCCTCTTCGCCTTAAGAGCCTTTTTACGTTTTGGAAGCCTCAGGGCCTTAGCCTGCATTTTTCCTTAGAGCTTCCAACTTGCTTATGTCCTCCTGAGTTCTAAGTTCTTTCCTGAACTGTGAACACACTGCCCCTTAGGAGACATCACCTGAAGAGCGATGATGCGTTTTGGAAGTCTAAGGGACTTGGTGTGCATGTCCTTCTGAGAAGCCAACTTACCTACAGTCCGTCCTTGTTCTAACTTCTTTCCTCACCTGGGAAAACACTGCGAGAATGGGTTTTCGTATGCAGCAGGATTTTACGTTTTGGAAGTAGAAGCACACTGGCAAGCTCTTAACTCAGAGTCTCCAACCTGTCTAGAGTCCGCCCTTGTACTAACACCTTTCCTCAACTGGGAACTCACTGCCACATAGGAGACTTAACGCTAAGGGCGATTAGACATTTTGGGAGCATAAGGGACTTGGCATGCACTTACATTAGAGTATGCAACATGGCTATAGTGCGCCTTGTTCTCACGTCTTCCCACAACTGGGAACACACAGCCACATAGGAATCTTCACCAAAGATCGAGTGTACGTCCTGGCAGCATCAGGAAGCGGGCTTGCACTTAGAGTATGCAACTTGCCTATAGTGCACGCAGGTTCTAACTTCTTTCCACAACTGGGAACACAGTGCCATTTTTTTTTTGTTTTTTTCTTTTTTATTTTTATTTGTTTATTTACAGCATAACAGTGTTCATTGTTTTGGCATCACACCCAGTGCTCCATGCAGTACGTGCCCTCCTCATTACCCACCACATGGTCCCTCAACCTCCCAACCCCCCCACTCCCCCACCGCCCCTTCATAACCCTCTAGTTGTTTTTCAGAGTCCATAGTCTCTCATGGTTCATCTCCCCTTCCAGTTTCCCTCAACTCCCTCTCCTCTCCATCTCCCCATGTCCTCCATGTTATTTGTTATGCTCCACAAATAAGTGAGACCATATGATACTTGACTCTCTCTGCTTGACTTATTTCGCTCAGCATACTTTCTTCCAGTCCCGTCCATGTTGCTACAAAAGTTGGATATTCGTCCTTTCTGATGGAGGCATAATACTCCATTGTGTATATGGACCACATCTTCCTTATCCATTCATCCGTTGAAGGGCATCTTGGTTCTTTCCACAGTTTGGCGACCGTAGCCATTGCTGCAATAAACATTGGGGTACAAATGGCCCTTCTTTTCACTACATCTGTATCTTTGGGGTAAATACCCAGCAGTGCAATTGCAGGGTCATAGGGAAGCTCTATTTTTAATTTCTTCAGGAATCTCCACACTGTTCTCCAAAGTGGCTGCACTAACTTGCATTCCCACCAACAGTGGAAGAGGGTTCCTCTTTCTCCACATCCTCTCCAACACACGTTGTTTCCTGTCTTGCTAATTTTGGCCATTCTAACTGGTGTCAGGAGGTATCTCAATGTGGTTTTAATTTGAATCTCCCTGATGGCTAGTGATGATGAACATTTTTTCATGTGTCTGATAGCCATTTGTATGTCTTCGTTGGAGAAGTGTCTGTTCATATCTTCTGCCCATTTTTTGATATGATTATCTGTTTTGTGTGTGTTGAGTTTGAGAAGTTCTTTATAGATCCTGGATATCAACCTTTTGTCTGTACTGTCATTTGCAAATATCTTCTCCCATTCCGTGGGTTGCCTCTTTGTTTTGTTGACTGTTTCCTTTGCTGTGCAGAAGCTTTTGATCTTGAGGAAGTCCCAAAAGTTCATTTTTGCTTTTGTTTCCTTGGCCTTTGGAGACATATCTTGAAAAAAGTTGCTGTGGCTGATATCGAAGAGGTTACTGCCTACGTTCTCCTCTAGGATTCTGATAGATTCCTGTCTCACGTTGAGGTCTTTTATCCATTTCGAGTTTATCTTTGTGTACAGTGTAAGAGAATGGTCAACTTTCATTCTTCTACATATCGCTGTCCAGTTTTCCCAGCACCATTTATTGAAGAGACTGTCTTTTTTCCATTGAATATTTTTTCCTGTTTTGTCGAAGATTATTTGACCATAGAGTTGAGGGTCCATATCTGGGCTCTCCACTCTGTTCCACTGGTCTATGTGTCTGTTTTTATGCCAGTACCACGCTGTCTTGGTGATCACAGCTTTGTAGTAAAGCTTGAAATCGGGTAACGTGATGCCGCCAGTTTTGTTTTTGTTTTTCAACATTTCCTTAGCAATTTGGGGTCTCTTCTGGCTCCATACAAATTTTAGGATTATTTGCTCCAGCTCTTTGAAAAATATCGGTGGAATTTTGATCGGAATGGCATTAAAAGTATAGATTGCTCTAGGCAGTATAGACATTTTAACAATGTTTATTCTTCCAATCCAAGAGCATGGAACAGTCTTCCATCTTTTTGTGTCTTCTTCAATTTCTTTCATGAGTGTTCTGTAGTTCCTCGAGTATAGGTCCTTTACTACTTTGGTTAGGTTTATGCCCAGGTATCTTATGGTTCTTGGTGCTATAGTAAACGGAATCGATTCTCTAATTTCCCTTTCTGTATTTTCATTGTTGGTGTATAAAAAAGCCACTGATTTCTGTACACAGTGCCATTTTTGAATCGTCACTTTAAGATCGCGTTTCCCTTTTGGAAGCCTAAGCGTCTTTGTGTCCCTTCAACACAGAGGATCCAACAAGCTTCTAGTCTGGCCTTGTTCTAAATTCTTTCCTTAACTGGGAACACACTGCCACCTATGAGACTTCACCTTAAGTGCAATTGTATGTTTTGGAAGCGTTTGGGGATGGACGTGCACTGAACTCAGTGTTCCAACTGGCTTATACTCTGCCCGTGTTCTAAGTTCTTTCCTGAACGGGCAACCCAGGGCCGCTTCGGCCTCTTCGCCTTAGGAGCCTTCATACGTTTTGGAAGCGTCAGGGCCATAGCCTGCCTTTGACTCCGAGCTTCCAACTTGCTTTTGTTCGCCTTTGTTCTAAGTTCTTTCCTGAACTGTGAACACAATGCCACTTAGGAGACTTCACCTTAAGAGCGATGATAGGATTGGGAAGTCTATGGGACTTGGTGTGCACTTCCTTCAGATGCTCCAACTTGCCTACAGTCCGTCCTTGTTCTAACTTCTTTCCTCAACTGGGGAAACACTGCCAGAATGGGTTTTGGTATGCAGCGGGATTTGACGTTTTGGAAGCAGAAGCGCATTGGTGAGCACTTAACTCAGAGTGTCCAACCTGCCCAGAGACCGCCGTTGTTCTAACACTTGTCCTCCCCTGGAAACATTGCGATTTAGGAGTGTTCATCTTCAGGGCGTTTGTAGGTTTTGGAAGCATAAGGGGCTTCACTTCAATGTAACTTAAAGAGTATTGAAAATCCTTACAGTCTGCCCTTGTTGTAAGATCTCTCCTTACCTGGGACCTCACTGCCACTTATGAGACTTAACCTTCAGAGCGATTATACGTTTTGGAAGCATTCGGGACTTGGCCTGCCCTTCCCTTACAGCATACAACGTGCCTACAGTGCGGCCTTGTTCTCCCATCTTTAAACAACTGGGAACACACAGCCACATATGAATATCCTCTAAAGATAGAGTTTGCGTTTTGCAAGCATAAGGGTCTTGGCGTGCAGTTCACTTAGAGTATGCGACTTGCCTAGAGGACGCCCAAGTTCTAACTTCTTTCCACAACTGGGAACACAGTGTCATTCTTGAATCTTCACTTTAAGATCGCGTTTACGTTTTGGAAGCCTCAGCGTCTTTGTGTGCCCGTCACTCAGAGGATCCAACCAGCTTCTCCTCTGCCCTTGTTCTAAATGCTTTCCTTACGGGGGAACACAGAGCCACTGATGAGACTTCACCTGAAGTGCGATTGTACGTTTTGAAAACAGAACGGACTGGACGTGCACTGAACTCAGAGTATCCAACTGGCTTGTAGTCTGCCCTTGTTCTAAGTTCTTTCCTGAACTGGGAACCCAGGGCCGCTGAGGCCTCTTCGCCTTCAGAGCCTTTTTACGTTTTGGAAGCCTCAGGGCCTTAGCCTGCATTTTTCCTTAGAGCTTCCAACTTGCTTATGTCCTCCTGAGTTCTAAGTTCTTTCCTGAACTGTGAACACACTGCCCCTTAGGAGACATCACCTGAAGAGCGATGATGCGTTTTGGAAGTCTAAGGGACTTGGTGTGCATGTCCTTCTGAGAAGCCAACTTGCCTGCAGTCCGTCCTTGTTCTAACTTCTTTCCTCACCTGGGAAAACACTGCGAGAATGGGTTTTCGTATGCAGCAGGATTTTACGTTTTGGAAGTAGAAGCACACTGGCAAGCTCTTAACTCAGAGTCTCCAACCTGTCTAGAGTCCGCCCTTGTACTAACACCTTTCCTCAACTGGGAACTCACTGCCACATAGGAGACTTAACGCTAAGGGCGATTAGACATTTTGGGAGCATAAGGGACTTGGCATGCACTTACATTAGAGTATGCAACATGGCTATAGTGCGCCTTGTTCTCACGTCTTCCCACAACTGGGAACACACAGCCACATAGGAATCTTCACCAAAGATCGAGTGTACGTCCTGGCAGCATCAGGAAGCGGGCTTGCACTTAGAGTATGCAACTTGCCTATAGTGCACGCAGGTTCTAACTTCTTTCCACAACTGGGAACACAGTGCCATTTTTTTTTTGTTTTTTTCTTTTTTATTTTTATTTGTTTATTTACAGCATAACAGTGTTCATTGTTTTGGCATCACACCCAGTGCTCCATGCAGTACGTGCCCTCCTCATTACCCACCACATGGTCCCTCAACCTCCCAACCCCCCCACTCCCCCACCGCCCCTTCATAACCCTCTAGTTGTTTTTCAGAGTCCATAGTCTCTCATGGTTCATCTCCCCTTCCAGTTTCCCTCAACTCCCTCTCCTCTCCATCTCCCCATGTCCTCCATGTTATTTGTTATGCTCCACAAATAAGTGAGACCATATGATACTTGACTCTCTCTGCTTGACTTATTTCGCTCAGCATACTTTCTTCCAGTCCCGTCCATGTTGCTACAAAAGTTGGATATTCGTCCTTTCTGATGGAGGCATAATACTCCATTGTGTATATGGACCACATCTTCCTTATCCATTCATCCGTTGAAGGGCATCTTGGTTCTTTCCACAGTTTGGCGACCGTAGCCATTGCTGCAATAAACATTGGGGTACAAATGGCCCTTCTTTTCACTACATCTGTATCTTTGGGGTAAATACCCAGCAGTGCAATTGCAGGGTCATAGGGAAGCTCTATTTTTAATTTCTTCAGGAATCTCCACACTGTTCTCCAAAGTGGCTGCACTAACTTGCATTCCCACCAACAGTGGAAGAGGGTTCCTCTTTCTCCACATCCTCTCCAACACACGTTGTTTCCTGTCTTGCTAATTTTGGCCATTCTAACTGGTGTCAGGAGGTATCTCAATGTGGTTTTAATTTGAATCTCCCTGATGGCTAGTGATGATGAACATTTTTTCATGTGTCTGATAGCCATTTGTATGTCTTCGTTGGAGAAGTGTCTGTTCATATCTTCTGCCCATTTTTTGATATGATTATCTGTTTTGTGTGTGTTGAGTTTGAGAAGTTCTTTATAGATCCTGGATATCAACCTTTTGTCTGTACTGTCATTTGCAAATATCTTCTCCCATTCCGTGGGTTGCCTCTTTGTTTTGTTGACTGTTTCCTTTGCTGTGCAGAAGCTTTTGATCTTGAGGAAGTCCCAAAAGTTCATTTTTGCTTTTGTTTCCTTGGCCTTTGGAGACATATCTTGAAAAAAGTTGCTGTGGCTGATATCGAAGAGGTTACTGCCTACGTTCTCCTCTAGGATTCTGATAGATTCCTGTCTCACGTTGAGGTCTTTTATCCATTTCGAGTTTATCTTTGTGTACAGTGTAAGAGAATGGTCAACTTTCATTCTTCTACATATCGCTGTCCAGTTTTCCCAGCACCATTTATTGAAGAGACTGTCTTTTTTCCATTGAATATTTTTTCCTGTTTTGTCGAAGATTATTTGACCATAGAGTTGAGGGTCCATATCTGGGCTCTCCACTCTGTTCCACTGGTCTATGTGTCTGTTTTTATGCCAGTACCACGCTGTCTTGGTGATCACAGCTTTGTAGTAAAGCTTGAAATCGGGTAACGTGATGCCGCCAGTTTTGTTTTTGTTTTTCAACATTTCCTTAGCAATTTGGGGTCTCTTCTGGCTCCATACAAATTTTAGGATTATTTGCTCCAGCTCTTTGAAAAATATCGGTGGAATTTTGATCGGAATGGCATTAAAAGTATAGATTGCTCTAGGCAGTATAGACATTTTAACAATGTTTATTCTTCCAATCCAAGAGCATGGAACAGTCTTCCATCTTTTTGTGTCTTCTTCAATTTCTTTCATGAGTGTTCTGTAGTTCCTCGAGTATAGGTCCTTTACTTCTTTGGTTAGGTTTATGCCCAGGTATCTTATGGTTCTTGGTGCTATAGTAAACGGAATCGATTCTCTAATTTCCCTTTCTGTATTTTCATTGTTGGTGTATAAAAAAGCCACTGATTTCTGTACACAGTGCCATTTTTGAATCGTCACTTTAAGATCGCGTTTCCCTTTTGGAAGCCTAAGCGTCTTTGTGTCCCTTCAACACAGAGGATCCAACAAGCTTCTAGTCTGGCCTTGTTCTAAATTCTTTCCTTAACTGGGAACACACTGCCACCTATGAGACTTCACCTTAAGTGCAATTGTATGTTTTGGAAGCGTTTGGGGATGGACGTGCACTGAACTCAGTGTTCCAACTGGCTTATACTCTGCCCGTGTTCTAAGTTCTTTCCTGAACGGGCAACCCAGGGCCGCTTCGGCCTCTTCGCCTTAGGAGCCTTCATACGTTTTGGAAGCGTCAGGGCCATAGCCTGCCTTTGACTCCGAGCTTCCAACTTGCTTTTGTTCGCCTTTGTTCTAAGTTCTTTCCTGAACTGTGAACACAATGCCACTTAGGAGACTTCACCTTAAGAGCGATGATAGGATTGGGAAGTCTATGGGACTTGGTGTGCACTTCCTTCAGATGCTCCAACTTGCCTACAGTCCGTCCTTGTTCTAACTTCTTTCCTCAACTGGGGAAACACTGCCAGAATGGGTTTTGGTATGCAGCGGGATTTGACGTTTTGGAAGCAGAAGCGCATTGGTGAGCACTTAACTCAGAGTGTCCAACCTGCCCAGAGACCGCCGTTGTTCTAACACTTGTCCTCCCCTGGAAACATTGCGATTTAGGAGTGTTCATCTTCAGGGCATTTGTAGGTTTTGGAAGCATAAGGGGCTTCACTTCAATGTAACTTAAAGAGTATTGAAAATCCTTACAGTCTGCCCTTGTTGTAAGATCTCTCATTACCTGGGACCTCACTGCCACTTATGAGACTTAACCTTCAGAGCGATTATACGTTTTGGAAGCATTCGGGACTTGGCCTGCCCTTCCCTGAGAGTATACAACTTGCCAGAGTGCGGCCTTGTTCTCCCATCTTTAAACAACTGGGAACACACAGCCACATATGAATATCCTCTAAAGATAGAGTTTGCGTTTTGCAAGCATAAGGGTCTTGGCGTGCAGTTCACTTAGAGTATGCAACTTGCCTAGAGGACGCCCAAGTTCTAACTTCTTTCCACAACTGGGAACACAGTGTCATTCTTGAATCTTCACTTTAAGGTCGCGTTTACGTTTGGGAAGCCTAAGCGTCTTTGTGTGCCCGTCACTCAGAGGATCCAACCAGCTTCTCCTCTGCCCTTGTTCTAAATGCTTTCCTTAAGTGGGAACACAGAGCCACTGATGAGACTTCACCTGAAGTGCGATTGTACGTTTTGAAAACAGAACCGACTGGACGTGCACTGAACTCAGAGTATCCAACTGGCTTGTAGTCTGCCCTTGTTCTAAGTTCTTTCCTGAACTGGGAACCCAGGGCCGCTGAGGCCTCTTCGCCTTCAGAGCCTTTTTACGTTTTGGAAGCCTCAGGGCCTTAGCCTGCATTTTTCCTTAGAGCTTCCCACTTGCTTATGTCCTCCTGAGTTCTAAGTTCTTTCCTGAACTGTGAACACACTGCCCCTTAGGAGACTTCACCTGAAGAGCGATGATAGGTTTTGGAAGTCTAAGGGACTTGGTGTGCATGTCCTTCTGAGAATCCAACTTGCCTACAGTCCGTCCTTCTTCTAACTTCTTTCCTCACCTGGGAAAACACTGCGAGAATGGGTTTTCGTATGCAGCAGGATTTTACGTTTTGGAAGTAGAAGCGCACTGGCAAGCTCTTAACTCAGAGTCTCCAACCTGTCTAGAGTCCGCCCTTGTACTAACACCATTCCTCAACTGGGAACTCACTGCCACATAGGAGACTTAACGCTAAGGGCGATTAGACGTTTTGGGAGCATAAGGGACTTGGCATGCACTTACATTAGAGTATGCAACATGGCTATAGTGCGCCTTGTTCTCACGTCTTCCCACTACTGGGAACACACAGCCACATAGGAACCTTCACCAAAGATCGAGTGTACGTCCTGGCAGCATCAGAAAGCGGGCTTGTACTTAGAGTATGCAACTTGCCTATAGTGCACGCAGGTTCTAACTTCGTTCCACAACTGGGAACACAGTGCCATTTTTGAATCGTCGCTTTAAGATCGCGTTTCCCTTTTGGAAGCCTAAGCGTCTTTGTGTCCCTTCAACACAGAGGGTCCAACAAGCTTCTAGTCTGGCCTTGTTCTAAATTCTTTCCTTAACTGGGAACACACTGCCACCTATGAGACTTCACCCTAAGTGCAATTATATGTTTTGGAAGCATTTGGGGATGGACGTGCACTGAACTCGGTGTTCCAACTGGCTTATACTCTGCCCTTGCTCTAAGTTCTTTCCTGAACGGGCAACGCTGGGCCGCTTCGGCCTCTTCGCCTTAGGAGCCTTCATACGTTTTGGAAGCGTCAGGGCCATAGCCTGCATTTGACTCAGAGCTTCCAACTTGCTTATGTTCGCCTTTGTTCTCAGTTCTTTCCTGAACTGTGAACACAATGCCACTTAGGAGACTTCACCTTAAGAGCGATGATAGGATTGGGAAGTCTATGGGACTTGGTGTGCCCTGCCTTCAGATGATCCAACTTGCCTACAGTCCGTCCTTGTTCTAACTTCTTTCCTCAACTGGGGAAACACTGCCAGAATGGGTTTTGGTATGCAGCGGGATTTGACGTTTTGGACGCAGAAGCGCATTGGTGAGCACTTACCTCAGAGTGTCCAACCTGCCCAGAGACCGCCCTTGTTCTAACACTTGTCCTCCCCTGGAAACATGGCGATTTAGGAGTGTTCATCTTCAGGGCGTTTGTAGGTTTTGGAAGCATAAGGGGCTTCACTTCAATGTAACTTAAAGAGTATTGAAAATCCTTACAGTCTGCCCTTGTTGTAAGATCTCTCCTTACCTGGGACCTCACTGCCACTTATGAGACTTAACCTTCAGAGCGATTATACGTTTTGGAAGCATTCGGGACTTGGCCTGCCCTTCCCTTAGAGCATACAACGTGCCTACAGTGCGGCCTTGTTCTCCCATCTTTAAACAACTGGGAACACACAGCCACATATGAATATCCTCTAAAGATAGAGTTTGCGTTTTGCAAGCATAAGGGTCTTGGCGTGCAGTTCACTTAGAGTATGCGACTTGCCTAGAGGACGCCCAAGTTCTAACTTCTTTCCACAACTGGGAACACAGTGTCATTCTTGAATCTTCACTTTAAGATCGCGTTTACGTTTTGGAAGCCTCAGCGTCTTTGTGTGCCCGTCACTCAGAGGATCCAACCAGCTTCTCCTCTGCCCTTGTTCTAAATGCTTTCCTTAAGTGGGAACACAGAGCCACTGATGAGACTTCACCTGAAGTGCGATTGTACGTTTTGAAAACAGAACGGACTGGACGTGCACTGAACTCAGAGTATCCAACTGGCTTGTAGTCTGCCCTTGTTCTAAGTTCTTTCCTGAACTGGGAACCCAGGGCCGCTGAGGCCTCTTCGCCTTAAGAGCCTTTTTACGTTTTGGAAGCCTCAGGGCCTTAGCCTGCATTTTTCCTTAGAGCTTCCAACTTGCTTATGTCCTCCTGAGTTCTAAGTTCTTTCCTGAACTGTGAACACACTGCCCCTTAGGAGACATCACCTGAAGAGCGATGATGCGTTTTGGAAGTCTAAGGGACTTGGTGTGCATGTCCTTCTGAGAAGCCAACTTACCTACAGTCCGTCCTTGTTCTAACTTCTTTCCTCACCTGGGAAAACACTGCGAGAATGGGTTTTCGTATGCAGCAGGATTTTACGTTTTGGAAGTAGAAGCACACTGGCAAGCTCTTAACTCAGAGTCTCCAACCTGTCTAGAGTCCGCCCTTGTACTAACACCTTTCCTCAACTGGGAACTCACTGCCACATAGGAGACTTAACGCTAAGGGCGATTAGACATTTTGGGAGCATAAGGGACTTGGCATGCACTTACATTAGAGTATGCAACATGGCTATAGTGCGCCTTGTTCTCACGTCTTCCCACAACTGGGAACACACAGCCACATAGGAATCTTCACCAAAGATCGAGTGTACGTCCTGGCAGCATCAGGAAGCGGGCTTGCACTTAGAGTATGCAACTTGCCTATAGTGCACGCAGGTTCTAACTTCTTTCCACAACTGGGAACACAGTGCCATTTTTTTTTTGTTTTTTTCTTTTTTATTTTTATTTGTTTATTTACAGCATAACAGTGTTCATTGTTTTGGCATCACACCCAGTGCTCCATGCAGTACGTGCCCTCCTCATTACCCACCACATGGTCCCTCAACCTCCCAACCCCCCCACTCCCCCACCGCCCCTTCATAACCCTCTAGTTGTTTTTCAGAGTCCATAGTCTCTCATGGTTCATCTCCCCTTCCAGTTTCCCTCAACTCCCTCTCCTCTCCATCTCCCCATGTCCTCCATGTTATTTGTTATGCTCCACAAATAAGTGAGACCATATGATACTTGACTCTCTCTGCTTGACTTATTTCGCTCAGCATACTTTCTTCCAGTCCCGTCCATGTTGCTACAAAAGTTGGATATTCGTCCTTTCTGATGGAGGCATAATACTCCATTGTGTATATGGACCACATCTTCCTTATCCATTCATCCGTTGAAGGGCATCTTGGTTCTTTCCACAGTTTGGCGACCGTAGCCATTGCTGCAATAAACATTGGGGTACAAATGGCCCTTCTTTTCACTACATCTGTATCTTTGGGGTAAATACCCAGCAGTGCAATTGCAGGGTCATAGGGAAGCTCTATTTTTAATTTCTTCAGGAATCTCCACACTGTTCTCCAAAGTGGCTGCACTAACTTGCATTCCCACCAACAGTGGAAGAGGGTTCCTCTTTCTCCACATCCTCTCCAACACACGTTGTTTCCTGTCTTGCTAATTTTGGCCATTCTAACTGGTGTCAGGAGGTATCTCAATGTGGTTTTAATTTGAATCTCCCTGATGGCTAGTGATGATGAACATTTTTTCATGTGTCTGATAGCCATTTGTATGTCTTCGTTGGAGAAGTGTCTGTTCATATCTTCTGCCCATTTTTTGATATGATTATCTGTTTTGTGTGTGTTGAGTTTGAGAAGTTCTTTATAGATCCTGGATATCAACCTTTTGTCTGTACTGTCATTTGCAAATATCTTCTCCCATTCCGTGGGTTGCCTCTTTGTTTTGTTGACTGTTTCCTTTGCTGTGCAGAAGCTTTTGATCTTGAGGAAGTCCCAAAAGTTCATTTTTGCTTTTGTTTCCTTGGCCTTTGGAGACATATCTTGAAAAAAGTTGCTGTGGCTGATATCGAAGAGGTTACTGCCTACGTTCTCCTCTAGGATTCTGATAGATTCCTGTCTCACGTTGAGGTCTTTTATCCATTTCGAGTTTATCTTTGTGTACAGTGTAAGAGAATGGTCAACTTTCATTCTTCTACATATCGCTGTCCAGTTTTCCCAGCACCATTTATTGAAGAGACTGTCTTTTTTCCATTGAATATTTTTTCCTGTTTTGTCGAAGATTATTTGACCATAGAGTTGAGGGTCCATATCTGGGCTCTCCACTCTGTTCCACTGGTCTATGTGTCTGTTTTTATGCCAGTACCACGCTGTCTTGGTGATCACAGCTTTGTAGTAAAGCTTGAAATCGGGTAACGTGATGCCGCCAGTTTTGTTTTTGTTTTTCAACATTTCCTTAGCAATTTGGGGTCTCTTCTGGCTCCATACAAATTTTAGGATTATTTGCTCCAGCTCTTTGAAAAATATCGGTGGAATTTTGATCGGAATGGCATTAAAAGTATAGATTGCTCTAGGCAGTATAGACATTTTAACAATGTTTATTCTTCCAATCCAAGAGCATGGAACAGTCTTCCATCTTTTTGTGTCTTCTTCAATTTCTTTCATGAGTGTTCTGTAGTTCCTCGAGTATAGGTCCTTTACTTCTTTGGTTAGGTTTATGCCCAGGTATCTTATGGTTCTTGGTGCTATAGTAAACGGAATCGATTCTCTAATTTCCCTTTCTGTATTTTCATTGTTGGTGTATAAAAAAGCCACTGATTTCTGTACACAGTGCCATTTTTGAATCGTCACTTTAAGATCGCGTTTCCCTTTTGGAAGCCTAAGCGTCTTTGTGTCCCTTCAACACAGAGGATCCAACAAGCTTCTAGTCTGGCCTTGTTCTAAATTCTTTCCTTAACTGGGAACACACTGCCACCTATGAGACTTCACCTTAAGTGCAATTGTATGTTTTGGAAGCGTTTGGGGATGGACGTGCACTGAACTCAGTGTTCCAACTGGCTGATACTCTGCCCGTGTTCTAAGTTCTTTCCTGAACGGGCAACCCAGGGCCGCTTCGGCCTCTTCGCCTTAGGAGCCTTCATACGTTTTGGAAGCGTCAGGGCCATAGCCTGCCTTTGACTCCGAGCTTCCAACTTGCTTTTGTTCGCCTTTGTTCTAAGTTCTTTCCTGAACTGTGAACACAATGCCACTTAGGAGACTTCACCTTAAGAGCGATGATAGGATTGGGAAGTCTATGGGACTTGGTGTGCACTTCCTTCAGATGCTCCAACTTGCCTACAGTCCGTCCTTGTTCTAACTTCTTTCCTCAACTGGGGAAACACTGCCAGAATGGGTTTTGGTATGCAGCGGGATTTGACGTTTTGGAAGCAGAAGCGCATTGGTGAGCACTTAACTCAGAGTGTCCAACCTGCCCGGAGACCGCCGTTGTTCTAACACTTGTCCTCCCCTGGAAACATTGCGATTTAGGAGTGTTCATCTTCAGGGCGTTTGTAGGTTTTGGAAGCATAAGGGGCTTCACTTCAATGTAACTTAGAGTATTAAAAATCCTTACAGTCTGCCCTTGTTGTAAGATCTCTCCTTACCTGGGACCTCACTGCCACTTATGAGACTTAACCTTCAGAGCGATTATACGTTTTGGAAGCATTCGGGACTTGGCCTGCCCTTCCCTTAGAGCATACAACTTGCTTACAGTGCGGCCTTGTTCTCCCATCTTTAAACAACTGGGAACACACAGCCACATATGAATATCCTCTAAAGATAGAGTTTGCGTTTTGCAAGCATAAGGGTCTTGGCGTGCAGTTCACTTAGAGTATGCGACTTGCCTAGAGGACGCCCAAGTTCTAACTTCTTTCCACAACTGGGAACACAGTGTCATTCTTGAATCTTCACTTTAAGATCACGTTTACGTTTTGGAAGCCTCAGCGTCTTTGTGTGCCCGTCACTCAGAGGATCCAACCAGCTTCTCCTCTGCCCTTGTTCTAAATGCTTTCCTTAAGTGGGAACACAGAGCCACTGATGAGACTTCACCTGAAGTGCGATTGTACGTTTTGAAAACAGAACCGACTGGACGTGCACTGAACTCAGAGTATCCAACTGGCTTGTAGTCTGCCCTTGTTCTAAGTTCTTTCCTGAACTGGGAACCCAGGGCCGCTGAGGCCTCTTCGCCTTAAGAGCCTTTTTACGTTTTGGAAGCCTCAGGGCCTTAGCCTGCATTTTTCCTTAGAGCTTCCAACTTGCTTATGTCCTCCTGAGTTCTAAGTTCTTTCCTGAACTGTGAACACACTGCCCCTTAGGAGACTTCACCTGAAGAGCGATGATAGGTTTTGGAAGTCTAAGGGACTTGGTGTGCATGTCCTTCTGAGAATCCAACTTGCCTACAGTCCGTCCTTGTTCTAACTTCTTTCCTCACCTGGGAAAACACTGCGAGAATGGGTTTTCGTATGCAGCAGGATTTTACGTTTTGGAAGTAGAAGCGCACTGGCAAGCTCTTAACTCAGAGTCTCCAACCTGTCTAGAGACTGCCCGTGTACTAACACCTTCCCTCAACTGGGAACTCACTGCCACATAGGAGACTTAACGCTAAGGGCGATTAGACGTTTTGGGAGCATAAGGGACTTGGCATGCACTTACATTAGAGTATGCAACATGGCTATAGTGCGCCTTGTTCTCACGTCTTCCCACAACTGGGAACACACAGCCACATAGGAATCTTCACCAAAGATCGAGTGTACGTCCTGGCAGCATCAGGAAGCGGGCTTGCACTTAGAGTACGCAACTTGCCTATAGTGCACGCAGGTTCTAACTTCGTTCCACAACTGGGAACACAGTGCCATTTTTGAATCGTCACTTTAAGATCGCGTTTCCCTTTGGAAGCCTAAGCGTCTTCTTGTCCCTTCAACACAGAGGATCCAACAAGCTTCTAGTCTGGCCTTGTTCTAAATTCTTTCCTTAACTGGGAACATACTGCCACCTATGAGACTTCACCCTAAGTGCAATTATATGTTTTGGAAGCATTTGGGGATGGACGTGCACTGAACTCAGTGTTCCAACTGGCTTATACTCTGCCCGTGTTCTAAGTTCTTTCCTGAACGGGCAACCCAGGGCCGCTTCGGCCTCTTCGCCTTAGGAGCCTTCATACGTTTTGGAAGCGTCAGGGCCATAGCCTGCCTTTGACTCAGAGCTTCCAACTTGCTTATGTTCGCCTTTGTTCTAAGTTCTTTCCTGAACTGTGAACACAATGCCACTTAGGAGACTTCACCTTAAGAGCGATGATAGGATTGGGAAGTCTATGGGACTTGGTGTGCACTTCCTTCAGATGATCCAACTTGCCTACAGTCCGTCCTTGTTCTAACTTCTTTCCTCAACTGGGGAAACACTGCCAGAATGGGTTTTGGTATGCAGCGGGATTTGACGTTTTGGAAGCAGAAGCGCATTGGTGAGTACTTACCTCAGAGTGTCCAACCTGCCCAGAGACCGCCCTTGTTCTAACACTTGTCCTCCCCTGGAAACATTGCGATTTAGGAGTGTTCATCTTCAGGGCGTTTGTAGGTTTTGGAAGCATAAGGGGCTTCACTTCAATTTAACTTAGAGTATTGAAAATACTTACAGTCTGCCCTTGTTGTAAGATCTCTCCTTACCTGGACCTCACTGCCACCTATGAGACTTAACCTTCAGAGCGATTATACGTTTTGGAAGCATTCGGGACTTGGCCTGCCCTTCCCTTAGAGTATACAACTTGCCTAGAGTGCGGCCTTGTTCTCCCATCTTTAAACAACTGGGAACACACAGACAGATATGAATATTCTCTAAAGATAGAGTTTGCGTTTTGCAAGCATAAGGGTCTTGGCGTGCAGTTCACTTAGAGTATGCAACTTGCCTAGAGGACGCCCAAGTTCTAACTTCTTTCCACAACTGGGAACACAGTGTCATTCTTGAATCTTCACTTTAAGATTGCGTTTATGTTTTGGAAGCCTAAGCGTCTTTGTGTGCCCGTCACTCAGAGGATCCAACCAGCTTCTCCGCTGCCCTTGTTCTAAATGCTTTCCTTAAGTGGGAACACAGAGCCACTGATGAGACTTCACCTGAAGTGCGATTGTACGTTTTGAAAACAGAACGGACTGGACGTGCACTGAACTCAGAGTATCCAACTGGCTTGTAGTCTGCCCTTGTTCTAAGTTCTTTCCTGAACTGGGAACCCAGGGCCGCTGAGGCCTCTTCGCCTTAAGAGCCTTTTTACGTTTTGGAAGCCTCAGGGCCTTAGCCTGCATTTTTCCTTAGACCTTCCAACTTGCTTATGTCCTCCTGAGTTCTAAGTTCTTTCCTGAACTGTGAACACACTGCCCCTTAGGAGACTTCACCTGAAGAGCGATGATAGGTTTTGGAAGTCTAAGGGACTTGGTGTGCATGTCCTTCTGAGAATCCAACTTGCCTACAGTCCGTCCTTCTTCTAACTTCTTTCCTCACCTGGGAAAACACTGCGAGAATGGGTTTTCGTATGCAGCAGGATTTTACGTTTTGGAAGTAGAAGCGCACTGGCAATCTCTTAACTCAGAGTCTCCAACCTGTCTAGAGTCCGCCCTTGTACTAACACCTTTTCTCAACGGGGAACTCACTGCCACTTAGGAGACTTAACGCTAAGGGCGATTAGACGTTTTGGGAGCATAAGGGACTTGGCATGCACTTACATTAGAGTATGCAACATGGCCTTGTTCTCAACAAGTTCTCAACAAGTGCGCCTTGTTCTCACGTCTTCCCACAACTGGGAACACACAGCCACATATGAATCTTCACCAAAGATCGAGTGTACGTCCTGGCAGCATCAGGAAGCGGGCTTGCACTTAGAGTATGCAACTTGCCTATAGTGCACGCAGGTTCTAACTTCTTTCCACAACTGGGAACACAGTGCCATTTTTTTTTTCTTTTTTAAATGATTTTTTTTCCCTTTTTATTAATTTTTTCAGCCTAACAGTATTCATTCTTTTTGCACAACACCCAGTGCTCAATGCAATACGTGCCCTCCCCATCACCCACCACCTGTTCCCCCAACCTCCCACCCCTGACCCTTCAAAACCCTCAGGTTGTTTTTCAGAGTCCATAGTCTCTTATGGTTCGCCTTCCCTCCCCAATGTCCATAGCCCGCTCCCCCTCTCCCAATCCCACCTCCCCCCAGCAACCCCCAGTTTGTTTTGTGAGATTAAGAGTCATTTATGGTTTGTCTCCCTCCCAATCCCATCTTGTTTCATTTACTCTTCTCCTATCCCCCTACCCCCCCATGTTGCTTCTCCATGTCCTCATATCAGGGAGATCATATGATAGTTGTCTTTCTCCGATTGACTTATTTCACTAAGCATGATACGCTCTAGTTCCATCCACGTCGTCGCAAATGGCAAGATTTCATTTCTTTTGATGGCTGCATAGTATTCCATTGTGTATATATACCACATCTTCTTGATCCATTCATCTGTTGATGGACATCTAGGTTCTTTCCATAGTCTGGCTATTGTAGACATTGCTGCTATAAACATTCGGGTACACGTGCCCCTTCGGATCACTATGTTTGTATCTTTAGGGTAAATACCCAGTAGTGCAATTGCAGAAAAATGAAATTGGATCACTTCCTTACACCACACACGAAAATAGACTCCAAATGGATGAAGGACCTCAATGTGAGAAAGGAATCCATCAAAATCCTTGAGGAGAACGCAGGCAGCAGCCTCTTCGACCTCAGCCGCAGCAACATCTTCCTAGGAACAACGGCAAAGGCAAAGGAAGCAAGGGCGAAAATGAACTATTGGGATTTCATCAAGATCAAAAGCTTTTGCACAGCAAAGGAAACAGTTAACAAAACCAAAAGACAGCTGACAGAATGGGAGAAGATATTTGCAAACGACATATCAGATAAAGGGCTAGTATCCAAAATCTATAAGGAACTTAGCAAACTCAACACCCAAAGAACAAACAATCCAATCAAGAAATGGGCAGAGGACATGAACAGACATTTCTGCAAAGAAGACATCCAGATGGCCAACAGACACATGAAAAAGTGCTCCACGTCACTCGGCATCAGGGAAATACAAATCAAAACCACAATGAGATATCACCTCACACAGTCAGAATGGCTAAAATTAACAAGTCAGGAAATGACAGATGCTGGAGAGGATGTGGAGAAAGGGGAACCCTCCTCCACTGTTGGTGGGAATGCAAGCTGGTGCAACCACTCTGGAAAACAGCATGGAGGTTCCTCAAAATGTTGAAAATAGAACTACCCTATGACCCAGCAATTGCACAGTGCCATTTTTGAATCGTCACTTTAAGATCGCGTTTCCCTTTTGGAAGCCTAAGCGTCTTTGTGTCCCTTCAGCACAGGGGATCCAACAAGCTTCTAGTCTGGCCTTGTTCTAAATTCTTTCCTTAACTGGGAACACACTGCCACCTATGAGACTTCACCCTAAGTGCAATTATATGTTTTGGAAGCATTTGGGGATGGACGTGCACTGAACTCAGTGTTCCAACTGGCTTATACTCTGCCCTTGCTCTAAGTTCTTTCCTGAACGGGCAACGCAGGGCCGCTTCGGCCTCTTCGCCTTAGGAGCCTTCATACGTTTTGGAAGCGTCAGGGCCATAGCCTGCCTTTGACTCAGAGCTTCCAACTTGCTTATGTTCGCCTTTGTTCTAAGTTCTTTCCTGAACTGTGAACACAATGCCACTTAGGAGACTTCACCTTAAGAGCGATGATAGGATTGGGAAGTCTATGGGACTTGGTGTGCACTTCCTTCAGATGATCCAACTTGCCTACAGTCCGTCCTTGTTCTAACTTCTTTCCTCAACTGGGAAAACACTGCCAGAATGGGTTTTGGTGTGCAGCGGGATTTGAAGTTTTGGAAGCAGAAGCGCACTGGCGAGCACTTACCTCAGAGTGTCCAACCTGCACGGAGACCGCCCTTGTTCTAACACTTGTCCTCCCCTGGAAATATTGGGACTTAGGAGTGTTCGTCTTCAGGGCGTTTGTAGGTTTTGGAAGCATAAGGGGCTTCCCTTCAATTTAACTTAGAGTATTGAAAATCCTTACAGTCTGCCCTTGTTGTAAGATCTCTCATTACCTGGGACCTCACTGCCACTTATGAGACTTAACCTTCAGAGCGATTATACGTTTTGGAAGCATTCGGGACTTGGCCTGCCCTTCCCTTAGAGTATACAACTTGCCTAGAGTGCGGCCTTGTTCTCCCATCTTTAAACAACTGGGAACACACAGCCACATATGAATATTCTCTAAAGATAGAGTTTGCGTTTTGCAAGCATAAGGGTCTTGGCGTGCAGTTCACTTAGGGTATGCGACTTGCCTGGAGGACGCCCAAGTTCTAACTTCTTTCCACAACTGGGAACACAGTGTCATTCTTGAATCTTCACTTTAAGATGGCATTTACGTTTTGGAAGCCTCAGCGTCTTTGTGTGCCCGTCACTCAGAGGATCCAACCAGCTTCTCCTCTGCCCTTGTTCTAAATGCTTTCCTTAAGTGGGAACACAGAGCCACTGATGAGACTTCACCTGAAGTGCGATTGTACGTTTTGAAAACCGAACGGACTGGACGTGCACTGAACTCAGAGTTTCCAGCTGGCTTGTAGTCTGCCCTTGTTCTAAGTTCTTTCCTGAACTGGGAACCCAGGGCCGCTGAGGCCTCTTCGCCTTCAGAGCCTTTTAAAGTTTTGGAAGCCTCAGGGCCTTAGCCCGCATTTTTCCTTAGAGCTTCCAACTTGCTTATGTCCTCCTTTGTTCTAAGTTCTTTCCTGAACTGCGAATACACTGCCCCTTAGGAGACTTCACCTGAAGAGCGATGATAGGTTTTGGAAGTCTAAGGGACTTGGTGTGCATGTCCTTCTGAGAATCCAACTTGCCTACAGTCCGTCCTTGTTCTAACTTCTTTCCGCACCTGGGAAAACACTGCGAGAATGGGTTTTCGTATGCCGCAGGATTTTACGTTTTGGAAGTAGAAGCGCACTGGCAAGCTCTTAACTCAGAGTCTCCAACCTGTCTAGAGTCCGCCCGTGTACTAACACCTTTCCTCAACTGGGAACTCACTGCCACATAGGAGACTTAACGCTGAGGGCGATTAGACGTTTTGGGAGCATAAGGGACTTGGCATGCCCTTACATTAGAGTATGCAACATGGCTATAGTGCGCCTTGTTCTCACGTCTTCCCACAACTGGGAACACACAGCCACATAGGAATCTTCACCAAAGATCGAGTGTACGTCCTGGCAGCATCAGGAAGCGGGCTTGCACTTAGAGTATGCAACTTGCCTATAGTGCACCCACGTTCTAACTTCTTTCCCCAAATGGGAACACAGTGCCATTTTTGAATCGTCACTTTAAGATCGCGTTTCCCTTTTGGAAGCCTAAGCGTCTTTGTGTCCCTTCAACACAGAGGATCCAACAAGCTTCTAGTCTGGCCTTGTTCTAAATTCTTTCCTTAACTGGGAACACACTGCCACCTATGAGACTTCACCCTAAGTGCAATTATATGTTTTGGAAGCATTTGGGGATGGACGTGCACTGAACTCAGTGTTCCAACTGGCTTATACTCTGCCCTTGCTCTAAGTTCTTTCCGGAACGGGCAACCCAGGGCCGCTTCGGCCTCTTCGCCTTAGGAGCCTTCATACGTTTTGGAAGCGTCAGGGCCATAGCCTGCCTTTGACTCAGAGCTTCCAACTTGCTTATGTTCGCCTTTGTTCTAAGTTCTTTCCTGAACTGTGAACACAATGCCACTTAGGAGACTTCACCTTAAGAGCGATGATAGGATTGGGAAGTCTATGGGACTTGGTGTGCACTTCCTTCAGATGATCCAACTTGCCTACAGTCCGTCCTTGTTCTAACTTCTTTCCTCAACTGGGAAAACACTGCCAGAATGGGTTTTGGTATGCAGCGGGATTTGACGTTTTGGAAGCAGAAGCGCACTGGCGAGCACTTACCTCAGAGTGTCCAACCTGCCCGGAGACCGCCCTCGTTCTAACACTTGTCCTCCCCTGGAAATATTGGGACTTAGGAGTGTTCGGCTTCAGGGCGTTTGTAGGTTTTGGAAGCATAAGGGGCTTCCCTTCAATTTAACTTAGAGTATTGAAAATCCTTACAGTCTGCCCTTGTTGTAAGATCTCTCCTTACCTGGGACCTCACTGCCACGTATGAGACTTAACCTTCAGAGCGATTATACGTTTTGGAAGCATTCGGGACTTGGCCTGCCCTTCCCTGAGAGTATACAACTTGCCTAGAGTGCGGCCTTGTTCTCCCATCTTTAAACAACTGGGAACACACAGCCACATATGAATATTCTCTAAAGATAGAGTTTGCGTTTTGCAAGCATAAGGGTCTTGGCGTGCAGTTCACTTAGGGTATGCGACTTGCCTGGAGGACGCCCAAGTTCTAACTTCTTTCCACAACTGGGAACACAGTGTCATTCTTGAATCTTCACTTTAAGATGGCGTTTACGTTTTGGAAGCCTCAGCGTCTTTGTGGGCCCGTCACTCAGAGGATCCAACCAGCTTCTCCTCTGCCCTTGTTCTAAATGCTTTCCTTAAGTGGGAACACAGAGCCACTGATGAGACTTCACCTGAAGTGCGATTGTACGTTTTGAAAACAGAACGGACTGGACGTGCACTGAACTCAGAGTTTCCAGCTGGCTTGTAGTCTGCCCTTGTTCTAAGTTCTTTCCTGAACTGGGAACCCAGGGCCGCTGAGGCCTCTTCACCTTCAGAGCCTTTTAAAGTTTTGGAAGCCTCAGGGCCTTAGCCCGCATTTTTCCTTAGAGCTTCCAACTTGCTTATGTCCTCCTTTGTTCTAAGTTCTTTCCTGAACTGCGAACACACTGCCCCTTAGGAGACTTCACCTGAAGAGCGATGATAGGTTTTGGAAGTCTAAGGGACTTGGTGTGCATGTCCTTCTGAGAATCCAACTTGCCTACAGTCCGTCCTTGTTCTAACTTCTTTCCGCACCTGGGAAAACACTGCGAGAATGGGTTTTCGTATGCCGCAGGATTTTACGTTTTGGAAGTAGAAGCGCACTGGCAAGCTCTTAACTCAGAGTCTCCAACCTGTCTAGAGTCCGCCCGTGTACTAACACCTTTCCTCAACTGGGAACTCACTGCCACATAGGAGACTTAACGCTGAGGGCGATTAGACGTTTTGGGAGCATAAGGGACTTGGCATGCCCTTACATTAGAGTATGCAACATGGCTATAATGCGCCTTGTTCTCACGTCTTCCCACAACTGGGAACACACAGCCACATAGGAATCTTCACCAAAGATCGAGTGTACGTCCTGGCAGCATCAGGAAGCGGGCTTGCACTTAGAGTATGCAACTTGCCTATAGTGCACGCACGTTCTAACTTCTTTCCCCAACTGGGAACACAGTGCCATTTTTGAATCGTCACTTTAAGATCGCGTTTCCCTTTTGGAAGCCTAAGCGTCTTTGTGTCCCTTCAACACAGAGGATCCAACAAGCTTCTAGTCTGGCCTTGTTCTAAATTCTTTCCTTAACTGGGAACACACTGCCACCTATGAGACTTCACCCTAAGTGCAGTTATATGTTTTGGAAGCATTTGGGGATGGACGTGCACTGAACTCAGTGTTCCAACTGGCTTATACTCTGCCCGTGTTCTAAGTTCTTTCCTGAACGGGCAACCCAGGGCCGCTTCGGCCTCTTCGCCTTAGGAGCCTTCATACGTTTTGGAAGCGTCAGGGCCATAGCCTGCCTTTGACTCAGAGCTTCCAACTTGCTTATGTTCGCCTTTGTTCTAAGTTCTTTCCTGAACTGTGAACACAATGCCACTTAGGAGACTTCACCTTAAGAGCGATGATAGGATTGGGAAGTCTATGGGACTTGGTGTGCACTTCCTTCAGATGATCCAACTTGCCTACAGTCCGTCCTTGTTCTAACTTCTTTCCTCAACTGGGAAAACACTGCCAGAATGGGTTTTGGTATGCAGCGGGATTTGACGTTTTGGAAGCAGAAGCGCACTGGCGAGCACTTACCTCAGAGTGTCCAACCTGCCCGGAGACCGCCCTTGTTCTAACACTTGTCCTCCCCTGGAAATATTGGGACTTAGGAGTGTTCGTCTTCAGGGCGTTTGTAGGTTTTGGAAGCATAAGGGGCTTCCCTTCAATTTAACTTAGAGTATTGAAAATCCTTACAGTCTGCCCTTGTTGTAAGATCTCTCCTTACCTGGGACCTCACTGCCACGTATGAGACTTAACCTTCAGAGCGATTATACGTTTTGGAAGCATTCGGGACTTGGCCTGCCCTTCCCTGAGAGTATACAACTTGCCTAGAGTGCGGCCTTGTTCTCCCATCTTTAAACAACTGGGAACACACAGCCACATATGAATATTCTCTAAAGATAGAGTTTGCGTTTTGCAAGCATAAGGGTCTTGGCGTGCAGTTCACTTAGAGTATGCGACTTGCCTGGAGGACGCCCAAGTTCTAACTTCTTTCCACAACTGGGAACACAGTGTCATTCTTGAATCTTCACTTTAAGATGGCGTTTACGTTTTGGAAGCCTCAGCGTCTTTGTGGGCCCGTCACTCAGAGGATCCAACCAGCTTCTCCTCTGCCCTTGTTCTAAATGCTTTCCTTAAGTGGGAACACAGAGCCACTGATGAGACTTCACCTGAAGTGCGATTGTACGTTTTGAAAAGAGAGCGGACTGGACGTGCACTGAACTCAGAGTTTCCAGCTGGCTTGTAGTCTGCCCTTGTTCTAAGTTCTTTCCTGAACTGGGAACCCAGGGCCGCTGAGGCCTCTTCGCCTTCAGAGCCTTTTAAAGTTTTGGAAGCCTCAGGGCCTTAGCCCGCATTTTTCCTTAGAGCTTCCAACTTGCTTATGTCCTCCTTTGTTCTAAGTTCTTTCCTGAACTGCGAACACACTGCCCCTTAGGAGACGTCACCTGAAGAGCGATGATAGGTTTTGGAAGTCTAAGGGACTTGGTGTGCATGTCCTTCTGAGAATCCAACTTGCCTACAGTCCGTCCTTGTTCTAACTTCTTTCCGCACCTGGGAAAACACTGCGAGAATGGGTTTTCGTATGCCGCAGGATTTTACGTTTTGGAAGTAGAAGCGCACTGGCAAGCTCTTAACTCAGAGTCTCCAACCTGTCTAGAGTCCGCCCGTGTACTAACACCTTTCCTCAACTGGGAACTCACTGCCACATAGGAGACTTAACGCTGAGGGCGATTAGACGTTTTGGGAGCATAAGGGACTTGGCATGCCCTTACATTAGAGTATGCAACATGGCTATAGTGCGCCTTGTTCTCACGTCTTCCCACAACTGGGAACACACAGCCACATAGGAATCTTCACCAAAGATCGAGTGTACGTCCTGGCAGCATCAGGAAGCGGGCTTGCACTTAGAGTAGGCAACTTGCCTATAGTGCACGCACGTTCTAACTTCTTTCCCCAACTGGGAACACAGTGCCATTTTTGAATCGTCACTTTAAGATCGCGTTTCCCTTTTGGAAGCCTAAGCGTCTTTGTGTCCCTTCAACACAGAGGATCCAACAAGCTTCTAGTCTGGCCTTGTTCTAAGTTCTTTCCTTAACTGGGAACACACTGCCACCTATGAGACTTCACCCTAAGTGCAATTATATGTTTTGGAAGCATTTGGGGATGGACGTGCACTGAACTCAGTGTTCCAACTGGCTTATACTCTGCCCTTGCTCTAAGTTCTTTCCTGAACGGGCAACGCAGGGCCGCTTCGGCCTCTTCGCCTTAGGAGCCTTCATACGTTTTGGAAGCGTCAGGGCCATAGCCTGCCTTTGACTCAGAGCTTCCAACTTGCTTATGTTCGCCTTTGTTCTAAGTTCTTTCCTGAACTGTGAACACAATGCCACTTAGGAGACTTCACCTTAAGAGCGATGATAGGATTGGGAAGTCTATGGGACTTGGTGTGCACTTCCTTCAGATGATCCAACTTGCCGACAGTCCGTCCTTGTTCTAACTTCTTTCCTCAACTGGGAAAACACTGCCAGAATGGGTTTTGGTATGCAGCGGGATTTGACGTTTTGGAAGCAGAAGCGCAATGGTGAGCACTGAACTCAGAGGGTCCAACCTGCCCAGAGACCGCCCTTGTTCCAACACTTGTCCTCCCCTGGAAATATTGCGATTTAGGAGTATTCATCTTCAGGGCGTTTGTAGGTTTTGGAAGCATAAGGGGCTTCACTTCAATTTAACTTAGAGTATTGAAAATCCTTACAGTCTGCCCTTGTTGTAAGATCTCTCCTTACCTGGGACCTCACTGCCACTTATGAGACTTAACCTTCAGAGCGATTATACGTTTTGGAAGCATTCGGGACTTGGCCTGCCCTTCCCTTAGAGCATACAACTTGCCTAGAGTGCGGCCTTGTTCTCCCATTTTTAAACAACTGGGAACACACAGCCACATATGAATATTCTCTAAAGATAGAGTTTGCGTTTTGCAAGCATAAGGGTCTTGGCGTGCAGTTCACTTAGAGTATGCGACTTGCCTGGAGGACGCCCAAGTTCTAACTTCTTTCCACAACTGGGAACACAGTGTCATTTTTGAATCTTCACTTTAAGATCGCGTTTACGTTTTGGAAGCCTCAGCGTCTTTGTGTGCCCGTCACTCAGAGGGTCCAACCAGCTTCTCCTCTGCCCTTGTTCTAAATGCTTTCCTTAAGTGGGAACACAGAGCCACTGATGAGACTTCACCTGAAGTGCGATTGTACGTTTTGAAAACAGAACGGACTGGACGTGCACTGAACTCAGACTATCCAACTGGCTTGTAGTCTGCCCTTGTTCTAAGTTCTTTCCTGAACTGGGAACCCAGGGCCGCTGAGGCCTCTTCGCCTTAAGAGCCTTTTTACGTTTTGGAAGCCTCAGGGCCTTAGCCTGCATTTTTACTTAGAGCTTCCAACTTGCTTATGTCCTCCTGAGTTCTAAGTACTTTCCTGAACTGTGAACACACTGCCCCTTAGGAGACATCACCTGAAGAGCGATGATGCGTTTTGGAAGTCTAAGGGACTTGGTGTGCATGTCCTTCTGAGAAGCCAACTTGCCTACAGTCCGTCCTTGTTCTAACTTCTTTCCTCACCTGGGAAAACACTGCGAGAATGGGTTTTCGTATGCAGCAGGATTTTACGTTTTGGAAGTAGAAGCGCACTGGCAAGCTCTTAACTCAGAGTCTCCAACCTGTCTAGAGTCCGCCCGTGTACTAACACCTTTCCTCAACTGGGAACTCACTGCCACATAGGAGACTTAACGCTAAGGGCGATTAGACATTTTGGGAGCATAAGGGACTTGGCATGCACTTACATTAGAGTATGCAACATGGCTATAGTGCGCCTTGTTCTCACGTCTTCCCACAACTGGGAACACACAGCCACATAGGAATCTTCACCAAAGATCGAGTGTACGTCCTGGCAGCATCAGGAAGCGGGCTTGCACTTAGAGTATGCAACTTGCCTATAGTGCACGCAGGTTCTAACTTCTTTCCACAACTGGGAACACAGTGCCATTTTTTTTTGTTTTTTTCTTTTTTATTTTTATTTATTTACAGCATAACATTGTTCATTGTTTTGGCATCACACCCAGTGCTCCATGCAGTACGTGCCCTCCTCATTACCCACCACATGGTCCCTCAACCTCCCAACCCCCCCACTCCCCCACCGCCCCTTCATAACCCTCTAGTTGTTTTTCAGAGTCCATAGTCTCTCATGGTTCATCTCCCCTTCCAGTTTCCCTCAACTCCCTCTCCTCTCCATCTCCCCATGTCCTCCATGTTATTTGTTATGCTCCACAAATAAGTGAGACCATATGATACTTGACTCTCTCTGCTTGACTTATTTCGCTCAGCATACTTTCTTCCAGTCCCGTCCATGTTGCTACAAAAGTTGGATATTCGTCCTTTCTGATGGAGGCATAATACTCCATTGTGTATATGGACCACATCTTCCTTATCCATTCATCCGTTGAAGGGCATCTTGGTTCTTTCCACAGTTTGGCGACCGTAGCCATTGCTGCAATAAACATTGGGGTACAAATGGCCCTTCTTTTCACTACATCTGTATCTTTGGGGTAAATACCCAGCAGTGCAATTGCAGGGTCATAGGGAAGCTCTATTTTTAATTTCTTCAGGAATCTCCACACTGTTCTCCAAAGTGGCTGCACTAACTTGCATTCCCACCAACAGTGGAAGAGGGTTCCTCTTTCTCCACATCCTCTCCAACACACGTTGTTTCCTGTCTTGCTAATTTTGGCCATTCTAACTGGTGTCAGGAGGTATCTCAATGTGGTTTTAATTTGAATCTCCCTGATGGCTAGTGATGATGAACATTTTTTCATGTGTCTGATAGCCATTTGTATGTCTTCGTTGGAGAAGTGTCTGTTCATATCTTCTGCCCATTTTTTGATATGATTATCTGTTTTGTGTGTGTTGAGTTTGAGAAGTTCTTTATAGATCCTGGATATCAACCTTTTGTCTGTACTGTCATTTGCAAATATCTTCTCCCATTCCGTGGGTTGCCTCTTTGTTTTGTTGACTGTTTCCTTTGCTGTGCAGAAGCTTTTGATCTTGAGGAAGTCCCAAAAGTTCATTTTTGCTTTTGTTTCCTTGGCCTTTGGAGACATATCTTGAAAAAAGTTGCTGTGGCTGATATCGAAGAGGTTACTGCCTACGTTCTCCTCTAGGATTCTGATAGATTCCTGTCTCACGTTGAGGTCTTTTATCCATTTCGAGTTTATCTTTGTGTACAGTGTAAGAGAATGGTCAACTTTCATTCTTCTACATATCGCTGTCCAGTTTTCCCAGCACCATTTATTGAAGAGACTGTCTTTTTTCCATTGAATATTTTTTCCTGTTTTGTCGAAGATTATTTGACCATAGAGTTGAGGGTCCATATCTGGGCTCTCCACTCTGTTCCACTGGTCTATGTGTCTGTTTTTATGCCAGTACCACGCTGTCTTGGTGGTCACAGCTTTGTAGTAAAGCTTGAAATCGGGTAACGTGATGCCACCAGTTTCGTTTTTGTTTTTCAACATTTCCTTAGCAATTTGGGGTCTCTTCTGGCTCCATACAAATTTTAGGATTATTTGCTCCAGCTCGTTGAAAAATATCGGTGGAATTTTGATCGGAATGGCATTAAAAGTATAGATTGCTCTAGGCAGTATAGACATTTTAACAATGTTTATTCTTCCAATCCAAGAGCATAAACAGTCTTCCATCTTTTTGTGTCTTCTTCAATTTCTTTCATGAGTGTTCTGTAGTTCCTCGAGTATAGGTCCCTTATTTCTTTGGTTAGGTTTATGCCCAGGTATCTTATGGTTCTTGGTGCTATAGTAAATGGAATCGATTCTCTAATTTCCCATTCTGTATTTTCATTGTTGGTGTATAAAAAAGCCACTGATTTCTGTACACAGTGCCATTTTTGAATCGTCACTTTAAGATCGCGTTTCCCTTTGGAAGCCTAAGCGTCTTTGTGTCCCTTCAACACAGAGGATCCAATAAGCTTCTAGTCTGGCCTTGTTCTAAATTCTTTCCTTAACTGGGAACACACTGCCACCTATGAGACTTCACCCTAAGTGCAATTGTATGTTTTAGAAGCATTTGGGGATGGACGTGCACTGAACTCAGTGTTCCAACTGGCTTATACTCTGCCCGTGTTCTAAGTTCTTTCCTGAACGGGCAACCCAGGGCCGCTTCGGCCTCTTCGCCTTAGGAGCCTTCATACGTTTTGGAAGCGTCAGGGCCATAGCCTGCCTTTGACTCAGAGCTTCCAACTTGCTTATGTTCGCCTTTGTTCTAAGTTCTTTCCTGAACTGTGAACACAATGCCACTTAGGAGACTTCACCTTAAGAGCGATGATAGGATTGGGAAGTCTATGGGACTTGGTGTGCACTTCCTTCAGATGATCCAACTTGCCTACAGTCCGTCCTTGTTCTAACTTCTTTCCTCAACTGGGAAAACACTGCCAGAATGGGTTTTGGTATGCAGCGGGATTTGACGTTTTGGAAGCAGAAGCGCACTGGCGAGCACTTACCTCAGAGTGTCCAACCTGCCCGGAGACCGCCCTTGTTCTAACACTTGTCCTCCCCTGGAAATATTGGGACTTAGGAGTGTTCGTCTTCAGGGCGTTTGTACGTTTTGGAAGCATAAGGGGCTTCACTTCAATGTAACTTAGAGTATTGAAAATCCTTACAGTCTGCCCTTGTTGTAAGATCTCTCCTTACCTGGGACCTCACTGCCACTTATGAGACTTAACCTTCAGAGCGATTATACGTTTTGGAAGCATTCGGGACTTGGCCTGCCCTTCCCTTAGAGCATACAACTTGCCTAGAGTGCGGCCTTGTTCTCCCATCTTTAAAGAACTGGGAACACACAGCCACATATGAATATTCTCTAAAGATAGAGTTTGCGTTTTGCAAGCATAAGGGTCTTGGCGTGCAGTTCACTTAGAGTATGCGACTTGCCTAGAGGACGCCCAAGTTCTAACTTCTTTCCACAACTGGGAACACAGGGTCATTCTTGAATCTTCACTTTAAGATCGCGTTTACGTTTTGGAAGCCTAAGCGTCTTTGTGTGCCCGTCACTCAGAGGATCCAAACAGCTTCTCTTCTGCCCTTGTTCTAAATTCTGTCCTTAACTGGGAACACAGAGCCACTGATGAGAGTTCACCTGAAGTGCGATTGTACGTTTTGAAAACAGAACGGACTGGACGTGCACTGAACTCAGAGTATCCAACTGGCTTGTAGTCTGCCCTTGTTCTAAGTTCTTTCCTGAACTGGGAACCCAGGGCCGCTGAGGCCTCTTCGCCTTCAGAGCCTTTTTATGTTTTGGAAGCCTCAGGGCCTTAGCCTGCATTTTTCCTTAGAGCTTCCAACTTGCTTATGTCCTCCTGAGTTCTAAGTTCTTTCCTGAACTGTGAACACACTGCCCCTTAGGAGACTTCACCTGAAGAGCGATGATAGGTTTTGGAAGTCTAAGGGACTTGGTGTGCATGTCCTTCTGAGAATCCAACTTGCCTACAGTCCGTCCTTGTTCTAACTTCTTTCCTCACCTGGGAAAACACTGCGAGAATGGGTTTTCGTATGCAGCAGGATTTTACGTTTTGGAAGTAGAAGCGCACTGGCAAGCTCTTAACTCAGAGTCTCCAACCTGTCTAGAGTCCGCCCTTGTACTAACACCTTCCCTCAACTGGGAACTCACTGCCACATAGGAGACATAACGCTAAGGGCGATTAGAGGTTTTGGGAGCATAAGGGACTTGGCACGCACGTACATTAGAGTATGCAACATGGCTATAGTGCGCCTTGTTCTCACGTCTTCCCACAACTGGGAACACACAGCCACATAGGAATCTTCACCAAAGATCGAGT
Source organism: Meles meles (assembly GCF_922984935.1). Lineage (NCBI taxonomy): Eukaryota > Metazoa > Chordata > Mammalia > Carnivora > Mustelidae > Meles > Meles meles. The sequence continues at coordinate 125,721,062 of NC_060070.1, read as the reverse complement.
GTATGTCCTGGCAGCATCAGGAAGCGGGCTTGCACTTAGAGTATGCAACTTGCCTATAGTGCACGCAGGTTCTAACTTCTTTCCACAACTGGGAACACAGTGCCATTTTTGAATAGTCACTTTAAGATCGCGTTTCCCTTTTGGAAGCCTAAGCGTCTTTGTGTCCCTTCAACACAGAGGATCCAACAAGCTTCTAGTCTGGCCTTGCTCTAAATTCTTTCCTTAACTGGGAACACACTGCCACCTAGGAGACTTCACCCTAAGTGCAATTATATGTTTTGGAAGCATTTGGGGATGGACGTGCACTGAACTCAGTGTTCCAACTGGCTGATACTCTGCCCTTGCTCTAAGTTCTTTCCTGAACGGGCAACCCAGGGCCGCTTCGGCCTCTTCGCCTTAGGAGCCTTCATAAGTTTTGGAAGCGTCAGGGCCATAGCCTGCATTTGATTCAGAGCTTCCAACTGGCTTATGTTCGCCTTTGTTCTAAGTTCTTTCCTGAACTGTGAACACAATGCCACTTAGGAGACTTCACCTTAAGAGCGATGATAGGATTGGGAAGTCTATGGGACTTGGTGTGCACTTCCTTCAGATGATGCAACTTGCCTACAGTCCGTCCTTGTTCTAACTTCTTTCCTCAACTGGGGAAACACTGCCAGAATGGGTTTTGGTATGCAGCGGGATTTGACTTTTTGGAAGCAGAAGCGCATTGGTGAGCACTTACCTCAGAGTGTCCAACCTGCCCAGAGACCGCCCTTGTTCTAACACTTGTCCTCCACTGGAAACATTACGATTTAGGAGTGTTCAACTTCAGGGCGTATGTAGGTTTTGGAAGCATGAGGGGCTTCACTTCAATTTAATTAGAGTATTGAAAATCCTTACAGTCTGCCCTTGTTGTAAGATCTCTCCTTACCTGGGACCTCACTGCCACATATGAGACTTAACCTTCAGAGCGATTATACGTTTTGGAAGCATTCGGGACTTGGCCTGCCCTTCCCTTAGAGTATACAACTTGCCTAGAGTGCGGCCTTGTTCTCCCATCTTTAAACAACTGGGAACACACAGCCACATATGAATATTCTCTAAAGATAGAGTTTGCGTTTTGCAAGCATAAGGGTCTTGGCGTGCAGTTCACTTAGAGTATGCAACTTGCCTAGAGGACGCCCAAGTTCTAACTTCTTTCCACAACTGGGAACACAGTGTCATTCTTGAATCTTCACTTTAAGATCGCGTTTACGTTTTGGAAGCCTAAGCGTCTTTGTGTCCCTGTCACTCAGAGGATCCAACCAGCTTCTCCTCTGTCCTTGTTCTAAATTCTTTCCTTAAGTGGGAACACAGAGCCACTGATGAGACTTCACCTGAAGTGCAATTGTACGTTTTGAAAACAGAACGGACTGGACGTGCACTGAACTCAGAGTATCCAACTGGCTTGTAGTCTGCCCTTGTTCTAAGTTCTTTCCTGAACTGGGAACCGAGGGCCGCTGAGGCCTCTTCGCCTTCAGAGCCTTTTTATGTTTTGGAAGCCTCAGGGCCTTAGCCTGCATTTTTCCTTAGAGCTTCCCACTTGCTTATGTCCTCCTGAGTTCTAAGTTCCTTCCTGAACTGTGAACACACTGCCCCTTAGGAGACTTCACCTGAAGAGCGATGATAGGTTTTGGAAGTCTAAGGGACTTGGTGTGCATGTCCTTCTGAGAATCCAACTTGCCTACAGTCCGTCCTTGTTCTAACTTCTTTCCTCACCTGGGAAAACACTGCGAGAATGGGTTTTCGTATGCAGCAGGATTTTACGTTTTGGAAGTAGAAGCGCACTGGCAAGCTCTTAACTCAGAGTCTCCAACCTGTCTAGAGTCCGCCCGTGTACTAACACCTTTCCTCAACTGGGAACTCACTGCCCCATAGGAGACTTAACGCTAAGGGCGATTAGACGTTTTGGGAGCATAAGGGACTTGGCATGCACTTACATTAGAGTATGCAACATGGCTATAGTGCGCCTTGTTCTCACGTCTTCCCACAACTGGGAACACACAGCCACATAGGAATCTTCACCAAAGATCGAGTGTACGTCCTGGCAGCATCAGGAAGCGGGCTTGCACTTAGAGTAGGCAACTTGCCTATAGTGCACGCAGGTTCTAACTTCGTTCCACAACTGGGAACACAGTGCCATTTTTGAATCGTCACTTTAAGATCGCGTTTCCCTTTTGGAAGCCTAAGCGTCTTTGTGTCCCTTCAACACAGAGGATCCAACAAGCTTCTAGTCTGGCCTTGTTCTAAATTCTTTCCTTAACTGGGAACACACTGCCACCTATGAGACTTCACCCTAAGTGCAATTATATGTTTTGGAAGCATTTGGGGATGGACGTGCACTGAACTCAGTGTTCCAACTGGCTGATACTCTGCCCTTGTTCTAAGTTCTTTCCTGAACGGGCAACCCAGGGCCGCTTCGGCCTCTTCACCTTAGGAGCCTTCATACGTTTTGGAAGCGTCAGGGCCATAGCCTGCCTTTGACTCAGAGCTTCCAACTGGCTTATGTTCGCCTTTGTTCTAAGTTCTTTCCTGAACTGTGATCACAATGCCACTTAGGAGACTTCACCTTAAGAGCGATGATAGGATTGGGAAGTCTATGGGACTTGGTGTGCACTTCCTTCAGATGATCCAACTTACCTACAGTCCGTCCTTGATCTAACTTCTTTCCTCAACTGGGAAAACAGTGCCAGAATGGGTTTTGGTATGCAGCGGGATTTGACGTTTTGGAAGCAGAAGCGCATTGGTGAGCACTTACCTCAGAGTGTCCAACCTGCCCAGAGACCGCCCTTGTTCTAACACTTGTCCTCCCCTGGAAGCATTGCGATTTAGGAGTGTTCATCTTCAGGGCGTTTGTAGGTTTTGGAAGCATAAGGGGCTTCACTTCAATTTAATTTAAAGAGTATTGAAAATCCTTACAGTCTGCCCTTGTTGTAAGATCTCTCCTTACCTGGGACCTCACTGCCACTTATGAGACTTAACCTTCAGAGCGATTATACGTTTTGGAAGCATTCGGGACTTGGCCTGCCCTTCCCTTAGAGCATACAACTTGCCTAGAGTGCGGCCTTGTTCTCCCATCTTTAAACAACTGGGAACACACAGCCACATATGAATATCCTCTAAAGATAGAGTTTGCGTTTTGCAAGCATAAGGGTCTTGGCGTGCAGTTCACATAGAGTATGCAACTTGCCTAGAGGACGCCCAAGTTCTAACTTCTTTCCACAACTGGGAACACAGTGTCATTCTTGAATCTTCACTTTAAGGTCGCGTTTACGTTTGGGAAGCCTAAGCGTCTTTGTGTGCCCGTCACTCAGAGGATCCAACCAGCTTCTCCTCTGCCCTTGTTCTAAATGCTTTCCTTAAGTGGGAACACAGAGCCACTGATGAGACTTCACCTGAAGTGCGATTGTACGTTTTGAAAACAGAACCGACTGGACGTGCACTGAATTCAGAGTTTCCAGCTGGCTTGTAGTCTGCCCTTGTTCTAAGTTCTTTCCTGAACTGGGAACCCAGGGCCGCTGAGGCCTTTCGCCTTAAGAGCCTTTTTACGTTTTGGAAGCCTCAGGGCCTTAGCCTGCATTTTTCCTTAGAGCTTCCAACTTGCTTATGTCCTCCTGAGTTCTAAGTTCTTTCCTGAACTGTGAACACACTGCCCCTTAGGAGACTTCACCTGAAGAGCGATGATAGGTTTTGGAAGTCTAAGGGACTTGCTGTGCATGTCCTTCTGAGAATCCAACTTGCCTACAGTCCGTCCTTGTTCTAACTTCTTTCCTCACCTGGGAAAACACTGCGAGAATGGGTTTTCGTATGCAGCAGGATTTTACGTTTTGGAAGTAGAAGCGCACTGGCAAGCTCTTAACTCAGAGTCTCCAACCTGTCTAGAGTCCGCCCGTGTACTAACACCTTTCCTCAACTGGGAACTCACTGCCCCATAGGAGACTTAACGCTAAGGGCGATTAGACGTTTTGGGAGCATAAGGGACTTGGCATGCACTTACATTAGAGTATGCAACATGGCTATAGTGCGCCTTGTTCTCACGTCTTCCCACAACTGGGAACACAGAGCCACATAGGAATCTTCACCAAAGATCGAGTGTACGTCCTGGCAGCATCAGGAAGCGGGCTTGCACTTAGAGTAGGCAACTTGCCTAGAGTGCACGCAGGTTCTAACTTCGTTCCACAACTGGGAACACAGTGCCATTTTTGAATCGTCACTTTAAGATCGCGTTTCCCTTTTGGAAGCCTAAGCGTCTTTGTGTCCCTTCAACACAGAGGATCCAACAAGCTTCTAGTCTGGCCTTGTTCTATATTCTTTCCTTAACTGGGAACACACTGCCAGCTATGAGACTTCACCCTAAGTGCAATTGTATGTTTTGGAAGCATTTGGGGATGGACGTGCACTGAACTCAGTGTTCCAACTGGCTTATACTCTGCCCGTGTTCTAAGTTCTTTCCTGAACGGGCAACCCAGGGCCGCTTCGGCCTCTTCGCCTTAGGAGCCTTCATACGTTTTGGAAGCGTCAGGGCCATAGCCTGCATTTGACTCAGAGCTTCCAACTGGCTTATGTTCTCCTTTGTTCTAAGTTCTTTCCTGAACTGTGAACACAATGGCACTTAGGAGACTTCACCTTAAGAGCGATGATAGGATTGGGAAGTCTATGGGACTTGGTGTGCACTTCCTTCAGATGCTACAACTTGCCTACAGTCCGTCCTTGATCTAACTTCTTTCCTCAACTGGGAAAACACTGCCAGAATGGGTTTTGGTATGCAGCGGGATTTGACGTTTTGGAAGCAGAAGCGCATTGGTGAGCACTTAACTCAGAGTGTCCAACCTGCCCAGAGACCGCCCTTGTTCTAACACTTGTCCTCCACTGGAAACATTGCGATTTAGGAGTGTTCATCTTCAGGGCGTTTGTAGGTTTTCGGAGCATAAGGGGCTTCACTTCAATGTAACTTAGAGTATTGAAAATCCTTACAGTCTGCCCTTGTTGTAAGATCTCTCCTTACCTGGGACCTCACTGCCACTTATGAGACTTAACCTTCAGAGCGATTATTCGTTTTGGAAGCATTCGGGACTTGGCCTGCCCTTCCCTTAGAGCATACAACTTGCCTAGAGTGCGGCCTTGTTCTCCCATCTTTAAACAACTGGGAACACACAGCCACATATGAATATCCTCTAAAGATAGAGTTTGCGTTTTGCAAGCATAAGGGTCTTGGCGTGCAGTTCACTTAGAGTATGCAACTTGCCTAGAGGACGCCCAAGTTCTAACTTCTTTCCACAACTGGGAACACAGTGTCATTCTTGAATCTTCACTTTAAGATGGCGTTTACGTTTTGGAAGCCTCAGCGTCTTTGTGTGCCCGTCACTCAGAGGATCCAACCAGCTTCTCCTCTGCCCTTGTTCTAAATGCTTTCCTTAAGTGGGAACACAGAGCCACTGATGAGACTTCACCTGAAGTGCGATTGTACGTTTTGAAAACAGAACGGACTGGACGTGCACTGAACTCAGAGTATCCAACTGGCTTGTAGTCTGCCCATGTTCTAAGTTCTTTCCTGAACTGGGAACCCAGGGCCGCTGAGGCCTCTTCGCCTTAAGAGCCTTTTTACGTTTTGGAAGCCTCAGGGCCTTAGCCTGCATTTTTCCTTAGAGCTTCCAACTTGCTTATGTCGTCCTGAGTTCTAAGTTCTTTCCTGAACTGTGAACACACTGCCCCTTAGGAGACTTCACCTGAAGAGCGATGATAGGTTTTGGAAGTCTAAGGGACTTGGTGTGCATGTCCTTCTGAGAATCCAACTTGCCTACAGTCCGTCCTTGTTCTAACTTCTTTCCGCACCTGGGAAAACACTGCGAGAATGGGTTTTCGTATGCAGCAGGATTTTATGTTTTGGAAGTAGAAGCGCACTGGCAAGCTCTTAACTCAGAGTCTCCAACCTGCCTAGAGTCCGCCCGTGTACTAACACCTTTCCTCAACTGGGAACTCACTGCCACATAGGAGACTTAACGCTAAGGGCGATTAGACGTTTTGGGAGCATAAGGGACTTGGCATGCACTTACATTAGAGTATGCAACATGGCTATAGTGCGCCTTGTTCTCACGTCTTCCCACAACTGGGAACACACAGCCACATAGGAATCTTCACCAAAGATCGAGTGTACGTCCTGGCAGCATCAGGAAGCGGGCTTGCACTTAGAGTAGGCAACTTGCCTAGAGTGCACGCAGGTTCTAACTTCGTTCCACAACTGGGAACACAGTGCCATTTTTGAATCGTCGCTTTAAGATCGCGTTTCCCTTTTGGAAGCCTAAGCGTCTTTGTGTCCCTTCAACACAGAGGATCCAACAAGCTTCTAGTCTGGCCTTGTTCTAAATTCTTTCCTTAACTGGGAACACACTGCCACCTATGAGACTTCACCCTAAGTGCAATTATATGTTTTGGAAGCATTTGGGGATGGACGTGCACTGAACTCAGTGTTCCAACTGGCTTATACTCTGCCCGTGTTCTAAGTTCTTTCCTGAACGGGCAACCCAGGGCCGCTTCGGCCTCTTCGCCTTAGGAGCCTTCATACGTTTTGGAAGCGTCAGGGCCATAGCCTGCCTTTGACTCCGAGCTTCCAACTGGCTTATGTTCTCCTTTGTTCTAAGTTCTTTCCTGAACTGTGAACACAATACCACTTAGGAGACTTCACCTTAAGAGCGATGATAGGATTGGGAAGTCTATGGGACTTGGTGTGCACTTCCTTCAGATGCTCCAACTTGCCTACAGTCCGTCCTTGATCTAACTTCTTTCCTCAACTGGGAAAACAGTGCCAGAATGGGTTTTGGTATGCAGCGGGATTTGACGTTTTGGAAGCAGAAGCGCATTGGTGAGCACTTACCTCAGAGTGTCCAACCTGCCCAGAGACCGCCCTTGTTCTAACACTTGTCCTCCCCTGGAAGCATTGCGATTTAGGAGTGTTCATCTTCAGGGCGTTTGTAGGTTTTGGAAGCATAAGGGGCTTCACTTCAATGTAACTTAGAGTATTGAAAATCCTTACAGTCTGCCCTTGTTGTAAGATCTCTCCTTACCTGGGACCTCTCTGCCACTTATGAGACTTAACCTTCAGAGCGATTATACGTTTTGGAAGCATTCGGGACTTGGCCTGCCCTTCCCTTAGAGCATACAACGTGCCTAGAGTGCGGCCTTGTTCTCCCATCTTTAAACAACTGGGAACACACAGCCACATATGAATATCCTCTAAAGATAGAGTTTGCGTTTTGCAAGCATAAGGGTCTTGGCGTGCAGTTCACTTAGAGTATGCAACTTGCCTAGAGGACGCCCAAGTTCTAACTTCTTTCCACAACTGGGAACAGAGTGTCATTCTTGAATCTTCACTTTAAGATCGCGTTTACGTTTTGGAAGCCTCAGCGTCTTTGTGTGCCCGTCACTCAGAGGATCCAACCAGCTTCTCCTCTGCCCTTGTTCTAAATGCTTTCCTTAAGTGGGAACACAGAGCCACTGATGAGACTTCACCTGAAGTGCGATTGTACGTTTTGAAAACAGAACGGACTGGACGTGCACTGAACTCAGAGTTTCCAGCTGGCTTGTAGTCTGCCCTTGTTCTAAGTTCTTTCCTGAACTGGGAACCCAGGGCCGCTGAGGCCTCTTCGCCTTCAGAGCCTTTTAAAGTTTTGGAAGCCTCAGGGCCTTAGCCCGCATTTTTCCTTAGAGCTTCCAACTTGCTTATGTCCTCCTGAGTTCTAAGTTCTTTCCTGAACTGCGAACACACTGCCCCTTAGGAGACGTCACCTGAAGAGCGATGATAGGTTTTGGAAGTCTAAGGGACTTGGTGTGCATGTCCTTCTGAGAATCCAACTTGCCTACAGTCCGTCCTTGTTCTAACTTCTTTCCGCACCTGGGAACACACTGCGAGAATGGGTTTTCGTATGCCGCAGGATTTTACGTTTTGGAAGTAGAAGCGCACTGGCAAGCTCTTAACTCAGAGTCTCCAACCTGTCTAGAGTCCGCCCGTGTACTAACACCTTTCCTCAACTGGGAACTCACTGCCACATAGGAGACTTAACGCTAAGGGCGATTAGACGTTTTGGGAGCATAAGGGACTTGGCATGCCCTTACATTAGAGTATGCAACATGGCTATAGTGCGCCTTGTTCTCACGTCTTCCCACAACTGGGAACACACAGCCACATAGGAATCTTCACCAAAGATCGAGTGTACGTCCTGGCAGCATCAGGAAGCGGGCTTGCACTCAGAGTATGCAGCTTGCCTATAGTGCACGCACGTTCTAACTTCTTTCCCCAACTGGGAACACAGTGCCACTTTTGAATCGTCACTTTAAGATCGCGTTTCCCTTTTGGAAGCCTAAGCGTCTTTGTGTCCCTTCAACACAGAGGATCCAACAAGCTTCTAGTCTGGCCTTGTTCTAAGTTCTTTCCTTAACTGGGAACACACTGCCACCTATGAGACTTCACCCTAAGTGCAATTATATGTTTTGGAAGCATTTGGGGATGGACGTGCACTGAACTCAGTGTTCCAACTGGCTTATACTCTGCCCGTGTTCTAAGTTCTTTCCTGAACGGGCAACCCAGGGCCGCTTCGGCCTCTTCGCCTTAGGAGCCTTCATACGTTTTGGAAGCGTCAGGGCCATAGCCTGCCTTTGACTCAGAGCTTCCAACTGGCTTATGTTCGCCTTTGTTCTAAGTTCTTTCCTGAACTGTGAACACCATGCCACTTAGGAGACTTCACCTTAAGAGCGATGATAGGATTGGGAAGTCTATGGGACTTGGTGTGCACTTCCTTCAGATGATCCAACTTGCCTACTGTCCGTCCTTGTTTTAACTTCTTTCCTCAACTGGGGAAACACTGCCAGAATGGGTTTTGGTATGCAGCGGGATTTGACGTTTTGGAAGCAGAAGCGCACTGGCGAGCACTTACCTCAGAGTGTCCAACCTGCCCGGAGACCGCCCTTGTTCTAACACTTGTCCTCCCCTGGAAATATTGGGACTTAGGAGTGTTCGTCTTCAGGGCGTTTGTAGGTTTTGGAAGCATAAGGGGCTTCCCTTCAATGTAACTTAGAGTATTGAAAATCCTTACAGTCTGCCCTTGTTGTAAGATCTCTCCTTACCAGGGACCTCACTGCCACTTATGAGACTTAACCTTCAGAGCGATTATACGTTTTGGAAGCATTCGGGACTTGGCCTGCCCTTCCCTTAGAGTATACAACTTGCCTAGAGTGCGGCCTTGTTCTCCCATCTTTAAACAACTGGGAACACACAGCCACATATGAATATTCTCTAAAGATAGAGTTTGCGTTTTGCAAGCATAAGGGTCTTGGCGTGCAGTTCACTTAGGGTATGCGACTTGCCTGGAGGACGCCCAAGTTCTAACTCCTTTCCACAACTGAGAACACAGTGTCATTCTTGAATCTTCACTTTAAGATTGTGTTTACGTTTTGGAAGCCTCAGCGTCTTTGTGGGCCCGTCACTCAGAGGACCCAACCAGCTTCTCCTCTGCCCTTGTTCTAAATGCTTTCCTTAAGTGGGAACACAGAGCCACTGATGAGACTTCACCTGAAGTGCGATTGTACGTTTTGAAAACAGAACGGACTGGACGTGCACTGAACTCAGAGTTTCCAGCTGGCTTGTAGTCTGCCCTTGTTCTAAGTTCTTTCCTGAACTGGGAACCCAGGGCCGCTGAGGCCTCTTCGCCTTCAGAGCCTTTTAAAGTTTTGGAAGCCTCAGGGCCTTAGCCCGCATTTTTCCTTAGAGCTTCCAACTTGCTTATGTCCTCCTGAGTTCTAAGTTCTTTCCTGAACTGCGAACACACTGCCCCTTAGGAGACGTCACCTGAAGAGCGATGATAGGTTTTGGAAGTCTAAGGGACTTGGTGTGCATGTCCTTCTGAGAATCCAACTTGCCTACAGTCCGTCCTTGTTCTAACTTCTTTCCGCACCTGGGAAAACACTGCGAGAATGGGTTTTCGTATGCCGCAGGATTTTACGTTTTGGAAGTAGAAGCGCACTGGCAAGCTCTTAACTCAGAGTCTCCAACCTGTCTAGAGTCCGCCCGTGTACTAACACCTTTCCTCAACTGGGAACTCACTGCCACATAGGAGACTTAACGCTAAGGGCGATTAGACGTTTTGGGAGCATAAGGGACTTGGCATGCCCTTACATTAGAGTATGCAACATGGCTATAGTGCGCCTTGTTCTCACGTCTTCCCACAACTGGGAACACACAGCCACATAGGAATCTTCACCAAAGATCGAGTGTACGTCCTGGCAGCATCAGGAAGCGGGCTTGCATTCAGAGTATGCCGCTTGCCTATTGTGCACGCACGTTCTAACTTCTTTCCCCAACTGGGAACACAGTGCCACTTTTGAATCGTCACTTTAAGATCGCGTTTCCCTTTTGGAAGCCTAAGCGTCTTTGTGTCCCTTCAACACAGAGGATCCAACAAGCTTCTAGTCTGGCCTTGTTCTAAGTTCTTTCCTTAACTGGGAACACACTGCCACCTATGAGACTTCACCCTGAGTGCAATTATATGTTTTGGAAGCATTTGGGGATGGACGTGCACTGAACTCAGTGTTCCAACTGGCTTATACTCTGCCCGTGTTCTAAGTTCTTTCCTGAACGGGCAACCCAGGGCCGCTTCGGCCTCTTCGCCTTAGGAGCCTTCATACGCTTTGGAAGCGTCAGGGCCATAGCCTGCCTTTGACTCAGAGCTTCCAACTTGCTTATGTTCGCCTTTGTTCTCAGTTCTTTCCTGAACTGTGAACACCATGCCACTTAGGAGACTTCACCTTAAGAGCGATGATAGGATTGGGAAGTCTATGGGACTTGGTGTGCACTTCCTTCAGATGATCCAACTTGCCTACAGTCCGTCCTTGTTCTAACTTCTTTCCTCAACTGGGGAAACACTGCCAGAATGGGTTTTGGTATGCAGCGGGATTTGACGTTTTGGAAGCAGAAGCGCACTGGCGAGCACTTACCTCAGAGTGTCCAACCTGCCCGGAGACCGCCCTTGTTCTAACACTTGTCCTCCCCTGGAAATATTGGGACTTAGGAGTGTTCGTCTTCTGGGCGTTTGTAGGTTTTGGAAGCATAAGGGGCTTCCCTTCAATGTAACTTAGAGTATTGAAAATCCTTACAGTCTGCCCTTGTTGTAAGATCTCTCCTTACCAGGGACCTCACTGCCACTTATGAGACTTAACCTTCAGAGCGATTATACGTTTTGGAAGCATTCGGGACTTGGCCTGCCCTTCCCTTAGAGTATACAACTTGCCTAGAGTGCGGCCTTGTTCTCCCATCTTTAAACAACTGGGAACACACAGCCACATATGAATATTCTCTAAAGATAGAGTTTGCGTTTTGCAAGCATAAGGGTCTTGGCGTGCAGTTCACTTAGGGTATGCGACTTGCCTGGAGGACGCCCAAGTTCTAACTCCTTTCCACAACTGGGAACACAGTGTCATTCTTGAATCTTCACTTTAAGATTGTGTTTACGTTTTGGAAGCCTCAGCGTCTTTGTGGGCCCGTCACTCAGAGGACCCAACCAGCTTCTCCTCTGCCCTTGTTCTAAATGCTTTCCTTAAGTGGGAACACAGAGCCACTGATGAGACTTCACCTGAAGTGCGATTGTACGTTTTGAAAACAGAACGGACTGGACGTGCACTGAACTCAGAGTTTCCAGCTGGCTTGTAGTCTGCCCTTGTTCTAAGTTCTTTCCTGAACTGGGAACCCAGGGCCGCTGAGGCCTCTTCGCCTTCAGAGCCTTTTAAAGTTTTGGAAGCCTCAGGGCCTTAGCCCGCATTTTTCCTTAGAGCTTCCAACTTGCTTATGTCCTCCTGAGTTCTAAGTTCTTTCCTGAACTGCGAACACACTGCCCCTTAGGAGACGTCACCTGAAGAGCGATGATAGGTTTTGGAAGTCTAAGGGACTTGGTGTGCATGTCCTTCTGAGAATCCAACTTGCCTACAGTCCGTCCTTGTTCTAACTTCTTTCCGCACCTGGGAAAACACTGCGAGAATGGGTTTTCGTATGCCGCAGGATTTTACGTTTTGGAAGTAGAAGCGCACTGGCAAGCTCTTAACTCAGAGTCTCCAACCTGTCTAGAGTCCGCCCGTGTACTAACACCTTTCCTCAACTGGGAACTCACTGCCACATAGGAGACTTAACGCTAAGGGCGATTAGACGTTTTGGGAGCATAAGGGACTTGGCATGCCCTTACATTAGAGTATGCAACATGGCTATAGTGCGCCTTGTTCTCACGTCTTCCCACAACTGGGAACACACAGCCACATAGGAATCTTCACCAAAGATCGAGTGTACGTCCTGGCAGCATCAGGAAGCGGGCTTGCATTCAGAGTATGCCGCTTGCCTATTGTGCACGCACGTTCTAACTTCTTTCCCCAACTGGGAACACAGTGCCACTTTTGAATCGTCACTTTAAGATCGCGTTTCCCTTTTGGAAGCCTAAGCGTCTTTGTGTCCCTTCAACACAGAGGATCCAACAAGCTTCTAGTCTGGCCTTGTTCTAAGTTCTTTCCTTAACTGGGAACACACTGCCACCTATGAGACTTCACCCTGAGTGCAATTATATGTTTTGGAAGCATTTGGGGATGGACGTGCACTTAACTCAGTGTTCCAACTGGCTTATACTCTGCCCGTGTTCTAAGTTCTTTCCTGAACGGGCAACCCAGGGCCGCTTCGGCCTCTTCGCCTTAGGAGCCTTCATACGCTTTGGAAGCGTCAGGGCCATAGCCTGCCTTTGACTCAGAGCTTCCAACTTGCTTATGTTCGCCTTTGTTCTCAGTTCTTTCCTGAACTGTGAACACCATGCCACTTAGGAGACTTCACCTTAAGAGCGATGATAGGATTGGGAAGTCTATGGGACTTGGTGTGCACTTCCTTCAGATGATCCAACTTGCCTACAGTCCGTCCTTGTTCTAACTTCTTTCCTCAACTGGGGAAACACTGCCAGAATGGGTTTTGGTATGCAGCGGGATTTGACGTTTTGGAAGCAGAAGCGCACTGGCGAGCACTTACCTCAGAGTGTCCAACCTGCCCGGAGACCGCCCTTGTTCTAACACTTGTCCTCCCCTGGAAATATTGGGACTTAGGAGTGTTCGTCTTCAGGGCGTTTGTAGGTTTTGGAAGCATAAGGGGCTTCCCTTCAATGTAACTTAGAGTATTGAAAATCCTTACAGTCTGCCCTTGTTGTAAGATCTCTCCTTACCTGGGACCTCACTGCCACTTATGAGACTTAACCTTCAGAATGATTATACGTTTTGGAAGCATTCGGGACTTGGCCTGCCCTTCCCTTAGAGTATACAACTTGCCTAGAGTGCGGCCTTGTTCTCCCATCTTTAAACAACTGGGAACACACAGCCACATATGAATATTCTCTAAAGATGGAGTTTGGTTTTGCAAGCATAAGGGTCTTGGCGTGCAGTTCACTTAGAGTATGCGACTTGCCTGGAGGACGCCCAAGTTCTAACTCCTTTCCACAACTGGGAACACAGTGTCATTCTTGAATCTTCACCTTAAGATCGCGTTTACGTTTTGGAAGCCTCAGCGTCTTTGTGTGCCCGTCACTCAGAGGATCCAACCAGCTTCTCCTCTGCCCTTGTTCTAAATGCTTTCCTTAAGTGGGAACACAGAGCCACTGATGAGACTTCACCTGAAGTGCGATTGTACGTTTTGAAAACAGAACGGACTGGACGTGCACTGAACTCAGAGTTTCCAGCTGGCTTGTAGTCTGCCCTTGTTCTAAGTTCTTTCCTGAACTGGGAACCCAGGGCCGCTGAGGCCTCTTCGCCTTCAGAGCCTTTTAAAGTTTTGGAAGCCTCAGGGCCTTAGCCTGCATTTTTCCTTAGATCTTCCAACTTGCTTATGTCCTCCTGAGTTCTAAGTTCTTTCCTGAACTGCGAACACACTGCCCCTTGGGAGACGTCACCTGAAGAGCGATGATAGGTTTTGGAAGTCTAAGGGACTTGGTGTGCATGTCCTTCTGAGAATCCAACTTGCCTACAGTCCGTCCTTGTTCTAACTTCTTTCCGCACCTGGGAAAACGCTGCGAGAATGGGTTATCGTATGCCGCAGGATTTTACGTTTTGGAAGTAGAAGCGCACTGGCAAGCTCTTAACTCAGAGTCTCCAACCTGTCTAGAGTCCGCCCGTGTACTAACACCTTTCCTCACCTGGGAACTCACTGCCACATAGGAGACTTAACGCTAAGGGCGATTAGACGTTTTGGGAGCATAAGGGACTTGGCATGCCCTTACATTAGAGTATGCAACATGGCTATAGTGCGCCTTGTTCTCACGTCTTCCCACAACTGGGAACACACAGCCACATAGGAATCTTCACCAAAGATCGAGTGTACGTCCTGGCAGCATCAGGAAGCGGGCTTGCACTCAGAGTATGCAGCTTGCCTATAGTGCACGCACGTTCTAACTTCTTTCCCCAACTGGGAACACAGTGCCATTTTTGAATCGTCACTTTAAGATCGCGTTTCCCTTTTGGAAGCCTAAGCGTCTTTGTGTCCCTTCAACACAGAGGATCCAACAAGCTTCTAGTCTGGCCTTGTTCTAAGTTCTTTCCTTAACTGGGAACACACTGCCACCTATGAGACTTCACCCTAAGTGCAATTATATGTTTTGGAAGCATTTGGGGATGGACGTGCACTGAACTCAGTGTTCCAACTGGCTTATACTCTGCCCGTGTTCTAAGTTCTTTCCTGAACGGGCAACCCAGGGCCGCTTCGGCCTCTTCGCCTTAGGAGCCTTCATAGGTTTTGGAAGCGTCAGGGCCATAGCCTGCCTTTGACTCAGAGCTTCCAACTTGCTTATGTTCGCCTTTGTTCTCAGTTCTTTCCTGAACTGTGAACACCATGCCACTTAGGAGACTTCACCTTAAGAGCGATGATAGGATTGGGAAGTCTATGGGACTTGGTGTGCACTTCCTTCAGATGATCCAACTTGCCTACAGTCCGTCCTTGTTCTAACTTCTTTCCTCAACTGGGGAAACACTGCCAGAATGGGTTTTGGTATGCAGCGGGATTTGACGTTTTGGAAGCAGAAGCGCACTGGCGAGCACTTACCTCAGAGTGTCCAACCTGCCCGGAGACCGCCCTTGTTCTAACACTTGTCCTCCCCTGGAAATATTGGGACTTAGGAGTGTTCGTCTTCTGGGCGTTTGTAGGTTTTGGAAGCATAAGGGGCTTCCCTTCAATGTAACTTAGAGTATTGAAAATCCTTACAGTCTGCCCTTGTTGTAAGATCTCTCCTTACCAGGGACCTCACTGCCACTTATGAGACTTAACCTTCAGAGCGATTATACGTTTTGGAAGCATTCGGGACTTGGCCTGCCCTTCCCTTAGAGTATACAACTTGCCTAGAGTGCGGCCTTGTTCTCCCATCTTTAAACAACTGGGAACACACAGCCACATATGAATATTCTCTAAAGATAGAGTTTGCGTTTTGCAAGCATAAGGGTCTTGGCGTGCAGTTCACTTAGGGTATGCGACTTGCCTGGAGGACGCCCAAGTTCTAACTCCTTTCCACAACTGGGAACACAGTGTCATTCTTGAATCTTCACTTTAAGATTGTGTTTACGTTTTGGAAGCCTCAGCGTCTTTGTGGGCCCGTCACTCAGAGGACCCAACCAGCTTCTCCTCTGCCCTTGTTCTAAATGCTTTCCTTAAGTGGGAACACAGAGCCACTGATGAGACTTCACCTGAAGTGCGATTGTACGTTTTGAAAACAGAACGGACTGGACGTGCACTGAACTCAGAGTTTCCAGCTGGCTTGTAGTCTGCCCTTGTTCTAAGTTCTTTCCTGAACTGGGAACCCAGGGCCGCTGAGGCCTCTTCGCCTTCAGAGCCTTTTAAAGTTTTGGAAGCCTCAGGGCCTTAGCCCGCATTTTTCCTTAGAGCTTCCAACTTGCTTATGTCCTCCTGAGTTCTAAGTTCTTTCCTGAACTGCGAACACACTGCCCCTTAGGAGACGTCACCTGAAGAGCGATGATAGGTTTTGGAAGTCTAAGGGACTTGGTGTGCATGTCCTTCTGAGAATCCAACTTGCCTACAGTCCGTCCTTGTTCTAACTTCTTTCCGCACCTGGGAAAACACTGCGAGAATGGGTTTTCGTATGCCGCAGGATTTTACGTTTTGGAAGTAGAAGCGCACTGGCAAGCTCTTAACTCAGAGTCTCCAACCTGTCTAGAGTCCGCCCGTGTACTAACACCTTTCCTCAACTGGGAACTCACTGCCACATAGGAGACTTAACGCTAAGGGCGATTAGACGTTTTGGGAGCATAAGGGACTTGGCATGCCCTTACATTAGAGTATGCAACATGGCTATAGTGCGCCTTGTTCTCACGTCTTCCCACAACTGGGAACACACAGCCACATAGGAATCTTCACCAAAGATCGAGTGTACGTCCTGGCAGCATCAGGAAGCGGGCTTGCATTCAGAGTATGCCGCTTGCCTATTGTGCACGCACGTTCTAACTTCTTTCCCCAACTGGGAACACAGTGCCACTTTTGAATCGTCACTTTAAGATCGCGTTTCCCTTTTGGAAGCCTAAGCGTCTTTGTGTCCCTTCAACACAGAGGATCCAACAAGCTTCTAGTCTGGCCTTGTTCTAAGTTCTTTCCTTAACTGGGAACACACTGCCACCTATGAGACTTCACCCTGAGTGCAATTATATGTTTTGGAAGCATTTGGGGATGGACGTGCACTTAACTCAGTGTTCCAACTGGCTTATACTCTGCCCGTGTTCTAAGTTCTTTCCTGAACGGGCAACCCAGGGCCGCTTCGGCCTCTTCGCCTTAGGAGCCTTCATACGCTTTGGAAGCGTCAGGGCCATAGCCTGCCTTTGACTCAGAGCTTCCAACTTGCTTATGTTCGCCTTTGTTCTCAGTTCTTTCCTGAACTGTGAACACCATGCCACTTAGGAGACTTCACCTTAAGAGCGATGATAGGATTGGGAAGTCTATGGGACTTGGTGTGCACTTCCTTCAGATGATCCAACTTGCCTACAGTCCGTCCTTGTTCTAACTTCTTTCCTCAACTGGGGAAACACTGCCAGAATGGGTTTTGGTATGCAGCGGGATTTGACGTTTTGGAAGCAGAAGCGCACTGGCGAGCACTTACCTCAGAGTGTCCAACCTGCCCGGAGACCGCCCTTGTTCTAACACTTGTCCTCCCCTGGAAATATTGGGACTTAGGAGTGTTCGTCTTCAGGGCGTTTGTAGGTTTTGGAAGCATAAGGGGCTTCCCTTCAATGTAACTTAGAGTATTGAAAATCCTTACAGTCTGCCCTTGTTGTAAGATCTCTCCTTACCTGGGACCTCACTGCCACTTATGAGACTTAACCTTCAGAATGATTATACGTTTTGGAAGCATTCGGGACTTGGCCTGCCCTTCCCTTAGAGTATACAACTTGCCTAGAGTGCGGCCTTGTTCTCCCATCTTTAAACAACTGGGAACACACAGCCACATATGAATATTCTCTAAAGATGGAGTTTGGTTTTGCAAGCATAAGGGTCTTGGCGTGCAGTTCACTTAGAGTATGCGACTTGCCTGGAGGACGCCCAAGTTCTAACTCCTTTCCACAACTGGGAACACAGTGTCATTCTTGAATCTTCACCTTAAGATCGCGTTTACGTTTTGGAAGCCTCAGCGTCTTTGTGTGCCCGTCACTCAGAGGATCCAACCAGCTTCTCCTCTGCCCTTGTTCTAAATGCTTTCCTTAAGTGGGAACACAGAGCCACTGATGAGACTTCACCTGAAGTGCGATTGTACGTTTTGAAAACAGAACGGACTGGACGTGCACTGAACTCAGAGTTTCCAGCTGGCTTGTAGTCTGCCCTTGTTCTAAGTTCTTTCCTGAACTGGGAACCCAGGGCCGCTGAGGCCTCTTCGCCTTCAGAGCCTTTTAAAGTTTTGGAAGCCTCAGGGCCTTAGCCTGCATTTTTCCTTAGATCTTCCAACTTGCTTATGTCCTCCTGAGTTCTAAGTTCTTTCCTGAACTGCGAACACACTGCCCCTTGGGAGACGTCACCTGAAGAGCGATGATAGGTTTTGGAAGTCTAAGGGACTTGGTGTGCATGTCCTTCTGAGAATCCAACTTGCCTACAGTCCGTCCTTGTTCTAACTTCTTTCCGCACCTGGGAAAACGCTGCGAGAATGGGTTATCGTATGCCGCAGGATTTTACGTTTTGGAAGTAGAAGCGCACTGGCAAGCTCTTAACTCAGAGTCTCCAACCTGTCTAGAGTCCGCCCGTGTACTAACACCTTTCCTCACCTGGGAACTCACTGCCACATAGGAGACTTAACGCTAAGGGCGATTAGACGTTTTGGGAGCATAAGGGACTTGGCATGCCCTTACATTAGAGTATGCAACATGGCTATAGTGCGCCTTGTTCTCACGTCTTCCCACAACTGGGAACACACAGCCACATAGGAATCTTCACCAAAGATCGAGTGTACGTCCTGGCAGCATCAGGAAGCGGGCTTGCACTCAGAGTATGCAGCTTGCCTATAGTGCACGCACGTTCTAACTTCTTTCCCCAACTGGGAACACAGTGCCATTTTTGAATCGTCACTTTAAGATCGCGTTTCCCTTTTGGAAGCCTAAGCGTCTTTGTGTCCCTTCAACACAGAGGATCCAACAAGCTTCTAGTCTGGCCTTGTTCTAAGTTCTTTCCTTAACTGGGAACACACTGCCACCTATGAGACTTCACCCTAAGTGCAATTATATGTTTTGGAAGCATTTGGGGATGGACGTGCACTGAACTCAGTGTTCCAACTGGCTTATACTCTGCCCGTGTTCTAAGTTCTTTCCTGAACGGGCAACCCAGGGCCGCTTCGGCCTCTTCGCCTTAGGAGCCTTCATAGGTTTTGGAAGCGTCAGGGCCATAGCCTGCCTTTGACTCAGAGCTTCCAACTTGCTTATGTTCGCCTTTGTTCTCAGTTCTTTCCTGAACTGTGAACACCATGCCACTTAGGAGACTTCACCTTAAGAGCGATGATAGGATTGGGAAGTCTATGGGACTTGGTGTGCACTTCCTTCAGATGATCCAACTTGCCTACAGTCCGTCCTTGTTCTAACTTCTTTCCTCAACTGGGGAAACACTGCCAGAATGGGTTTTGGTATGCAGCGGGATTTGACGTTTTGGAAGCAGAAGCGCACTGGTGAGCACTTACCTCAGAGTGTCCAACCTGCCCGGAGACCGCCCTTGTTCTAACACTTGTCCTCCCCTGGAAATATTGGGATTTAGGAGTGTTCGTCTTCAGGGCGTTTGTAGGTTTTGGAAGCATAAGGGGCTTCACTTCAATGTAACTTAGAGTATTGAAAATCCTTACAGTCTGCCCTTGTTTTAAGATCTCTCCTTACCTGGGACCTCACTGCCACTTATGAGACTTAACCTTCAGAGCGATTATACGTTTTGGAAGCATTCGGGACTTGGCCTGCCCTTCCCTGAGAGTATACAACTTTCCTAGAGTGCGGCCTTGTTCTCCCATCTTTAAACAACTGGGAACACACAGCCACATATGAATATTCTCTAAAGATAGAGTTTGCGTTTTGCAAGCATAAGGGTCTTGGCGTGCAGGTCACTTAGAGTATGCGACTTGCCTGGAGGACGCCCAAATTCTAACTCCTTTCCACAACTGGGAACACAGTGTCATTCTTGAATCTTCACTTTAAGATCGCGTTTACGTTTTGGAAGCCTCAGCGTCTTTGTGTGCCCGTCACTCAGAGGATCCAACCAGCTTCTCCTCTGCCCTTGTTCTAAATGCTTTCCTTAAGTGGGAACACAGAGCCACTGATGAGACTTCACCTGAAGTGCGATTGTACGTTTTGAAAACAGAACGGACTGGACGTGCACTGAACTCAGAGTTTCCAGCTGGCTTGTAGTCTGCCCTTGTTCTAAGTTCTTTCCTGAACTGGGAACCCAGGGCCGCTGAGGCCTCTTCGCCTTCAGAGCCTTTTTACGTTTTGGAAGCCTCAGGGCCTTAGCCTGCATTTTTCCTTAGAGCTTCCAACTTGCTTTTGTCCTCCTGAGTTCTAAGTTCTTTCTTGAACTGCGAACACACTGCCCCTTGGGAGACGTCACCTGAAGAGCGATGATAGGTTTTGGAAGTCTAAGGGACTTGGTGTGCATGTCCTTCTGAGAATCCAACTTGCCTACAGTCCGTCCTTGTTCTAACTTCTTTCCGCACCTGGGAAAACACTGCGAGAATGGGTTTTCGTATGCCGCAGGATTTTACGTTTTGGAAGTAGAAGCGCACTGGCAAGCTCTTAACTCAGAGTCTCCAACCTGTCTAGAGTCCGCCCGTGTACTAACACCTTTCCTCAACTGGGAACTCACTGCCACATAGGAGACTTAACGCTAAGGGCGAATAGACGTTTTGGGAGCATAAGGGACGTGGCATGCCCTTACATTAGAGTATGCAACATGGCTATAGTGCGCCTTGTTCTCACGTCTTCCCACAACTGGGAACACACAGCCACATAGGAATCTTCACCAAAGATCGAGTGTACGTCCTGGCAGCATCAGGAAGCGGGCTTGCACTTAGAGTATGCAGCTTGCCTATAGTGCACGCACGTTCTAACTTCTTTCCCCAACTGGGAACACAGTGCCACTTTTGAATCGTCACTTTAAGATCGCGTTTCCCTTTTGGAAGCCTAAGCGTCTTTGTGTCCCTTCAACACAGAGGATCCAACAAGCTTCTAGTCTGGCCTTGTTCTAAGTTCTTTCCTTAACTGGGAACACACTGCCACCTATGAGACTTCACCCTAAGTGCAATTATATGTTTTGGAAGCATTTGGGGATGGACGTGCACTGAACTCAGTGTTCCAACTGGCTGATACTCTGCCCGTGTTCTAAGTTCTTTCCTGAACGGGCAACCCAGGGCCGCTTCGGCCTCTTCGCCTTAGGAGCCTTCATACGTTTTGGAAGCGTCAGGGCCATAGCCTGCCTTTGACTCAGAGCTTCCAACTTGCTTATGTTCGCCTTTGTTCTCAGTTCTTTCCTGAACTGTGAACACCATGCCACTTAGGAGACTTCACCTTAAGAGCGATGATAGGATTGGGAAGTCTATGGGACTTGGTGTGCACTTCCTTCAGATGATCCAACTTGCCTACTGTCCGTCCTTGTTCTAACTTCTTTCCTCAACTGGGGAAACACTGCCAGAATGGGTTTTGGTATGCAGCGGGATTTGACGTTTTGGAAGCAGAAGCGCACTGGTGAGCACTTACCTCAGAGTGTCCAACCTGCCCGGAGACCGCCCTTGTTCTAACACTTGTCCTCCCCTGGAAATATTGGGATTTAGGAGTGTTCGTCTTCAGGGCGTTTGTAGGTTTTGGAAGCATAAGGGGCTTCACTTCAATGTAACTTAGAGTATTGAAAATCCTTACAGTCTGCCCTTGTTGTAAGATCTCTCCTTACCTGGGACCTCACTGCCACTTATGAGTCTTAACCTTCAGAACGATTATACGTTTTGGAAGCATTCGGGACTTGGCCTGCCCTTCCCTTAGAGTATACAACTTGCCTAGAGTGCGGCCTTGTTCTCCCATCTTTAAACAACTGGGAACACACAGCCACATATGCATATTCTCTAAAGATAGAGTTTGCGTTTTGCAAGCATAAGGGTCTTGGCGTGCAGTTCACTTAGAGTATGCGACTTGCCTGGAGGACGCCCAAATTCTAACTCCTTTCCACAACTGGGAACACAGTGTCATTCTTGAATCTTCACTTTAAGATCGCGTTTACGTTTTGGAAGCCTCAGCGTCTTTGTGTGCCCGTCACTCAGAGGATCCAACCAGCTTCTCCTCTGCCCTTGTTCTAAATGCTTTCCTTAAGTGGGAACATAGAGCCACTGATGAGACTTCACCTGAAGTGCGATTGTACGTTTTGAAAACAGAACGGACTGGACGTGCACTGAACTCAGAATTTCCAGCTGGCTTGTAGTCTGCCCTTGTTCTAAGTTCTTTCCTGAACTGGGAACCCAGGGCCGCTGAGGCCTCTTCGCCTTCAGAGCCTTTTAAAGTTTTGGAAGCCTCAGGGCCTTAGCCTGCATTTTTCCTTAGAGCTTCCAACTTGCTTATGTCCTCCTGAGTTCTAAGTTCTTTCCTGAACTGCGAACACACTGCCCCTTGGGAGACGTCACCTGAAGAGCGATGATAGGTTTTGGAAGTCTAAGGGACTTGGTGTGCATGTCCTTCTGAGAATCCAACTTGCCTACAGTCCGTCCTTGTTCTAACTTCTTTCCGCACCAGGGAAAACACTGCGAGAATGGGTTTTCGTTTGCCGCAGGATTTTACGTTTTGGAAGTAGAAGCGCACTGGCAAGCTCTTAACTCAGAGTCTCCAACCTGTCTAGAGTCCGCCCGTGTACTAACACCTTTCCTCAACTGGGAACTCACTGCCACATAGGAGACTTAACGCTAAGGGCGATTAGACGTTTTGGGAGCATAAGGGACGTGGCATGCCCTTACATTAGAGTATGCAACATGGCTATAGTGCGCCTTGTTCTCACGTCTTCCCACAACTGGGAACACAGAGCCACATAGGAATCTTCACCAAAGATCGAGTGTACGTCCTGGCAGCATCAGGAAGCGGGCTTGCACTTAGAGTATGCGACTTGCCTATAGTGCACGCACGTTCTAACTTCTTTCCCCAACTGGGAACACAGTGCCACTTTTGAATCGTCACTTTAAGATCGCGTTTCCCTTTTGGAAGCCTAAGCGTCTTTGTGTCCCTTCAACACAGAGGATCCAACAAGCCTCTAGTCTGGCCTTGTTCTAAGTTCTTTCCTTAACTGGGAACACACTGCCACCTATGAGACTTCACCCTAAGTGCAATTATATGTTTTGGAAGCATTTGGGGATGGACGTGCACTGAACTCAGTGTTCCAACTGGCTGATACTCTGCCCGTGTTCTAAGTTCTTTCCTGAACGGGCAACCCAGGGCCGCTTCGGCCTCTTCGCCTTAGGAGCCTTCATACGTTTTGGAAGCGTCAGGGCCATAGCCTGCCTTTGACTCAGAGCTTCCAACTTGCTTATGTTCGCCTTTGTTCTCAGTTCTTTCCTGAACTGTGAACACCATGCCACTTAGGAGACTTCACCTTAAGAGCGATGATAGGATTGGGAAGTCTATGGGACTTGGTGTGCACTTCCTTCAGATGATCCAACTTGCCTACAGTCCGTCCTTGTTCTAACTTCTTTCCTCAACTGGGGAAACACTGCCAGAATGGGTTTTGGTATGCAGCGGGATTTGACGTTTTGGAAGCAGAAGCGCACTGGCGAGCACTTACCTCAGAGTGTCCAACCTGCCCGGAGACCGCCCTTGTTCTAACACTTGTCCTCCCCTGGAAATATTGGGACTTAGGAGTGTTCGTCTTCAGGGCGTTTGTAGGTTTTGGAAGCATAAGGGGCTTCCCTTCAATGTAACTTAGAGTATTGAAAATCCTTACAGTCTGCCCTTGTTGTAAGATCTCTCCTTACCTGGGACCTCACTGCCACTTATGAGACTTAACCTTCAGAACGATTATAAGTTTTGGAAGCATTCGGGACTTGGCCTGCCCTTCCCTTAGAGTATACAACTTGCCTAGAGTGCGGCCTTGTTCTCCCATCTTTAAACAACTGGGAACACACAGCCACGTATGAATATTCTCTAAAGATAGAGTTTGGTTTTGCAAGCATAAGGGTCTTGGCGTGCAGTTCACTTAGAGTATGCGACTTGCCTGGAGGACGCTCAAGTTCTAACTCCTTTCCACAACTGGGAACACAGTGTCATTCTTGAATCTTCACCTTAAGATCGCGTTTACGTTTTGGAAGCCTCAGCGTCTTTGTGTGCCCGTCACTCAGAGGATCCAACCAGCTTCTCCTCTGCCCTTGTTCTAAATGCTTTCCTTAAGTGGGAACACAGAGCCACTGATGAGACTTCACCTGAAGTGCGATTGTACGTTTTGAAAACAGAACGGACTGGACGTGCACTGAACTCAGAGTTTCCAGCTGGCTTGTAGTCTGCCCTTGTTCTAAGTTCTTTCCTGAACTGGGAACCCAGGGCCGCTGAGGCCTCTTCGCCTTCAGAGCCTTTTAAACTTTTGGAAGCCTCAGGGCCTTAGCCTGCATTTTTCCTTAGAGCTTCCAACTTGCTTATGTCCTCCTGAGTTCTAAGTTCTTTCCTGAACTGCGAACACACTGCCCCTTGGGAGACATCACCTGAAGAGCGATGATAGGTTTTGGAAGTCTAAGGGACTTGGTGTGCATGTCCTTCTGAGAATCCAACTTGCCTACAGTCCGTCCTTGTTCTAACTTCTTTCCGCACCTGGGAAAACACTGCGAGAATGGGTTTTCGTATGCCGCAGGATTTTACGTTTTGGAAGTAGAAGCGCACTGGCAAGCTCTTAACTCAGAGTCTCCAACCTGTCTAGAGTCCGCCCGTGTACTAACACCTTTCCTCAACTGGGAACTCACTGCCACATAGGAGACTTAACGCTAAGGGCGATTAGACGTTTTGGGAGCATAAGGGACGTGGCATGCCCTTACATTAGAGTATGCAACATGGCTATAGTGCGCCTTGTTCTCACGTCTTCCCACAACTGGGAACACACAGCCACATAGGAATCTTCACCAAAGATCGAGTGTACGTCCTGGCAGCATCAGGAAGCGGGCTTGCACTTAGAGTATGCGACTTGCCTATAGTGCACGCACGTTCTAACTTCTTTCCCCAACTGGGAACACAGTGCCACTTTTGAATCGTCACTTTAAGATCGCGTTTCCCTTTTGGAAGCCTAAGCGTCTTTGTGTCCCTTCAACACAGAGGATCCAACAAGCCTCTAGTCTGGCCTTGTTCTAAGTTCTTTCCTTAACTGGGAACACACTGCCACCTATGAGACTTCACCCTAAGTGCAATTATATGTTTTGGAAGCATTTGGGGATGGACGTGCACTGAACTCAGTGTTCCAACTGGCTGATACTCTGCCCGTGTTCTAAGTTCTTTCCTGAACGGGCAACCCAGGGCCGCTTCGGCCTCTTCGCCTTAGGAGCCTTCATACGTTTTGGAAGCGTCAGGGCCATAGCCTGCCTTTGACTCAGAGCTTCCAACTTGCTTATGTTCGCCTTTGTTCTCAGTTCTTTCCTGAACTGTGAACACCATGCCACTTAGGAGACTTCACCTTAAGAGCGATGATAGGATTGGGAAGTCTATGGGACTTGGTGTGCACTTCCTTCAGATGATCCAACTTGCCTACAGTCCGTCCTTGTTCTAACTTCTTTCCTCAACTGGGGAAACACTGCCAGAATGGGTTTTGGTATGCAGCGGGATTTGACGTTTTGGAAGCAGAAGCGCACTGGCGAGCACTTACCTCAGAGTGTCCAACCTGCCCGGAGACCGCCCTTGTTCTAACACTTGTCCTCCCCTGGAAATATTGGGACATAGGAGTGTTCGTCTTCAGGGCGTTTGTAGGTTTTGGAAGCATAAGGGGCTTCACTTCAATGTAACTTAGAGTATTGAAAATCCTTACAGTCTGCCCTTGTTGTAAGATCTCTCCTTACCTGGGACCTCACTGCCACTTATGAGACTTAACCTTCAGAACGATTATACGTTTTGGAAGCATTCGGGACTTGGCCTGCCCTTCCCTGAGAGTATACAACTTGCCTAGAGTGCGGCCTTGTTCTCCCATCTTTAAACAACTGGGAACACACAGCCACATATGAATATTCTCTAAAGATAGAGTTTGGTTTTGCAAGCATAAGGGTCTTGGCGTGCAGTTCACTTAGAGTATGCGACTTGCCTGGAGGACGCCCAAGTTCTAACTCCTTTCCACAACTGGGAACACAGTGTCATTCTTGAATCTTCACCTTAAGATCGCGTTTACGTTTTGGAAGCCTCAGCGTCTTTGTGTGCCCGTCACTCAGAGGATCCAACCAGCTTCTCCTCTGCCCTTGTTCTAAATGCTTTCCTTAAGTGGGAACACAGAGCCACTGATGAGACTTCACCTGAAGTGCGATTGTACGTTTTGAAAACAGAACGGACTGGACGTGCACTGAACTCAGAGTTTCCAGCTGGCTTGTAGTCTGCCCTTGTTCTAAGTTCTTTCCTGAACTGGGAACCCAGGGCCGCTGAGGCCTCTTCGCCTTCAGAGCCTTTTAAAGTTTTGGAAGCCTCAGGGCCTTAGCCTGCATTTTTCCTTAGAGCTTCCAACTTGCTTATGTCCTCCTGAGTTCTAAGTTCTTTCCTGAACTGCGAACACACTGACCCTTAGGAGACGTCACCTGAAGAGCGATGATAGGTTTTGGAAGTCTAAGGGACTTGGTGTGCATGTCCTTCTGAGAATCCAACTTGCCTACAGTCCGTCCTTGTTCTAACTTCTTTCCGCACCTGGGAAAACACTGCGAGAATGGGTTTTCGTATGCCGCAGGATTTTACGTTTTGGAAGTAGAAGCGCACTGGCAAGCTCTTAACTCAGAGTCTCCAACCTGTCTAGAGTCCGCCCGTGTACTAACACCTTTCCTCAACTGGGAACTCACTGCCACATAGGAGACTTAACGCTAAGGGCGATTAGACGTTTTGGGAGCATAAGGGACTTGGCATGCCCTTACATTAGAGTATGCAACATGGCTATAGTGCGCCTTGTTCTCACGTCTTCCCACAACTGGGAACACACAGCCACATAGGAATCTTCACCAAAGATCGAGTGTACGTCCTGGCAGCATCAGGAAGCGGGCTTGCACTTAGAGTATGCAGCTTGCCTATAGTGCACGCACGTTCTAACTTCTTTCCCCAACTGGGAACACAGTGCCACTTTTGAATCGTCACTTTAAGATCGCGTTTCCCTTTTGGAAGCCTAAGCGTCTTTGTGTCCCTTCAACACAGAGGATCCAACAAGCTTCTAGTCTGGCCTTGTTCTAAGTTCTTTCCTTAACTGGGAACACACTGCCACCTATGAGACTTCACCCTGAGTGCAATTATATGTTTTGGAAGCATTTGGGGATGGACGTGCACTGAACTCAGTGTTCCAACTGGCTGATACTCTGCCCGTGTTCTAAGTTCTTTCCTGAACGGGCAACCCAGGGCCGCTTCGGCCTCTTCGCCTTAGGAGCCTTCATACGTTTTGGAAGCGTCAGGGCCATAGCCTGCCTTTGACTCAGAGCTTCCAACTTGCTTATGTTCGCCTTTGTTCTCAGTTCTTTCCTGAACTGTGAACACCATGCCACTTAGGAGACTTCACCTTAAGAGCGATGATAGGATTGGGAAGTCTATGGGATTTGGTGTGCACTTCCTTCAGATGATCCAACTTGCCTACAGTCCGTCCTTGTTCTAACTTCTTTCCTCAACTGGGGAAACACTGCCAGAATGGGTTTTGGTATGCAGCGGGATTTGACGTTTTGGAAGCAGAAGCGCACTGGCGAGCACTTACCTCAGAGTGTCCAACCTGCCCGGAGACCGCCCTTGTTCTAACACTTGTCCTCCCCTGGAAATATTGGGACTTAGGAGTGTTCGTCTTCAGGGCGTTTGTAGGTTTTGGAAGCATAAGGGGCTTCACTTCAATGTAACTTAGAGTATTGAAAATCCTTACAGTCTGCCCTTGTTGTAAGATCTCTCCTTACCTGGGACCTCACTGCCACTTATGAGACTTAACCTTCAGAACGATTATACGTTTTGGAAGCATTCGGGACTTGGCCTGCCCTTCCCTTAGAGTATACAACTTGCCTAGAGTGCGGCCTTGTTCTCCCATCTTTAAACAACTGGGAACACACAGCCACATATGAATATTCTCTAAAGATAGAGTTTGGTTTTGCAAGCATAAGGGTCTTGGCGTGCAGTTCACTTAGAGTATGCGACTTGCCTGGAGGACGCCCAAGTTCTAACTCCTTTCCACAACTGGGAACACAGTGTCATTCTTGAATCTTCACCTTAAGATCGCGTTTACGTTTTGGAAGCCTCAGCGTCTTTGTGTGCCCGTCACTCAGAGGATCCAACCAGCTTCTCCTCTGCCCTTGTTCTAAATGCTTTCCTTAAGTGGGAACACAGAGCCACTGATGAGACTTCACCTGAAGTGCGATTGTACGTTTTGAAAACAGAACGGACTGGACGTGCACTGAACTCAGAGTTTCCAGCTGGCTTGTAGTCTGCCCTTGTTCTAAGTTCTTTCCTGAACTGGGAACCCAGGGCCGCTGAGGCCTCTTCGCCTTCAGAGCCTTTTAAAGTTTTGGAAGCCTCAGGGCCTTAGCCTGCATTTTTCCTTAGAGCTTCCAACTTGCTTATGTCCTCCTGAGTTCTAAGTTCTTTCCTGAACTGCGAACACACTGACCCTTAGGAGACGTCACCTGAAGAGCGATGATAGGTTTTGGAAGTCTAAGGGACTTGGTGTGCATGTCCTTCTGAGAATCCAACTTGCCTACAGTCCGTCCTTGTTCTAACTTCTTTCCGCACCTGGGAAAACACTGCGAGAATGGGTTTTCGTATGCCGCAGGATTTTACGTTTTGGAAGTAGAAGCGCACTGGCAAGCTCTTAACTCAGAGTCTCCAACCTGTCTAGAGTCCGCCCGTGTACTAACACCTTTCCTCAACTGGGAACTCACTGCCACATAGGAGACTTAACGCTAAGGGCGATTAGACGTTTTGGGAGCATAAGGGACTTGGCATGCCCTTACATTAGAGTATGCAACATGGCTATAGTGCGCCTTGTTCTCACGTCTTCCCACAACTGGGAACACACAGCCACATAGGAATCTTCACCAAAGATCGAGTGTACGTCCTGGCAGCATCAGGAAGCGGGCTTGCATTCAGAGTATGCCGCTTGCCTATTGTGCACGCACGTTCTAACTTCTTTCCCCAACTGGGAACACAGTGCCACTTTTGAATCGTCACTTTAAGATCGCGTTTCCCTTTTGGAAGCCTAAGCGTCTTTGTGTCCCTTCAACACAGAGGATCCAACAAGCTTCTAGTCTGGCCTTGTTCTAAGTTCTTTCCTTAACTGGGAACACACTGCCACCTATGAGACTTCACCCTGAGTGCAATTATATGTTTTGGAAGCATTTGGGGATGGACGTGCACTTAACTCAGTGTTCCAACTGGCTTATACTCTGCCCGTGTTCTAAGTTCTTTCCTGAACGGGCAACCCAGGGCCGCTTCGGCCTCTTCGCCTTAGGAGCCTTCATACGCTTTGGAAGCGTCAGGGCCATAGCCTGCCTTTGACTCAGAGCTTCCAACTTGCTTATGTTCGCCTTTGTTCTCAGTTCTTTCCTGAACTGTGAACACCATGCCACTTAGGAGACTTCACCTTAAGAGCGATGATAGGATTGGGAAGTCTATGGGACTTGGTGTGCACTTCCTTCAGATGATCCAACTTGCCTACAGTCCGTCCTTGTTCTAACTTCTTTCCTCAACTGGGGAAACACTGCCAGAATGGGTTTTGGTATGCAGCGGGATTTGACGTTTTGGAAGCAGAAGCGCACTGGCGAGCACTTACCTCAGAGTGTCCAACCTGCCCGGAGACCGCCCTTGTTCTAACACTTGTCCTCCCCTGGAAATATTGGGACTTAGGAGTGTTCGTCTTCAGGGCGTTTGTAGGTTTTGGAAGCATAAGGGGCTTCCCTTCAATGTAACTTAGAGTATTGAAAATCCTTACAGTCTGCCCTTGTTGTAAGATCTCTCCTTACCTGGGACCTCACTGCCACTTATGAGACTTAACCTTCAGAATGATTATACGTTTTGGAAGCATTCGGGACTTGGCCTGCCCTTCCCTTAGAGTATACAACTTGCCTAGAGTGCGGCCTTGTTCTCCCATCTTTAAACAACTGGGAACACACAGCCACATATGAATATTCTCTAAAGATGGAGTTTGGTTTTGCAAGCATAAGGGTCTTGGCGTGCAGTTCACTTAGAGTATGCGACTTGCCTGGAGGACGCCCAAGTTCTAACTCCTTTCCACAACTGGGAACACAGTGTCATTCTTGAATCTTCACCTTAAGATCGCGTTTACGTTTTGGAAGCCTCAGCGTCTTTGTGTGCCCGTCACTCAGAGGATCCAACCAGCTTCTCCTCTGCCCTTGTTCTAAATGCTTTCCTTAAGTGGGAACACAGAGCCACTGATGAGACTTCACCTGAAGTGCGATTGTACGTTTTGAAAACAGAACGGACTGGACGTGCACTGAACTCAGAGTTTCCAGCTGGCTTGTAGTCTGCCCTTGTTCTAAGTTCTTTCCTGAACTGGGAACCCAGGGCCGCTGAGGCCTCTTCGCCTTCAGAGCCTTTTAAAGTTTTGGAAGCCTCAGGGCCTTAGCCTGCATTTTTCCTTAGATCTTCCAACTTGCTTATGTCCTCCTGAGTTCTAAGTTCTTTCCTGAACTGCGAACACACTGCCCCTTGGGAGACGTCACCTGAAGAGCGATGATAGGTTTTGGAAGTCTAAGGGACTTGGTGTGCATGTCCTTCTGAGAATCCAACTTGCCTACAGTCCGTCCTTGTTCTAACTTCTTTCCGCACCTGGGAAAACGCTGCGAGAATGGGTTATCGTATGCCGCAGGATTTTACGTTTTGGAAGTAGAAGCGCACTGGCAAGCTCTTAACTCAGAGTCTCCAACCTGTCTAGAGTCCGCCCGTGTACTAACACCTTTCCTCACCTGGGAACTCACTGCCACATAGGAGACTTAACGCTAAGGGCGATTAGACGTTTTGGGAGCATAAGGGACTTGGCATGCCCTTACATTAGAGTATGCAACATGGCTATAGTGCGCCTTGTTCTCACGTCTTCCCACAACTGGGAACACACAGCCACATAGGAATCTTCACCAAAGATCGAGTGTACGTCCTGGCAGCATCAGGAAGCGGGCTTGCACTCAGAGTATGCAGCTTGCCTATAGTGCACGCACGTTCTAACTTCTTTCCCCAACTGGGAACACAGTGCCATTTTTGAATCGTCACTTTAAGATCGCGTTTCCCTTTTGGAAGCCTAAGCGTCTTTGTGTCCCTTCAACACAGAGGATCCAACAAGCTTCTAGTCTGGCCTTGTTCTAAGTTCTTTCCTTAACTGGGAACACACTGCCACCTATGAGACTTCACCCTAAGTGCAATTATATGTTTTGGAAGCATTTGGGGATGGACGTGCACTGAACTCAGTGTTCCAACTGGCTTATACTCTGCCCGTGTTCTAAGTTCTTTCCTGAACGGGCAACCCAGGGCCGCTTCGGCCTCTTCGCCTTAGGAGCCTTCATAGGTTTTGGAAGCGTCAGGGCCATAGCCTGCCTTTGACTCAGAGCTTCCAACTTGCTTATGTTCGCCTTTGTTCTCAGTTCTTTCCTGAACTGTGAACACCATGCCACTTAGGAGACTTCACCTTAAGAGCGATGATAGGATTGGGAAGTCTATGGGACTTGGTGTGCACTTCCTTCAGATGATCCAACTTGCCTACAGTCCGTCCTTGTTCTAACTTCTTTCCTCAACTGGGGAAACACTGCCAGAATGGGTTTTGGTATGCAGCGGGATTTGACGTTTTGGAAGCAGAAGCGCACTGGTGAGCACTTACCTCAGAGTGTCCAACCTGCCCGGAGACCGCCCTTGTTCTAACACTTGTCCTCCCCTGGAAATATTGGGATTTAGGAGTGTTCGTCTTCAGGGCGTTTGTAGGTTTTGGAAGCATAAGGGGCTTCACTTCAATGTAACTTAGAGTATTGAAAATCCTTACAGTCTGCCCTTGTTTTAAGATCTCTCCTTACCTGGGACCTCACTGCCACTTATGAGACTTAACCTTCAGAGCGATTATACGTTTTGGAAGCATTCGGGACTTGGCCTGCCCTTCCCTGAGAGTATACAACTTTCCTAGAGTGCGGCCTTGTTCTCCCATCTTTAAACAACTGGGAACACACAGCCACATATGAATATTCTCTAAAGATAGAGTTTGCGTTTTGCAAGCATAAGGGTCTTGGCGTGCAGGTCACTTAGAGTATGCGACTTGCCTGGAGGACGCCCAAATTCTAACTCCTTTCCACAACTGGGAACACAGTGTCATTCTTGAATCTTCACTTTAAGATCGCGTTTACGTTTTGGAAGCCTCAGCGTCTTTGTGTGCCCGTCACTCAGAGGATCCAACCAGCTTCTCCTCTGCCCTTGTTCTAAATGCTTTCCTTAAGTGGGAACACAGAGCCACTGATGAGACTTCACCTGAAGTGCGATTGTACGTTTTGAAAACAGAACGGACTGGACGTGCACTGAACTCAGAGTTTCCAGCTGGCTTGTAGTCTGCCCTTGTTCTAAGTTCTTTCCTGAACTGGGAACCCAGGGCCGCTGAGGCCTCTTCGCCTTCAGAGCCTTTTTACGTTTTGGAAGCCTCAGGGCCTTAGCCTGCATTTTTCCTTAGAGCTTCCAACTTGCTTTTGTCCTCCTGAGTTCTAAGTTCTTTCTTGAACTGCGAACACACTGCCCCTTGGGAGACGTCACCTGAAGAGCGATGATAGGTTTTGGAAGTCTAAGGGACTTGGTGTGCATGTCCTTCTGAGAATCCAACTTGCCTACAGTCCGTCCTTGTTCTAACTTCTTTCCGCACCTGGGAAAACACTGCGAGAATGGGTTTTCGTATGCCGCAGGATTTTACGTTTTGGAAGTAGAAGCGCACTGGCAAGCTCTTAACTCAGAGTCTCCAACCTGTCTAGAGTCCGCCCGTGTACTAACACCTTTCCTCAACTGGGAACTCACTGCCACATAGGAGACTTAACGCTAAGGGCGAATAGACGTTTTGGGAGCATAAGGGACGTGGCATGCCCTTACATTAGAGTATGCAACATGGCTATAGTGCGCCTTGTTCTCACGTCTTCCCACAACTGGGAACACACAGCCACATAGGAATCTTCACCAAAGATCGAGTGTACGTCCTGGCAGCATCAGGAAGCGGGCTTGCACTTAGAGTATGCAGCTTGCCTATAGTGCACGCACGTTCTAACTTCTTTCCCCAACTGGGAACACAGTGCCACTTTTGAATCGTCACTTTAAGATCGCGTTTCCCTTTTGGAAGCCTAAGCGTCTTTGTGTCCCTTCAACACAGAGGATCCAACAAGCTTCTAGTCTGGCCTTGTTCTAAGTTCTTTCCTTAACTGGGAACACACTGCCACCTATGAGACTTCACCCTAAGTGCAATTATATGTTTTGGAAGCATTTGGGGATGGACGTGCACTGAACTCAGTGTTCCAACTGGCTGATACTCTGCCCGTGTTCTAAGTTCTTTCCTGAACGGGCAACCCAGGGCCGCTTCGGCCTCTTCGCCTTAGGAGCCTTCATACGTTTTGGAAGCGTCAGGGCCATAGCCTGCCTTTGACTCAGAGCTTCCAACTTGCTTATGTTCGCCTTTGTTCTCAGTTCTTTCCTGAACTGTGAACACCATGCCACTTAGGAGACTTCACCTTAAGAGCGATGATAGGATTGGGAAGTCTATGGGACTTGGTGTGCACTTCCTTCAGATGATCCAACTTGCCTACTGTCCGTCCTTGTTCTAACTTCTTTCCTCAACTGGGGAAACACTGCCAGAATGGGTTTTGGTATGCAGCGGGATTTGACGTTTTGGAAGCAGAAGCGCACTGGTGAGCACTTACCTCAGAGTGTCCAACCTGCCCGGAGACCGCCCTTGTTCTAACACTTGTCCTCCCCTGGAAATATTGGGATTTAGGAGTGTTCGTCTTCAGGGCGTTTGTAGGTTTTGGAAGCATAAGGGGCTTCACTTCAATGTAACTTAGAGTATTGAAAATCCTTACAGTCTGCCCTTGTTGTAAGATCTCTCCTTACCTGGGACCTCACTGC